>NC_090446.1:602951855-603254886 GCF_031143425.1 Pleurodeles waltl
GTCTTTGAGGGCTACTGTTCTCATTTATTCCTTTCTCCACAGTTGCAGGATAACCTCTTATAGTGTTGTCTTTTTGAATCTCAGAGTTTTGGGGAATTAGCTAAAGAAGCGGAGATCCAGAACAGGGTGAGTGTGTTTACCGTCAGCACCCTGACATATGGCAAGTAGATTCCACAATAGATTGTAACTTTTGCATTGCCTGTTTTTAAGGACTTCCTCTACTTCTTTCATATACAATCTTTTCTTTGGTTTTATGTTTTGGAGCCTTTTTAAGTTCTATACAGTAACAATGCTGAATGATGTTGAACATCCAATTTCTTTCCCCAACATAACCGCCTTCAATTCTTGAAGGAACCCCCATACTGTCCCAAACTGGTTTTATGTGATGCTGTTACATCTAATCAGATTATTGAGCAACTCACTCCTCTGTCAAAATGACCCTTTCATGCCCTGCCCCAAAAGGGCTAGTGTGGAGTTGAAAGAACTGCCACTTCTGCATGCTTGGTTGCCATGGTCCTATCTGATAGCATGAAGACTGTGGTCTGGAAGGTTGGAAGCATTACCTTCCTGATCGCCTTCTCATGGAAGTTGCCCCTCTTCATGGACAGCTACAGTACTGCAGGGTCTGTAGTACTGCCCTAGGTAGGTCACCTTCTTTTGGTCCTGTACGGGGAGGTGTTTCATAAGGTTCCAGATTACAACCAATTGTGGGAGTATGTTGCTGTTCAGTACAGTTTTTGAATTTACAATTCTCTATTGCGCTGTCGCTCCTCTTGACTTTTTGGTCCACTATCTTGCTCTCCTTCTCAAGAGTTGGTCCAATTAATGTGGGGACATTGGCTCCTTTATTGGTCAGGGTCAGTAATGTAGTATTGCCATTGCATATCCCTTGAAGTGTTAAAGGCCCTTTGAGTGCCTATATTATTTCTCCACCTGTGGAATTACTGGTTTGCAACCATATTCCTCTTTGAATGCCTCGCTTCCTTATCCAAAAAGCTTGGCCGCAAAGGGAGGTATTGATTCCTGCTTTGTGAAGGCAGAAGTATCTCCAGTAGGAAACAAGTCTGCAATTTTATCTCCTCCAGCCGGACCCCCTACCAGTCTGCGGCCCTCTTGACCACTGAGCTATACATTGCAATGTCGTACGTTGGGGATGGCCTAAACGGGAATGAGTTGACTCCCTGTTCCTGTGAATACAAGTTAAAATGCCACCACTGTTCGTCAGTACTTTCAATGTCCTTGAACACCGAACTGCTCATATAGGTTCTCTTCCTCGAAGAACATCTATTTTCCTATTCCTGGGGATCGGGCATGGATGGCGGTTTAAGCTCACCTTGACATTGCTCTTCTTATGTCCTCTCCCCCAGTGGCTTCAAAGGGCTATAAACTCTGAGGAATGAGTCGAAATTGCTCTTATTCTGGAGGATCGCTGCCATTTCTGCCTCACAGTGCCTCTTTTGCTGGACTTTGAGCGCCCACTCTGATACCAGTCAGCCAGCACACTAGAAGACTAGTAGATTTCAAGGGGCACCTCTAAGGTGCCCTCTGGGTGTCATAATACATACAGTCCTGGCATCAGTATGGGTTTACTTAGACAAGGTGTTTGATAACAAAGACCATAGATTTCAGTGAATCCCTTATGTAGCTGGATAACCTGTAATGACCAGTGCCCAGTACGAATATGGCTTCTCTGTTCACTTGCAGTATCTAGTAATAGAACTAGAAATCACAGGGGCCTATCTGCTAATGCAGATATTCCCTCATATGTATTGAAATGCACCCTGCCTTACGGCTCTTGAGGCCTGCTGTAGGGGTGACGTACCTATAAAGAATGCAGTTTATTCGGACACTGAAAACAACAGGTGGGTGCAATGTTGTGTTTTCAAAATGGTTTGCTCCATATTATGCACTCTGTGATTCTAGTCTGCATGTGATTTGTATAGGAGTTTCCTAGGGTAACATAATAAATCCTGAAGCCCTTAGGGACCCTCTTTAGTGCCCATGCCCTAGGTACGAAGGGTACCATTTACTAGGGACTTACAGAGGTGCTAAAGTGTGTACCAATTGCACACAACTGAATATTTCATTTGTAGGGGAAAGAACAATGGCCTGGTTAGCAGTCTTCAGTGCAGTGTCTGAGTTGAAAACTGGCATCCAGTAGTTCAACTGGGGGCTCAAACTGCAAAGAGAAGTCCAGATCACTAAGCTTCAGCTCAGCACCACTATAGTTTTTCAGTATTACCTGGGAGTGTTTCTTTGTTTCCTACTCTTTGTTTCAGCTGTTCTGATGTGACCTCTGTGGATTCTCTTTCAGCATCAGAATCTTCCTCCTCTACCAACTCTCTGTCTTCAATGTTTTATTTGATGGCATTCGACAATCAGAGCACCCTCAGGGAAGGATTTCTATTATTTCGTGCCATGGTAGAGTAGTGTGCCTGTCTCAATTTCTCCCTTGGTCTAAGCTTTTGTCGCTGGAACTACTAACACTGCTTGCAGCCTTCAGCGCGGTAGGCCCTTGGTAGACAGCTGTAACTGACCTGGTGGTTATCCATCTGGGTGAATTTATGGAAGTACTGTAGGAAGCTGGCCTGGTGTGTGCTAAGCACTTATTGGGTAATCACAGTACACAAGATACAGGTATTCCCTGTTAGTGAAGTGTAGACAGGGTCTAGGAAGCCAGGGCTCTCTGGAGGTAGCTGTGGATGAGCAGCCTATACTTATCTAGGAGACATGCAAATCTTATGCAATACCACTATAGACACACAGAACTACCCCCATGAAAGAACCACACAATGTTACAAAAATAAAGGTACATTATTGTAGCAACACAAATTCTAGAATATTGAATAGGCAATACCCCAACTGGAGGTAAGTAAACACACTATTATGTACACATTAGCAATCAGTAAATAGCATAGAAACAATTGGCATTGGTAAAAGCAGCAGCAAATACGGAGGGTCCTAGGGGAGGGCCAAACCATATACTAAATAAAATGGAATGTCAAAGGCAGTCCCCCACCCAAGGAACTGGAATAGGTAGAAGGGAGCTGAAGGAACTAGAAACCCCAACAGTTGAGTACTAGAGTGACCCCCAGCAACCAGGAGAGGAGAGGTAAGTACATGGTTTTCCCCAAAACCAAGAGGAGGAATTCGGAAAAGGATCACCCAAGACCCAACCAAGACTGGAAGAACCCAAAGGTGGATCTTGACAGAAGAGGACTTGCTAAAGAAAGGGACCAAGTCCAGTTCGAGTTGGAGTGTCCGTTTGCAACAGTTGCCAGTACCCACCGTTCTGTGGATGCAGGACCAGGTCGACGGTGGACGAAGGTCAGCAGTGCAGCACCGGAGATGAAGAGAAGTCCCAGAAGTGATGCAAGTGATGTCCCACGTCAGCTGTTGAGATGCAGTTGGTTAGTGGTGTTGGAAAACCACCAACAAGCCTTGGCAAAGGCAAGAGATGGAGAATAAGGGTTGCAAGGCTGAATAGGACGAGTAAGGTCCAGGGAGGGGAGTCCGGGGTGACCCTCAGCAGCTGAGAGAGTCACAAGAAGAGGCGGCAGCCCCCACAGGCAACCCAATGGCAGCAGGCATAGAAGTCGCAGCGAGGCCAACTCAGCACACTTGAAGAGGAGCCCCACGTCCCTGGAGCAGTAGGTAGGAGACTGTGCTTTGCAGAGAGAAGTACTAGAGGCTGGGGCTATACGAAGTCTGAAGATCCCTTAGAGGAGGAACAAACACGCCTTGTAAGCCGCAAGAGTAGCGGTGCACAGGGGTACTGTCCTGCAAGGAGAGGCAAGGGCTTACCGTCTCCCAAGTTGGACAGCTGGTAGAGAGGACAAAGGGGACCACTACAGATGACTACCACCTGTGATACAGGATCCACACAGCACCGGAGGAGAAAAAAGCCACGCAGCCAGTTGTCATTGTAGTTGGTGCCTACAGATGCAGGGAAGTGACTTCTTCCCTCCAAGGGAGATTCCGTCTTGCTTCTTGTGCAGGCTGAAGACTCGTCGCCCTCAGAGAATGCACAGCTAGGGACATGTTGCAGTTGCTGGAAGGAGCCAGAGAAACAATGCTGCAAAGAAGAGTCATTGCTGGATTTGCAGATTGTCAGTTCCTGGAGGGTCCATTTGCAATCCCGGTGGCCAGAAGATGAAGTAAACAATGCAGAGGTGTCCTGCTGGAATATGAGGACCCACCCAAGAGGGAGACCCTTATTCTGCCTTCCTGGGCTTGAGCTGATCAAGCAGCAGGAGGGCAGAAACCTGTCTTTAGGAAGGCAGCACCGCCTGACCTGGCCAACCAGATGCTCCCAGCGTATCTGCCCACCTTGGATTCAAGATGGTAGAATCAAGTGGCCACCTGGAGGAGCTCTGGTCACCACCCCTAGGGTGGTGATGGACAGGGGAGTGGTCACGCCTCTTTTCTTTGTCCAGTTTCGCGCCAGAGCAGGAACCATGGGTCCCTGGACTGGTGAAAACCGGTTTATGCAAGAAATGCACCAAATGTGCTCTTCAAAGCACACCAGTGGCTTGTGGAGGACCAGTGGCTTGGGGAGGACCAGTGGCTTGGGGAGGCTACCCCTCCCAAGCCATTTAACACATATTTCCAGTGGAGAGAGTGTTAGCAATCTCTCTCAGAGGAAATCCTGTGTTCTGCCTTCCTCTGCCTGAGCTTGGTCAAGCAGCAGGAGGGCAGAAACTGTCTGAGGGGTGGCAGCAGTGCGGGCTGCCTGGAAAACCCCAGAAGACTGGTAGGTCCTCTAAGGAGCCCCGGAGTGCATGGACTCACACAAACAATACTGGCAACAGCACTCAGGTATGATTCCGACATGTTTGATACCAAACATGCTCAGGTTCGGAATGACTATTTTGTAGCTGGACACAGGCAGTGACCTGTTTCCAGGTCACAGGTAACATGGTTTTCCTGCACTCGTGAAGTCCAGTGTAACGGAGCTGGAGTTCGTAGGGGCACCTCTGCTCATGCAGGGGTGTGCTCACACAGGTACCTGCACCCTGCCCTCTGATCTAGGAGGCCCTACCATAGGGTTGATTTACATTGTCCTGGTGCAGTGACCTGTAGTGAAAGGGTGCATGCACCTTTTCACGCAGGCTGCAATAGCAGGCATGCAGATACATTTTGCATGGGCTCCCATGGGAGGCACAATTCATGCTGCAGCCTATGGGGAACCCCTGGTGCCCCAATGCCCTGGGTACCTAAGTACCATATACTAGGGACTTCTATGGGGGCACCAGTATGCCAATTGTGGGGTATGCAAAGTCTTAAGCAACCAAATGTATAGAACGAGAGCACAATCACTGGGATCCTGGCTAGCGGGATCCTGGCTAGCAGGATCCTAGTGAAAAAAGTTAAAACACACTGCCAGCAGGCAAAAAGTGGGGGTAACCATGCCAAAAAGAGGGTACTTTCCTACATGTACTTGGGGCAGAATCTAAATTGTGTATTATCTATCTCCCTCAACAATTCAAGCCACCATGTCTGCGCGTTCTACGACTGAGTGGTTGGTTGCCCACATGCTGCACCGATTTGCTGTGGTTTTCTGGTGTTTCTCAGCTCCTTCAATTTTTCTTCTCTGGATATTTTTTCTTCATTCTTTTTCCAACAGCTTCCCTTGAAAATCAGTTGAATTCTCAACTCCTTTTCGGTATCTGTGGAGCTTAAGCTTCTGTTTCCAGACCATAGTGTTAAAAAAAATAAAAATAATAATAATAATAATAATACTAATTATTATCGGTCTATGGTGACCACGCTCAGCGGCTTCAGGGGCGCATGCCTCACAGCCATATCAACAAATGGAAACAGATGACGCCCAGCAACAAAAAGAGAGAGAAAGAAAAGAGTTGCTAAAGCAGCATTGTGGTATCAACCGCTAGGTGACGGATTAATGCACACCGTGTCAATCCAGAAAGGATCCCCGCTGCAAAACATAAGGCTATGTGCCTGCTGAATAAACTGTCTGCTGAGAGCAGACTCTTGATAAAGGAGAAAACTTATGGCATGTTTCTCAGTTAGGAACAGGCAGATCAAGAAGAGATCAGTACAGAGTAGAATATTAAGACAAGTAGTAGACTAGAATCCAAACAAAAGTTTGGTAATTAGAAAATAGCCCCAAGATTCTGCGGATTTGCACGGAGCATTGTGTAAGAAGCTAGAGGACACACACTCTAGGATCTCACCATGTTCTTCCACACAGCTAGTGCTTCATGGTAACAATCCCCAACCTTTGCCCAATGATTGTTTATTTCCAGGGCCATGACCATTGCCAGTATGATTTTACCAATACCTGTTCTACCCTAAATATATTTAATATGGGTCCAGCTTTTTCTTTCTACAATGTTAATGATGATTAATTTTACTGCTTGAGTAACTGATTTAACCTTAAGTAAGCCTATTGTTCTAATCTGAACCATTGTTCTTGATGTGTTTGCATGTCCCTGGCCCCAAGTGGTGCCTGGGGTGCACATCCTCCTAATGACCTTTTAATACAATACAACGTCAGTCATGACAGTTTATCTGTGGCATATCTGCATGTCCTCTTTTAAAGCAAGACTTCATAGTGGTTTGCTTTTTGAGCTTATCATTTCCACTCTATAGCAATTGTGCCTTATTCAATGTACATGTTTGCCAAGATTCTCATTAAAAGTGAGCTTTTGATATGTTTCACTTTTTATAAACTCGTCAAACACCCAATTTGGGCTAGGTGCCTACACTCAGCACCAAGGTCAGTACATCCTTCAATATTGCATAATACCACATGGCCATAACTAATTATTGCCTATGACTACTAATAAAGATCCCATTGGAGGAGAAGCAGGAAGTTTATGGTCAGAGATCATGTTAAGATTAAACTGGACAGTGATGTTCATTAAAATTTGGTGTTGCGGAAGATGTGAAGGAGGGTTTTGAAGTCTGAAGAATGCGTGTAAACAGTTAAATGATAGAAAAAAAAAAAAAGAGGGTGACGAAGGTCAAATTTCATCTCAAGAGTGATTAGCCCGTCGTTCAAGACAACAGTGTACAATGTGAAAGTTATGGCTTGCAAAGACTGCCACATGTTAAGAGAAGTCCATTTGGATAAATAACTTTATATAATTTGTTTCTATTCTCTCTTTTGATATCTTTCTTCTGATTTTTGTGTATAATGTATTGCTCATATTCATTCAGAAGGGAAAGCTGTTGTCGCCGGATTTTTCCCACAATTCATTTCTTTAAAGATTATTACTTAGTACTCATCTGAAACCTTGTCTCTCTAAAGAATTTCATTAACTTGCCTTTTCAGTGCTGTCCACCTGGCTGTGTGATTCCAAGGCCCATTCTAGAAGCCAGAGGATGAGCCCCACAGACTCCTCCTACAGAGCAAGGCTTGATTCAATTTGTGAAGATCAGGACAAATCTTCATTTGGAAAACTCGCTTTGCGCTGAAGTTCATTTACTCTGTCTCACTCTTCTTGCAGCCTACTCCTTCTTCCAACACTCCTATGTACTATGGATTGAATGGTGATTTTTGACAGGAGGAGTGGGTTCAATGGGGTGGAGCTCTGCAGGAACTACTAGATACAACAGTATCAACAGCTGATTCTTACAGCTCTTTTCAGTGGTCAAAAGAGGTCTGCGGGCTTTGAGGAAAGTGATCTTCAGCAGGTTTAGTGACTTCTGGGAAATAACGTATTTGGCTCCAAGGCAAGCGTGAATGTAACTACTCTTGCTGGTCGCTGACACATTTATTACGTAGTTATCTTAACTGTGCAAACTGCTATATTTGTGCCAAAGGGCTTTCATACTAGCCACTACTCTATTCACTCCATATTCTCATCCCACTAATTCAATTGTAAATGTTCAGGAATTTAGATCAAGCTCAAAGAGTTGCAAAGCTGGAAATCCACAAAATGAAAGTGTGTTTGTGGAAGGTAAAATTGGATGAGCCAGAATAAACTGATCCACCACACCCCTGTAAAACACTGATAAGCCTTCTGGACCCAGCTGTGGTTTAACACATACCTTTCCAAGTGTTTAAAGGTTCAAATGTTTAAGAACATGGGGCCATAATCAGGACACATCAATTAATCCTCAGCAAAACCAATTTCTGCAACAGAATCATCTTGAATCCAAATGACATCCAACCTGCATGGCTGGAACATGGGACACAGAAAGGAATTAAGGAGTGTACTGCACAGAATACCAAGGATTACCGCCAACCACTACAAGGAAGCAGTTATGGGGAAGCTGGCAATCATGGTGGAGCTCTTAATCTATGAGGAGATATAGCATCAGAACAAGAAATCAAGACCTGGGAAAGTTGAGCATGGTTGACTCACAGCATCTGTACAATGCCTATGGCTCTAGAATGAGCACACACAAGTGGAAGCTTCCACTGAGATTTCAACTTGATATATGCTTTTTTAGACAACAAAGAGTGCTATGTGCTTTCCTGGCTGAATTAAAAGCACCACAAAAGGCATGTGCCAGGTCAGATTTTCAAATTCTAGAAATATCAATGCTGAAACTAATACTTTTATTAAATAAGTTTACGGTCTATCTCTAGTAGCAATGTTTTTTTGTTGCTCCCAGCAATGGAGTGCTTCACTCTTCGAGCAGTTTTAGCTTTTTATGCAGAGGAGCACACTTGAGTTTCCAAAACCCCTTTCAGGGTCTGAAAAATGAACTTACATTCCCTTTATCAGACATACAATTTCTAGTAAACATTTTGCTGTTCCTGCTGTGTTTAATAGGGCAACAGACATTTGTAAGAACTAATTTAGTATGCAACACACAATTTTTGTTTGACACCTCTAAATATAAGCTTTAGAAATAATAGAACAATCATGACAGACTCATATCAATTGACAGGTGTTAAGACATTTCTGATATAAGTCTCTTAAGTTCTTAATGTTTACTATAACCCTGGTATGGAGAAGCATGTCTCAAAGAACTAAAGGCCATGCAGACAGATCATTTAATAGGTAAATGGGTTCTTTGCAACAAACTCTTAGTTTTCAACAAACAACAAGATTTTTTTTAACTTACCTTTTTAACAGGTGATATCTCTTCGTCCATGGGTATAAATGTGGTGCCCAGGTCGATAGATTCTAGGAGCTTTTTTGTTGGTTTCCTCTGCCTTTTACTGTCACAACCTCCTATGAATTGACAACATTTTCCACCATTAGAAATCAAGTCACAAAACATCTTAAGAGAGAAAACTGCCTGTAGCATGGCTTCTCAACCAGGGATATTTTTAGCAGTCAGGCACTTTGATTATCTTCTACTCTTAAGGAACACGTTACTCAACAATAACCATCAATTGCGACTTCTTCTGTTGTAGAGTCACATTTGCATACGTCCATCTTAAATTGGGCCTGGGAACTAGCCGCTTCTTTAGTTCAAATTACAGAGCTGCAAACTTACTTTAGCTGCAACAATACAAATGGTATTCCTGTATTATAAGCATCCTTGTTAACGTCCTTATTAAGCTAAAAGAATCTAAAAAGCATGAGACCCTGTTTGGCTCCTTTGAGGACAGCAACAGGATAGCATAGTGTTAAGTTGTCTTGAGATCAAGACACCCAGGTCAAATTCAGTGGATGCATTATATACTAGTAACATCAACTGACAAGAGCAGTACCTCTCTCAATGTCCACCTCCAGCTGTCTATCACTCGAGTTCAACCACCCTCCACATTATCTTATTATGTATTCCCTTCTAGAAAGTTGAAACACATTCCAACCTGATTGGCACAGAAGATCATAACACATCTCCATGACAATAGAAACAATGGGGTTTGAACCAACAATGATCCACAAAATGGTCCCCAAAAATTACAAATGAGAAGAAAAATACAGAGTAAGTTAAAACATAGTTACACTTGATAAAGTCATTCTGACATACTCTACACTTTAACAGGCATGATTCTACACAAGATAAAATGTCTGAAATAAAAATCTGATAAACCCCCAGGAAATCTGGTTACTACTACTCAATACTTCCTAATTGTATAGTCCTCCCACCAGCCAGGACAGTGTACAGCTCTTACTTTGCACCCACACCCCGTTGAAGCTCTCCCATCAATGGACATTGTTGGGCCATGGTTGAGATTATCAATACCCAGTGGAGGATTGCTTCTGGAATTCTTTTCCCGTTTTACCAATCTAGACATGCTCCAATTCATCCCCATTATCGAATTCCACCACATTACTCCTTGCCCTTCTGATGACAAAGGGTCCCATGAATTTCGACAATCCTGTCTTCACAAACCCTGACATTCACAAAGGCTAATTCACCGACACTCCAAGGTACAGTTTCTACACATTTGTTTTATTCATACCATTCCCCGTATCTGCCTTAGTAACTTTTTCTCAAGGCCTTAAATTGTGCTATACAAGTACTCATACATGCTTCATCATACAGTCAATCCCGAATCATGAATCCCACCATTCATTCAAGCAGGATTTAACTTAGTATTTCCCACCCTTCCCTTCACTCAAAACAAAGGAGATTTGAGAGTTACTAAGTTGGGAGTATTGTGGTGTGTCCACAACAACTCATCCAAAACTTTAGCTTAGGGCACCTTGAAATCAACGTCTTTTTGCACTCTTGAACGGACCAGCCTGTTCATATGTTCTGCCAAGCCACTGGCTTGAGGTGAATATAGTGCCATTTTGAGATGCACGTTGGATAGTCCCTTTAAGGATTCTTTCATCTCTTGGGATGTCAACTGGACTCTATTTTCAGTCACTATGTAACTGGGTATACCTTCGTTAGTGAATTCTTCCTTTAGAAATTCTTTCACTTCCCTGGTATTTAAAGAATTCACACATTTAGTAACTACCCATTTGAACATATAGTCCACCAATAATATGGCACATTGTTCATTCTCAGGTAAAAGATGGAAAGGACCAGTAAAATTGAAATCAGGCTTCTTCCATGGTTCACTCTGAATAAAAACTGACAATGGTTCATGAAAAACTGTCTTGCTCTTGTCATTCTTGGCACGAGTCACAATCTTTGACTACTCCTTCTAATTATCATTCTAATCTCAGTCACTGTATAGTTCCCTTAACTTGGCCTTGGTAAGACTTCTCCCTAATTGGCCTTCCTATGCCAAATGTATGACCTACTCTCTCAGAGCCTTGGGAGGAATTAATCTCTCACCCATGAACAATCAATGTGCCTCCTTTCCAATTGAATTCTTCCCTGACATTCCAGAAACCCAACACGTTTTCTGGAAGAGATTTATACTCTGGCCAACCTTTTCCAATGAACTCTTAAAAACACTGCTTCAGTGTCCTTTCCTTTTGCTACTTCCCACTCCCCCTTCTGAATGGTGCTTTCACAGGCCCCATTAGCTTGACACAAATACTGGCAGTCTTGAATATTGACCTTGTTATCAATGGGAAGTCTAGATAAATAGTCTGCAACTCTTTGTTGCCAGAGATGTGATCAATGTGAAAATGAAAATTGCTCACACTTTCCACCCATCTCTTATTTCTAAGGGTGACTGTCATCTTTCCTCCTAGCAAATAAATTGTGTAAAAGGTCTGTAATCAGAGTGGACCACAAAGGGTAAGCCCTACAGATAAAACTTGAAATGTTTTATCACCCATAGACATGCTAGGGCCTCCTCTTTCTATTACGGAGTACCATTCTTCAGCCCTTTTAGCAAATGTGAAGCAAATGCAACCACACTCGCCTCACTGCCAACAACCTGTGACAATACTGCTTCCAAACCTTTGGGGCTGGCATCAGTATTACGAAAGTTATTTGTTTTCCCCCCCAATATCAAAATGTCCTAAGGTGGCCATTTTGTTAATACTCTCTTTAATGGTTTTGATAGCCAAATCACAATCCTTTGTTCAAATTAACGTATTACCCTTCTTAAGAAGGGATCTAATGGGTTGAGCTGCATTAGAAAACATTTGAAAAAACCTGGAGCAGAACTTTGCTATTTCCACGAAAAGATCTCACCTGATCTTTATCCTGTGGAGCAGGTGCTTTCAAGACAGAATCCGCCAGTTAAAATTTAGGTTTGACTCCATTAGCTGATATGGTGTGACCTAAATACGATCCTGAAGTTAACCAAAATTTGCATTTTTCCTTTTTTAGTATAGTCCTGCCTCTGCCATTTTCTCTCACACTACCTTCAACATAACATCATGCTCATATTCTTACCATAAATTAGGGTATCATCCTGGAAGAACATTATGTCAAGCACCCTCTCCAATACTTTTTTCTTTACTTTCTGAAAACAAGTGGCAGCCGACGCCAACCCAAAAGGCATTCTGATGAATCAAAGGGTGGCAAGAGGGTAACAAAGGAAGCAAGATATCTGGAGTCATCAGGCAATTGAGCCTGGTGGTACACCAACAATAGGTCTAATACACCCATTACACTAAATGCACGGGGACCTCCAAGCATCAAGGCATCCATAGGCTGATGATCAAGTCAGATGTGTTAAAGTTCCAAACACATCTGGATCCACTTACCTCCATCATACGGGGCTAACACCTCCAGAACCTACCACTCAGTGGATTCTATTTCCTCAAGGATACCCTTGGTGATTAATCTTTGAATCTCCTCTTTGGGAGTCCCTAACATGAGATTTGGGAATTTCCTGACCTTATGTACACAAGGTGATGCATTGTTCTATAATATAATCTTGTGCGCCGAGTTTGAGAAGACACAATTTCTCACTGAATACCTTAGGAAACTGTAGCAATATATCCTCATGCTCAATTGACATGGTCATAACTTGCTGCAAGGCATTAGTAATAAACATGATACCCATGTCTCGTTGGTGACGCCATCCCAATATGTTATCCCCCCATTTGGCTACATATACCTTCCCAATAGTTTATTTGTCACTAAAGAACGAGTTACTTACCTTCGGTAACGACTTTTCTGGTGGATACATTAGCTACCTGTGGATTCCTCACCTAATGAATACTCCCATGGTGCCAGCATTCGACGGAAATCTTCTTCCTAGCTTCTGCACGTCGACGAGGACGTCACATTTGCCCACGTCTGACGTCATACAGGCAATAAGAAGTCCTCGCCGACGTCAGTACCAACATTTTTTACGTGCCTGAGAACAATAATCTAATGTGATGAAAGACAAAAGCAACATCTCATAACATTGCAAACCACACATCATTGCAAGAAGATGGCTATAAATTTAATATATATATTTTTCTTTTTTTTTAAATAAATAAATAAATATATATATATATATATATACACACAAATATATATATATATATATATATATATATACACACATATAAACATATACATATGTCCATATATACATAATCTATTGCAGTCCTGAAGACCAAGAGGAGCACACTCAAGAATTACTTGGTGAGACCAAAAAGGCAACGGGGAGGCGGGTGGGACCGTGAGGAATTCACAGGTAGCTAATGTATCCACCAGAAAAGTCGTTACCGAAGGTAAGTAACTCGTTCTTCTGATGGATACAATTACCTGTGGATTCCTCACCTAATGAATAGAGTCCCAAAGCAGTACCGCGCTCGGTGGTGGGTGCCTGTATGGTCAAACCAAGAAATCCTGCAGCACTGACCGTGCAAAATGACCGTCCCTTCTGACCTCAGAGTCCAAGCAGTAATGCTTCGCAAAAGTGTGAAGGGACGACCAAGTTGCGGCCTTGCAGATGTCGACCACAGGAACACCTCTAGCCAAGGCCGAAGTGGCCGACTTAGCCCTGGTGGAATGAGCTCTAATACCATCAGGAGGATCCTTCTTTGCTAAAGAGTAACACATTTTAATGCAAAGAACGACCCACCTGGAGAGTGTTCTCTTGTGGACTGCCTTTCCTCTCCTCTTGCCCACGTATCCGATGAAAAGCTGATCCTCCAGTCTGAAATCCTTCGTTCTGTCTATGTAAAAGCTTAACGCCCTCTTTGGGTCCAAGCGATGTAGTCTCTCTTCTTCCTTTGAAGGATGAGGCGGAGGATAGAACGTGGACAGAGTAATTGACTGGGCCAAATGGAAGGGTGAAACAACCTTCGGAAGGAAAGCAGCCTTGGTCCTCAACACCACCTTATCCCCGTAAAAAGCTGTATAAGGGGGTTTCACTGACAAAGCCTGCAACTCACTCACTCTACTTGCAGATGTTATAGCAACCAGGAAGACTGTCTTAAGAACTAACAATCTTAAGGGGCAAGAATGCATAGGTTCAAAAGGGGACCCCATAAGGAAAGTTAAGACCAAGGACAAATCCCATTGAGGCATAACGAAAGGATTTGGAGGATATTTATTCATAAGGCCCTTCAAGAATCTAAGCACTATAGGAGATTTAAATAACGAAGGTTGGTCTGGAAGACAAATGAAGGCTGACAAGGCAGACAAGTAACCTTTAATAGTAGCCACTGCACAACCCCTCTGTGCTAAAGACAAAGCAAAAGATAAAACATCTGACAAATGAGCACGTAAGGGATCAATCTGTCTCTCTCCACACCATACAACAAATTTAGACCACCTATTAGCGTAGATAGATTTAGTGGAGTGTCGCCTGGCCGCTAAGATAACATCCACTACATCAGGCGGGAGAGAGAAGGAACTCAGGTTGCCCCGTTCAATCTCCAGGCATGAAGGTGCAGACTCTGGAGGTTGGGGTGTAAAACCTGCCCCTGTGACTGCGAGAGGAGGTCTGCCCTGAGAGGGAGACGGAGCGGAGGGCACAGTGAGAGTTGGAGAAGGTCGGAATACCACACCCTCCTTGGCCAATCCGGAGCTATTAAGATTACCTGGGCCCGGTCTTGGCGAATTTTCCTCAATACTCGAGGAATCAAGGGTATGGGGGGAAACGCGTAAAGCAACTGGTCGCACCAGGTTCTCTGAAACGCGTCCCCCAAAGCTCCCTGCACCGGATACTGGAGGCTGCAGAATAACGGACAGTGCGAATTCTCCCGGGTGGCAAACAGATCTATCCGAGTAAACCCCCACAACTGGAAGATTAGACGGACTTGATCTGGATGGAGACGCCACTCGTGGTCGGCCGAGAAATGGCGACTGAGACTGTCCGCACCTACATTCAAGACTCCGGCCAGATGATTTGCTACCAAGCAAATCCGATGGTCCTTCGCCCAGGACCATAGCCGAAGAGCTTCTCTGCAGAGAAGGTACGACCCCACTCCTCCCTGTTTGTTTATATACCACATCGCAGTAGTATTGTCCATCAGGACCTGAACCGACTGACCGCGAAGGGATGGGAGGAAGGCCTTGAGAGCCAGACGTACAGCCCGTAACTCTAACAGATTGATATGAAAAATCTGTTCCTCTGGAGACCAAAGCCCTTTGATCTCCAGGTCCCCCAGATGAGCTCCCCACCCTAGAGTGGAAGCATCCGTTATGACCGTGGTCACTGGTGGAGGCTGCGTGAACGGCCTTCCTTGGGAAAGATTGTCGTCCGCAACCCACCACTTCAAATCCGCGGCAGCATCTCTGGAGATCCTGACAGAACCTTCGAGATCTCCTCTGTGTTGAGACCACTGCCTTCGGAGGCACCACTGAAGAGCCCTCATGTGCCAGCGAGCATGCGTAACCAACAGTATGCAGGAGGCAAACAGACCGAGCAGACGAAGGACCTTGAGGACTGGAATGACCGCTCCACTTCGAAACATTGGAACCAACTCCTGAATATCTTGAATCCGCTGAGGCGGAGGAAAGGCTTGATCCAATGTTGTATCCAGTACTGCCCCTATGAACAGGAGGCGTTGAGAGGGCTCTAGGTGAGATTTGGGCACGTTCACCGAAAAGCCCAGGTCGAACAACAACTGGGTTGTCGACTGCAGATGATGCAACACAAGCTCCGGGGACTTGGCTTTGATCAACCAGTCGTCCAGGTAAGGGAAGACTGCTATCCCCTTCCTTCTGAGCTCTGCCGCAACCATCGACATCACCTTCGTGAAGACTCGAGGTGCTGAAGTAAGACCAAACGGGAGGACCGCAAACTGATAGTGCTGCGACCCCACCACAAACCGGAGATACTTCCTGTGCGACTTGAGTATCGGGATATGAAAGTAAGCATCCTGCAAGTCGACAGACACCATCCAATCTCCCTTGTTCAACGCCAAAAGCACCTGAGCTAGGGTCAGCATCTTGAACTTTTCCTGTTTGAGGAACCAATTCAAAATCCTCAGGTCCAGGATTGGTCTCAACCGACCATCCTTCTTGGGAATCAGGAAGTACCTTGAGTAACAACCTTGACCCTTTTTCTGCTCTGGAACCAACTCCACCGCGCCCTTTGAAAGGAGGAGTTGAACCTCCTGTTCTAACAACAGGAGGTGTTCTTCTGAACAATAAGATGGGCGGGCGGGATGGGAGCGGAAACTCCAGAAAAGGAAGGGTGTAGCCTTTTCCCACAATGCTGGTAACCCAGGTGTCTGATGTGATGACCTCCCACTTGTGAAGAAAATGCAGTAACCTTCCCCCTACAGGAGAGGAGTGAGTGGGAATTGGTGGAAGCCTAAGACTGCTTACCCTGCTGCACCCCTCCAGAGGACGAGGAAGAGGCAGAGTGCTGCTGAGAGGCTCCTCTGGTACGGACCCTACCCCTCCCTCTAAATGATCTAAAGGTGAGAGAGGAGGTAGGTTGTTGGAATTTTCCCCGAAAGGAAGAGGAGGATGAGCCACGACCAAATCCTCGAAACCTCCTAAAAAATCTGGGAGGAGGCAGAAGAAGCGGCTAGCAGTCCTAACGACTTGGCCGTGGCCCTGCTTTCCTTAAACCTCTCCAAGGCCTAATCTGCCTTGGCACCAAAAAGTTTGTCCCCATCAAACGGGAGGTCCAACAGGGTCGACTGCACATCCGAAGAGAACCCTGAGTTGCGAAGCCAAGCCTGTCTTCTCGCAACCACCGCCGTGCCCATCGCTCTAGCCACCGAGTCAGTTGTATCCAACCCAGATTGGATAACCTGGGTTGCAGCAGCCTGAGCATCCGACACGAGATTCAAGAGTCCTTGAGGAAGCTCTGTATGCGAAGATGTTATCTCGTCCATCAGAGCATAGATGTACCTCCCCAAGATACACGTAGCGTTGGTGGACTTTAACGCCATGCTACAAGACGAAAACACTTTCTTTGACTGTGAGTCCATCTTTTTGGAGTCTCTGTCCACCGGCACTGTTGGAAAAGATCCAGGCGCAGATCTTGCAGAACAGGAAGCCTGGACCACCAAGCTTTCCGGCGTAGGGTGTCTGGAAAGAAAGCCAGGGTCAGATGGTGCAGCCCAATACCTCCTGGCCACAGACCTATTGACAGCCGAGGAAGATACCGGCTTCTTCCAGACCTCCAATACCGGTTCAAGCAGCACCTCGTTAAATGGCAAAAGAGGCTCTGCCGATGTAGAGGCCGGATGTAAGACCTCAGTCAGTAAATTTTGTTTCGCCTCAGCCACCGGCAAAGGCAGTTCGAGGAAGTTAGCCGCCTTCCTTATCACAGCATGAAAAGTGGCTGCCTCTTCAGTATACTCCCCTGGAGATGACAAGTCCCACTCAGGGGAAGTATCAAGGCCACTAGCTGTATCGAGTCAATGAAGACCTTCGCTAGAATCCTCAATTTCTCCTTCCTCCAGGACCCATTGATATTCTTGTTCCTCCAAGAGACGGAGAGCACGTCTCCTCGAATGTAACCTCTCCTCAATTCTCGGCGTCGACATGGCATCTGCAGAAGTCGAGGAACGACGCTGATCACCGGATCCGTCCGACGCCGGGTCAGGCGCCACAGGAAGCTTCGACGCCGAGCCAGGAGTTAGATGAAGAGAAGTGTGTCTCGGAGTCTCAGAAGGCCCTGCCGGGGTCACTGGCCGAAACCCCGAAGCTGATGGAGCCGAAACCTCCGGGGCCGAAACCTATGGAGCCACCGGAGCCGAAACCGGAGCCGACACCGGCGCCGAGCCCACATTCCCCAAGGGGAGAAAGGGCATGAAGGGTGCTGGCCGTAGCGGCGCCAGAGCACCCAAGCTGAAAGCCAACGGACCCGAAGGACCAGTCGGAGCACCGCCTGGAGCCATCTGCTGGAAGATGGCAAACATCGCATTTAAAAATGCGGTATTATCGGCTCCAGGGGCCGGGAAAGCCGGATACTGGGGTGCCTGGATCGAAGGCGACCCCGACGCCGGCCTCGACGTCGGTGAGAACACCTGAGGCTGTGGCACCTCAAACACTGAAGTCGTCTGCCCCGGCGAAGTCGGTGAAGCCGGAGAAGGCAACGGCGTCGATGGATGAGGAGTGACTGTGGGACTGACCTCCCAAGTCTTCCGACGCCGAGCCGATGGCGACCTCGATCGAGACCTCTCCTTGCTCGAATGGCGCCGTGAGTCCCGACGGCGTCGGGAGTCTCGATGACGTCGATGAGACTTCGGCGAGGAGGATTTTCTATGGTGTCTCTTCTCCTTTCTCTTCGACTTCGACAAAGAGTTTGGCCTCTCGCTCCTTCAGGGCTTTCGGATTTATGTGTTGGCATGAATCACACGTGGCCACATCGTGGTCGGAACTCAAACACCATAAGCAGTCCGAATGTGGGTCAGTAACCGACATTTTGCCCCCACACTCTCGACAGGGCTTGAAACCAGACTTCCTCTGAGACATAGTAACCTCAGAGTAAAAACACGCAGCAGAAAAACACACTGTAGCTCGAAAAGCAACAGTAGCTCCCTCGAAGATAACCGTTTCGAATGGCACGGAAAAAAGGGAACTGATGTCGGCGAGGACTTCTTATTGCCTGTATGACGTCCGACGGCGTCGCGTGGGCAAATGTGATGTCCTTGTCGACGTGCAGAAGCTAGGAAGAAGATTTCCGTTGAATGCTGGCACCATGGGAGTATTCATTAGGTAAGGAATCCACAGGTAGTTGTATCCATCAGAAGTTTATTTTCATCACTATGTATCACAACATATCAATTTTGTTGCCACAATAGCTCACTGGCTTGATGTCTAGTGGAAGAAAGGAAGTACATTGTTCTCCTGACATCCCCTCCCAAATCTTGCCCCCCCCCACCATGGTATAGGGCACAGGTCTTCAAACTGGTGGCCCCTACCTCCCGATCCCACCCACACAATTGATAGCTACACCCCTGTAACTGCCCCGTATTTTGTCTTTGCATTTTGGAGTTGTGCTGTAGTTTGATTTACTTTAAAGCCAGTCCTACATGTCTGTGAATGCAGATGGAAAATCTAGACTGGAGCGGGCAAGTTTTGGTTGGACCTGGAAAACTTAGCATTTAGGGTTTTGAGAGGGTGACAGCAGCTATGGCTTTACATGAGGGAACTGGATAACACTTTGTAACAGGAACTGAGTAGGAATTTTGAGAGGGCACATATTAAGCTTTTCAGTACTGGATGGCTATTTATTTTTAAAGGGACATAGGCATGTGAAGAGAAACACTGAACTTGTGTTTCAAAAATAGGAGACACAATATTTCACGAAGAGTGTGACTACCAGGGTCTGCCTGTGGCATGGGTAAGCTGTGTCCAGGGTGCTAACCTTCAGAGGGGCACCAAAAGCGGTTTGTGCTGAGAACATGCAAACAGCAGCATCACTCTCAATTTACTCCTGTTCAAACTACTTGTAATCATCGGTTAGATGCTGGAAGCACCCTTTTTAGCATCACTTAAACCACAGTCCTTCCCCTCTGGTCTTTTTCTCACCATCTGCCTTCATGCACCAATAATCCATTTGCCCCATCAATGATTTAGCAGCAGCATGACAGAGCTGAGCTGTGAGTGAGTTCAGGGAGGAGAGGAAATGTTTGTGTTTAGAGGCCAGTCATTTCCCAATGCTGATGATTTAGTACACCTCCTAACGATCAGCTCCCTTAGAAAGTATGAGGGGGGCTTCCTCCTAAATATTTTCTTCAGGGGGGCTTGACATAACAAAGTTTGAATACCACTGGTATAGGGTGACCCCGAGTCTGCTAACACCATTAGTTCTTTGCCATCTAAGGTGAAAGAACATTCTGGCATGACAATGGGAGAGCCCTCTATATCACTTAGATTTGCCTTTATATTCAGTTCTAGTCTTAACTCAGACACCGCGTCCACTCCCTGGTTTTGACCCTTCTCACCTACGCAAACCTTGGATGGTAGCCCTTCTTACCACACTTTCTGCATATGGAGTCCTTGCGTAACATCAGGGGGTATTTGCAGTATGGCCAGAATTTCCACAGCACATGTATTTCAATTTAGTGTTCTTGTTGTCACTGTTACTCAACTATTGTTTCCGCTCTGATTTAATTTTACAAACCAAATTAACTTGATTAGACCAATTACTGGTTGATCGTGCTGCCTAATTAGTGTGTAAAGATGATGGAACGAAACCTCTCTCACACCCAAAAACTGGTCCTCTCCATGCCTCCTACTATAGCAATTGCTTCTCATCAGGATGTTTCACCAAAAATGTTTCATTTCAATTTTGTTTATGTTATGGAACTTAGCAGAGATCCACATAAAAAATACAGTAATATACTCTTCTCTTCAATGCGTAGGTGATAAAAACATTCACAAGAAAGTAATCAAAAGAAAAATCATAACACTACCATTGATGGATACATTATTCCATCCATCCATCTAAAATTACCATACAGGAATCCATAACTGGTGGATTCTAATGGCCTAACTCTGACTAAGTAATGTAACTTGTACAAAATTCCATCACAGATTATATATACAACCTTACTGAGTGTAAACACACAATATTAGTACAAAATAAGCTATTCTACTATAAAGTGCTGAGATCAGATATAGTGCAAATAGGCAAGGAAGTCAATTAAAACAATACAGTTCCGTACTCTAGACAATACAAAATACAAGACACTATATTAGAATACAAAAAGTAACAAGTGCAAATGAGCAGATAAGTGCTAATAGGCAAAGTGTAATCAGTACAAACCATCACACCTATCAAGCATCCAACTAAGCATATGGCATGTAAAATGCTTACTGCACTTTCAATTACATAGTAAAATATGCTATCCTCTGCAATTCGGGAAAAACGGAGTATAATGACACGTTAACTTACAAAATTAAAACACATTTAGAAAACCCTGAAAAAAATAAAAACAAATTTGTGCAGACCATTTGAGTTGGAGGAGCAAATAAAGCACTGACAGGCTTCAGCTGTAGAAGTTATATTACACTTCAGAAAGAACGGTCACAGAAAGTGGCAACATGCAAAATAATGGGATGGACATTCACAAATAACATGGTTTAAGCCTTAAAATAGTTCAAATCAAGATCACAAACCCTCTCAACCCTTAGTTAGCCTTCCCAGGATCCTGTATTAACTTGTTACGAAAGAAGATTTAGCCTTAATAACAGGACAACTCTCCGTACCCCAAGTGGAAGATTCCATAAAAGATAATGTTGGCATATTTTTTTTTTATTTTTTTTTTTTACAGATGCTACTCTCTATTATAATTGCATTCCTTCCATACTGTAAACATTTTTTATGAAGTTGTTTTAGATAAAGTTTAGGGAGAAGAGTAACCCGGTTCTGACTAATCTCGAATAATTTCAAAGCTTTTATATAATTAGAGTAAAGTGCATGTCTTCCTTTCAAGCTGTGAAAATGAAACATTCCAAGTTTTAAAGCAGCCTGAATAGAAAATTTCAATGCCCGATATACTATTCCCCCACTGCAGGACGGTTACCATAATGAGCATAAATTTGGCACCAAATGCACTCCTTTACATTCTTAAAAAACATACCAGTGCCTCTAGGCCATCACCCATCACTTTGCAGGCAGAGCTCAGTGAAGGTGGTATTTTAGTGTTATAGACCGAAAGGACATGTGCAAAGTACCTTTGCCAGCAGCACTTGTAAAATCTGTGAATGGCAGTAGCCTGCAACAATGCCTTACTTTTACAGTAATGTAGGTGATCTTTATTTAAGCAGTTTCTTGCAAAATTCTGCCAAGGTAGAGTAAAACTCAACTGCTTCCAACATTACTTTTCCTATAAACCAATTAAAATTTTTCCTAGTTCTACACCTCTTTTTTAAAGAAATATCGTAACTTTACATGAGTAAAGTTCAGATTTTTTTTATTTATTTTTTTAAAAAGGGGTGTAGAACTAGGAAAAACTTTAATGAAGATGTGTGAAGTTTTAGAAAGTATTCTTCTGCATATTTCTCCAACATACAGACGCCTTTAAAGTGTTATCGGGGTCAAGTCAAGCAAAATAACAAAGTCAGCATACAGGAGACAACTGACATGCACCGAGCCTAATTTAGGTGGATCCCCCTCTATCTGACTGACCCCACAGGGAAAATCGGGAGTATAAAGCGAAAAAAGAAATGGCGCAAGCAAACCTGCTTTAAACCGTTGTGCGTTGCCACTCTTCTGGACATACACAGATTCCCTTCCATCAAGACCTGAGCCCAAGTAGACGAATGCAAAGGAATTATTAGCCTCAGGAGATGGGCCTGAATCCCTAAAACAGACAGTTTTCTCTACAGCATCTCTCGGTCAACCCTGTCAAACGCTGTGGAGAAATCGTTAAAAGCAGAATACATGGGCATCCCCCTACCAAGGGGATACAGTACTGTCAAAGTTTGAAGGGCAGTGATATTATTACAGGTATCACAGTTCTTACTAAAGCCCATCTGCTCAGCAGGTGTAAGGTTATTACTACATGCCCATTCTTGGAGATAAAGTATAATACGGTTTGCAAATAGTTTCCCAGTCGCATTAAGGAGGGCATTCTGTCTATAGCTAGCAGGAAAGGTCTTCAATCCTTTAGTATTAAACTACTTCCCTTCCAGGAAGACGTAATATCTCCAGACATAGCAATACTGGAACTGTGGACATAAAGTAGCCCATGAAAAAGCGTCCTGTTTAATGACAGCAATTAGGAGTTCATCAGGGCCCAACAGTGACTGAAGTTTTTGCGCCCTTAAAGAATCCCTTAATCTCTTTACAAGATGGCGGGCCATATGTTGCCAGCAAATACACTTCGAAACCAAGGACAAACTCACTACTGCTGCTTGAATTATGGGCATATAATTGTGATATATTCCGTGTGCACTTATTAGAATATCCTCAGCTTTAGCTCTAGAGTTCCAAAATTTGGCTATTAGAGACCAAGTCAAGTTTATTTGAATGGATAGTTAATTAACACCAATACATCATAATTTTTTTTTATTTTTTTTTTTTATTTTTTTTTTAACTACTCACTCCATACAATATAAAAAACATCCATGGTTAAGAATCCTTCACAGATTAAATTGTAACATATAGAGTCAATATAACTAGCCAAGATTCCTTCAATTTGCATTTCATAATTATATTATTGTCATTTCTAACAAAAACTTCATAGATAGGAGTGAATAAGTTATAATCATACCCACATAAGTATTTCAATAGAGTGCATCAATTTCCCACTCCCCTCAACTTGTAAGTGCAACTCTCCGTGTGTTATAAGGTATCTTAAAAAAAATACTAAAAGTCTTTAGCATCATTTTATCTTAAATTTTTAAATATTAAATTATAAAATTATTTACAGTTAAATTAATACTCAAGAAAGCTAAAATACTTCCATGGACTCTACACAGGAGAAACTTAAAAACAGCAAATTATCCTCATAATTTCATGACTTATGGGCCAGCAGGCATGTGTTATGTTTATAATAATTGAGGAATATGTGATAAATGTTTAACTGTCAAACGCATAAACTTTATAAATATGGCATTCAAAGTATAGTCAGAAGGTTTAAAGCAAGCTATCATCGCTTCTCTACAGGACTGTATTCCCCTCTGATTGAAGGCTGTTTTTAGTAGAGTCTTTCGCTCATTCAGCAGACCATTACATGATACAGATCAGATGAGTAATATCTTCCACTCCACACCCACAGAGCCTAAACTGGGAAATTGTTGTAGAACGTTCCCATGGGGCTAGGTGGGCACCTCCAGGAATAAGGCCAAATCGGTGTTTGATAAAAAGATCCTTATCAGCTTTTGACCACCCGGCCTCCAGATATGGCCAGCATTTCAAAATTTTGTACTCATTAATTACCATCCACGAGTGCGACCTGATTGCTAACAGGCTCGCATCCATTAGTAGTGATCTCTTCTTCTCTATTTGGTTTAAGATTTTTTTTTAAAGGTGCAATAGGAGAGGTTTGAATCCCATAGTTCCCGTACCTCCAAATCTTCTAGGGCCTGATCTAAATACTGTCTGGCTTTGGTTGTAGGATTCAAACTGATCTCCTTCCAGAGGGCCTGGCAGAGATGATTTTCCTTTGTTAACTGTATGTGTTTCCATGTTTTAACGTAGCTGCATTTCGTAGCTATATTTTGGTTCAAGAACCCAAACTCCAGCCTAATTTGAGCTTGTGAGGTGTGTCCTGGTAGTTGGAATAGAGACCTAAATACTTTTCCAATTATTCCATTTAGAATGGCCAGCATCTTGTCCTTGCAGGGCTTCACTACTGTACCCTAGAGTTGAATTTAGCTTTGCCACAATAACTTATAGGAGGGGATGGTAGCTAGTGCCATTTAGTGACTTTTGCAGAGTGCCGAAAGCAAGCAGTAGAACATTTCCTTTCCAATGTAAATCTTGCTTCTGAGGGAGAAAGGAACCCAGTTTATCAAATAGTACACCCAGGTATCTATAGTGGTTAACTTGTTCAAATACTTCCCCTAATGTGTACCATTTATTAACTCTAAAGGTTTTTTTACTGACTTCCATCACTTTGTTTTTTTTCTGACTGATTTTCATTTAGTTCTGCTCAGCATATTGAATTACATTTACGATAAACCTACTTTAGTTTGGCTTAAAAGTACTACATCAGAGTTTAACAGATTGAAAATGGACATGTCCCCGACTTTAGGGGAATGCGCGTTCACCGTACTGAGCTTAAGAGTTAAATCTGATAAAAAAAAAAGATTAAAAAGATACGGAGCCAGTACGCTCCCGTTTCAGTCCTTGTTTTGTCTCAGTTTTCCTGGAAAGTAAAGACACGTCCCCTATCTTTACTCTAATCAATGAATCTGTATAAAACTGCTGAATAGCCTTTAATAAATTCTCTGGTATACCCCAGGTGGCTAGCTTTTCCCCTAGAAGACTTTGCTGTACCAAATCAAAAGCTGATTTGAAGTCTACAAAACACAGATACAAAGGTTGATTTTTCTGTTTGCATTTGTCAATCACAATGGAAAGAGTTAAAATGTTTATAGCCGTTCCGGGGCCCTTTGCAAAACCAGTCTGATTAGGGGGAATAATATTGTTTTCAGTTGCTCAGGTGCGAAAATGCCCCAGTAATAGGCCAGCATAGTATTTAGCCTCTACGTCCGTTAGGGTAATCAGTCTGTAATTTTCAGGATGAAATTTGCTGCCTCCTTTAAATATTAGATGAATTATAGTGCCCCTCCAAGAATTTGGAATACTTCCTAGTTCTACACATTGGTTATAAATCAAAACCATTTTTTCTCCCCAAAAGGCCGGGTTCATTTTAAATAGTGCATTTGGTATCCCATTTGGACCTAGGGCCCCGGTACTTCTACTGTTCTTTATTAAGTTAACAACCTCCGACGTCGGGAAAGGTAAATATGCGGATTCCTTTTGGGCAGTTGGGAGATTAGGTATTGCTCCTTCTGGGAATTGTTCTTTTGTTATCACGTCTTCATTATTTCCACCATATCCACCAAAGTGATTAGCAAAGTAGTCAGACCATGAGGATTCTGAAATATTTAAACTAGTTAAGGTCATTGGGGCTTTATTCAATTCATTGACCATTTTCCAGAAACTCTGTGCATTTGATTTTTTACTCAGGAATAGTGCCTCAGCACAAAAGTCATGAATATTCTGTATTGTATGGGTTCATATTTGTTTCCGATAGGAATTATTAATGTTTTTTAGATCAGTCAGTTTGGGTTTTTCTTATATAGCCTTAAGTGTCTGTTCCATTGCCTTCTTAATTTGGTCATATGAGCTGAATTGTTTATATTCTTTTTTTATTCTTACTCGCCCTTGGTTTTAGTGGGTTTTCTGTGGTCTGTCTGTTAGGAGACCCACTGCGAATCTGTCCAGAAATGTTGAGCAAATGGTTATTGGGTCACAGGATAAAACACTGTGGCACTGTTCAAATATCACAGTTGAAAGATTACCAATGGACGCCATTGATTTTTCATTCCATCTAAGTTTCTTACAATTCGTGGTAGTAACATCCCTTGGTGCTATTAGAGGCAAAAATTTGCAAGAATTAAGTGAAGAACCAGCTTTCCTCAAATTAATCAATTTCTATCCTCCTTCCCAGGCTCAACCACCTTCAATCTCGTTTTTATGGACTTAAGACAATTAATTTCCCTCGGTCTCATAATTGAGGTAAAGTTAAATTGCTTCCTAAATAAAAAGTTTATTTCACAATTCACCTTTTTTACAGCCCAAGTGATTTTAATAGGTGACTTGACTCTTACCCCAAGATTTACTCCTAAATGTTCGGAAGAGGGACAACTACCTTCGAACCAAGAAAATGGCCCTGACTTACCATTTTTATACTATTTCCCAGATTCTTGATATTGCTATGTGACCAAAAAGTGCACCCATTAGATTTATTGTAGACTACACTATCTTTCCTAGAGTTCCAGGAGTCAAGAGCCTTAAGCTCTAGATCAAGGGGGATTGAAAGTATACTATGGTCACTTAGCTTAGTCCTCAAAACCTTCAACTGAGTACACACTCCAAACATTTGATAGGATATCTCCATATAATCGATTAAAGATTGTCTTTAATGGGAATAAAAGGTATAGGAAGATGAAGAATCTTAGGAAATCTGCCATTAAAGACAATACATTTGTGCAATCACAAGTTTTCCAAAAAACGTAAGCCCTGCCTAGCTGCTCTGACTTTTTCAGGTAAAACAGCCTCAGGAACACTACACACTGCATCCGATTCGATATTACCAAAGGTCATACAAGCAGACTTAGAAGCTTTTGCATTAAACTCCCCTACAATGGGAACCAGAGGACATTCCTCCAAAAAGCAAATATCAAGTACAAATGCTAACAAGGAATCGATTAAGTTATTCTGAGACTTACCCTGAGGGATATATTCCTTTACACCTAAAAAAGATGACGAGCTTCCATTCACATTAGATAATGCTAACTTTAAGGACAGACAAAGATTAGAGGGAAGAACAAATACCTTTGGATTCCAATTAATCTCCTTGCTAAGTAAAATAGCAATTCCTCCACTGGCATGGGCTTTTGCAGAGGGTTTGGCTACACAGGAGAAAACACAGTAATTCTCATGCAATCAGAACATATCCAAGTTTCCGGTAAACAGATAATTAGTGGTTTAAGGCATGCAACTAAATTAAATTATAGATTGGACTGTCCTAGGCCTGCCATGTTCCAGGATAACGGCTTACAGTAGGAAGCTGGCTCTCTATATTGTGCACTAAAATGAAGTTCACTGTGCAGCAGGTCCAGTGGACCCCTAATCGGTACTGCAGAGGCAAACGTAGATAGGACTAATGATAGTCTTGTCAGAGGGTAGTGCCAAGCATTTGTTGTACTCTCAGATGCAATAAATGAGACACACATTCAAAGAATAAATAAAAAAATAACAATTCTTTTTATATGTTTCAATCCGAAGAATTTAATAATCAGGCAAGTAGACTTTTAAGCATAAATACTTTGCAGTTTCAAAAATAGACTGCAATTTTCAGAGTTCTCTCAATGTTATCCTATGGAGGAAAACAACGTTCAGTAAACACTGGGTTAACGACGACTCACAAAGCCAATCTCAGGGAGTCAGGGTAAGTACTGGGCACTGATCAGAACCACACCAACAGGTCACACCAGGAAGCACTACTGCAGTAAGACGTTGGGTGCTCAATAGCTTCCTATGGGAGATTCGTCCTCATGAAGACAGGCTGCAGGGTCTGGCTAGGAAGCCAGTCAGGGACAACAAACAGGTAGGTAGTAAACTTGGAGTGCTTAGGGACTTGGGTGCACCTTTGGTCCTCGTCTCCTGTGCCCAGAGGAGATGGCTGCAAGGGTGTGTTTAGGCTTTCGCGTCCAGGAGCACTCACAGTCAGGGGGTCTTGTGTGTAGGCGATGCAGACAGCGTCAGGAAGTCCACCAGGCGTGGACCCAAGGTGGACTCGAGCTCTTAGGAGCCGAGGGACTTCGTAGCCACCGGTGACGCACCTCAGTAGGGGTCAGGGGTGCAGTGGTTGCCGTCAGGTTTTCTCTCCACAAGCCTGTGGGAAAAGGGGTGTAGTGGGTTCTTGTTCTACACGTGATAGGTATGTAAATGACTCTATAGGCACAGGGCTTGGTTGTACTTGTCTTTTATTTGTGGTCTATTTCAGGGTCTTTCTTGTCTCTTTCTTTGGGATAGTTTCTTTTCTCCTTCTCTTCTTTTATATCATAACGGTAATGAGATTAATTTTTCTCCTTTCGGCTAGTCCGATGGGTATCTGTACCCCGTCTGCCTGATGGTCGTGTATGTCCAGGAGCTCGTCCCAGAAGAGGTTGACCGGTTTCCCAAAAAAGAAAGAACGGGAAAACAGGTAAGTGCAGATGTTGGTTTCAGGGCCTTTCTAGGGTTAGTGTGGTTGTGGAAGGGTAGGGGTGCAGGGGTGTGCGTGGGGACTAAATTTATAGAGCGTTCACCTTTCCCCGTGCATAGACGGTCTCTCTCTGCACTAGTTTTTATATAGGAGGATGGTTATCTTCACCACCTCTCCTGTGTATGTTAGACCGTTTCGCCTTCCCTTAAACACCTTTACCCCAATCCTCCCTCAACTCCCTCAAGGCTTCTCCCACCCCTCATCCATTTGGGTAGGAATTTTAATGTGAGGTACGATCGTACCTGAGTATGCCACGCCCCTCCTGGGACGTGGCAGCTTTCTCAGTTTCTCCTCGGCGTCTCTATGGGGATCTTCGGATCCGTCCGCAGCTGTTCCTCGGTCTCGGGTTTCCGCAGGTCTTCGTTTGTGGTCGCGCATTCTTTGGTTTCCCAGATTCACATTCCTCTCTCCTCCGTCTCCGTCCAAAAGCCTTCCTCCCGCTTGTCGGACACACACACCTCTTCCGCTCCGCTTCTCTCCCTATTTCCGTCTTTGTGACCCGGATATCCTGCACCGACGTCACTTCCTGTTCATTTGTTCTCACGGCCGTACCCTCCGGGTGTGGTTTCATCGGCCCCGGGTTATGTCTCATAACTGCAGCAATGGACGCCCGGTTATATGTCCCTGCTCACGATTGGGGCTGTTCGAGTCCCAGAGCGACCAGATAATGAGATAAGTAGTCGGCCTGTCCCATAAGCTCTCCTAGAAGGTGGCATATCTGAAAGGAAAAAGGTTGAAGTTCCATAAACCATCTTAGAATATGGTCGTTGGTATCTTTGTGTCTCGATAGCCATGTAAGAGGAGCGTGATCAGTATATAGTAAGAAAGGTCGCCCCAGGAGATAATACTGTAGGCTTTCTATTGCCCACTTGATGGCCAAACACTCTCTTTCTATAATTGGGTATCGTTCTCTTGCGAGGAGTTTACGGCTTATGAACACAATGGGGTAGCTTGTGTTCTCTTCATCTTTCTGAAATAGAACCGCACCCAACCCTACATCCGAGGCATCAGTTTGTAAGTGGAAGGGGCGGCTGAAATCAGGACAGCACAATATTGGTTGAGTTGTGAGACACTTTTGTAGAGTTCTATAACTATGGTGTTGGGACGGGTTTAGGCTTGCTATTTTTGTGGGCTGTCCCTTTTTTAAAGAGATCAGTTAAAGGCGCAGCCAGAGTCGAATAGTGGGGTATGAATCTCCAATAGTAACCGACCAGTCCCAGGAAGGAGCGCACTTCTTTTTTGGTAGTAGGGATTTTTATACGAGTAATGGCTTCTACTTTGTTCATCTGTGGTTTAATGATACCGCCTCCGATGTGATATCCTAAATAGGAGATATCAGTGAAGGCTAGGTGACTTTTAGTGGGATTAGCATTAAGTCCCGCTCGGTGTAAGACAGAAAATATGTTATGTAAGTGGTGCAGATGGTCATCCCAGGTTTCGCTATATATCACAATATCGTCCAGATAGGCAGCTGCATATCTGGTGTGGGGTCGTAACAGGGAATCCATAAGACGCTGGAATGTGGCTGGGGCACCATGTAACCCAAAAGGGAGGACATTAAAATGGTAAAGCCCAGAGGAGGTGGAGAAGGCAGTTTTTTCTTTGTCTGTTGCTGCTAATGGGATTTGCCAATACCCCTTTGTCAAATCAAGGGTGTACATATACTTGGCTTTCCCTAGTCTTTCTAGGAGCTCGTCTACTCTGGGAAGGGGGTATGTGTCAAAATGAGATACAGCGTTGACTAGTCGGAAGTCAATACAGAAACGGATTGATCCATCAGGTTTGGGAACTAATACCACCGGGGAGCACCAGGGACTTTTTGATGGTTCTATAATTCCCATGTCTAACATTTTCTCTAGCTCTTCCTCTACCAGGACTTTCCGGGCCTCAGGTATGCGAAAGGGTCGTAGTCGTATTATTTTTCCCAGTTTTGTTGTAATATGGTGCTGTACTAAGGTGGTTTTCCCAGGCTCAGTGGTAAATAATTTGTTATGACAGGCGAGCAGTTGGGTTAACTGGTCTTGCTGAGTTTTTTGGAGGCAGGTATTTCTCTGTGGTTCTTCTGGTTTGGTATCTTTATCAGTAGGACACCATCCAATATCTAGTTCTTTGATGGTATTAACCAAGTATCCGGCTGCCAGCGACCTCAATGGTTCAGGTGGTTCTTCCCATTTCTTTAACAGATTTATGTGAAATATCTGGGTTCTTTTTGGAGTACCCGCCAGTTCAATGGTATAGGTGACCGGGGTCACAGTTCCTAAAACCTCATAAAGCCCTTGCCATTTGGACAGGAGTTTATTATCAGAGCTGGGTAAGAGTACCAGAACTTTGTCCCCCCGGTTTAAGGTCCTCATTTGGGTGTTTCTATCATAATACTATTTTTGTTTAATCTGAGCTTTTTCTAAGTTTTCTCTAACGTGTTCCCATACTGATTGAAGTTGGGTTTTTAGGCCACTAGTGTATTCCAAAAGGGATTTTTCTCCACCTTCCTCCTCTTCCCACATTTCTGCCGCCATGTCCAATAATGTTCGGGGTTGCTGTCCAAACACTTGTTCAAAGGGACTGTGTCCCGTGGAAGCTTGTTCATGGGTCCAGATGGCATATAGCACTAGTGGCAACCTCCAATCCCAGTCCTTCCCTGACTCTGATACCGATTTTTTAAAGAGTTTTTAAGGTGCGGTTGTATCTTTCCACTAAACCGTTGGTTTGGGGATGATAAACCGCAGTCCTTAGTTTAATTCCTAGAAGTTGACATATTTGAGCCATTAAATTTGACATGAACTGCATTCCTTGGTCTGTTAGGATTTCTCTAGGAAAGCCTACTCGGGTAAAGAATCCTATCATAGCGTTAGCTACACTTTTGGTATTGATGCTAGTGAGAGGAATAGCTTCGGGATAACGGGTGGCGTAGTCCACTAATGCCAGTACATATCTGTAACCCTTTGTGGAGGGAATGAGGGGTCCTATGATGTCCATCCCTACACGGAAAAAGGGTACTTCGATAATAGGTAGGGGTTTGGAGGGGGGCTCTCTTTTTTGGTCCAGGATCAATAAACTGACACTTAGGACACTGCTGACAAAATTTCCTGATCTGGGAAAACACGCCAGGCCAATAAAATCGTCTTAACAGATATTCTTCAGTTTTCTCTCTACCGTAGTGGCCCCCTCCCGGTTGACTATGGGCCAAATGTAATACCTGGAGTCTATAAAGTTCGGGAACAAGCAGTTGTTTTTTTTTCCTGATTATCAGAGTTAGTGATCCTATATAGCAGATTTTTAATTATGGAAAAAGAAGGGCCCTTATCTTCAGGGGTTCTGGGTCGAGCGTTCCTCCAAGCATTAAGGAGACTGGGATCCTCTCTCTGACACGAGCGAAACGGGGGAAGACTAGTGAGGGCGTGAACTCGTGTAATTACCCTGCTAGATTTCTTATCCTTCAGTCCATAGAGTCTCTTGGTTTCTTGTTTTTCATTCCTACTCGGTTTATAACGGATAGCCTGAGGATGTATTGGTTCACTAGCAAAAGGTGCATCTTTCCACCAGGAATCATTTTCTTCAATGCTCCTTGTACTATTCAAAAGAGTAGCAAAGTCCATATAATCAGTTCCAATTATGGCTTCTTCTACCAGATGTTCTACTACTCCCATCCTGATTTGGGTTTCATTCCCCTCCCATGAAAGCGTGACCCAGGTCAGGGGATATTCTTGGGTTTCTCAGTGAATACAACAGATCGATACGGTAGCCCCAGGAGTAAGGGTATAGCTGGCTATTAAGTCACCCTGATGACAGATTCGGCTACAGCCTGAATCAATGAGGGCCAGAGTTGGTAGCCCGTTGAGCAGCAATTCTTTTTTTATATTGTTTATCTTTACCTCCGGTGTAATAAACTCGCCCTCAAGTGATGCCTATTTCCATAGGTTCCGGTTTGTCGGTTTTAAGGGGGCATACCCGGGCTATGTGTCCCCACTCCCTGCAACTATAACATTGGGGTTGTTGAGGAAACGGTCTCTCCATTGCTCTAGTTTTTGCAGTGTCTTCGAGCGGTCTTCTCCCCATGGAGGGGATCTGCCCCATGTTCTGACGAGATGGCGTAGGGGTCGTACGATGGGGAGGAGTTTTAAACTCCAGGGAGCGATGAAAAGCACACACTAACTCAATTGTGGTATTCGTATCTGGATTAGGGTGTTGCTTAATCCAGTTACGAGTGGTGACAGGTAGAGCTTCTAGATATTGTTCCAGCAATATAACTTCTATAATATCTTCCCAATTGGTCCCTATGGGTCCCAGCCTTTTGAGACCTAGGTCTTTTACCTGGAAGTATAAAGCTCTTGGATTCTCGGAAGGTCCCCATTTGGCTTTCCTAAAACGTAGTCTATAATGTTTTGTGTCGAACCCCACCCCCTCCAATATGCTTTTCTTAATATCTTGGTAGGGCATGGTACCTCCCGGGTTCACGGCTTCACGGCTTGATAAGCTGCCTGAAGGGCCCTGGTCAATAAAGGGGCAATGTACTGTCCCCACCGATCTTGGGGCCAGGTGGCTGATGTGGCAACTCTTTCAAAGTTTGTAAAAAAGGCGTCCGGGTCTTCGCCTTCTTGGTACCGTTGTAGCACCAAACTCTGCACATTAGGATGTACCCGGGTAGCCGCAATTGTGTCTGTCAAGGACTTTAGGGCATTCTCATGGACCAACTGATTGTTGGCCATGATAGTGGCCTGACTTTTTAGGGCATTTTGAAGGGCTTCCCGTTCTACTTTGGCTTCTTTCTGTTGCTCTTACCACACGATCTGGAGATGCCTCTGTCCTTCTGCCAATTGTTGCATCATATTAGCTATGGTGGGGGTGCCTTCCATAATGGGACTGTAAGTTGTCTGGGTGCCTATTTAAAATCCCACTTCTGACACCACTGTAGTGGGTTCTTGTTCTACACGTGATAGGTATGTAAATGACTCTATAGGCACAGGGCTTGGTTGTACTTGTCTTTTATTTGTGCTCTATTTCAGGGTCTTTCTTGTCTCTTTCTTTGGGATAGTTTCTTTTCTCCCCTTCTTTTATATCATAATGGTAATGAGATGAATTTTTCTCCTTTAGGCTATTCCGATGGGTATCAGTACCCCGTCTGCCTGATGGTCGTGTATGTCCAGGAGCTCGTCCCAGAAGTGGTTGACCGGTTTCCCAAAAAAGAAAGAACGGGAAAACAGGTAAGTGCAGATGTTGGTTTCAGGGCCTTTCTAGGGTTAGCGTGGTTGTGGAAGGGTAGGGGTGCAGGGGTGTGCGTGGGGACTAAATTTATAGTGCGTTCACCTTTCCTGTGCATAGACTGTCTCTCTCTGCACTAGTTTTTTTATCTAGGAGGATGGTTATCTTCAACACCTCTCCTGTGTATGTTAGACCGTTTAGCCTTACCTTAAACACCTTTCCCCCAATCCTCCCTCAACTCCCACAAGGCTTCTCCCACCCCTCATCCATTCGGGTAGGAATTTTAATGTGAGGTACGATCGTACCCGAGTATGCCACGCCCCTCCTGGGACGTGGCGGCTTTCTCAGTTTCTCCTCGGCCTCTCTATGGGGATCATCGGATCAGTCTGCAGCTGTTCCTCGGTCTTGGGTTTCTGCCGGTCTTAGTTCGTGGTCTCGCGTTCTTCAGTTTCCCAGATTTGCGTTCCTCCTTCGATTCCGGGCGTTACTCTCTCCTTCGTCTCCGTCCACAAGTCTTCCTCCCGCTTGTCGGACACACACCTCTTCCGCTCTGCTTCTCTCCCTATTTCCGTCTTTGTGACCCGGATATCCTGCTCCGACGTCACTTCCTGTTTCTTTGTTCTCACGGCCGTACCCCCGGGGTATGGTTTCATCGGCCCGGGGTTATGTCTCGTAACCGCGGCAATGGACGCCCGGTTACAAGGGGGCTGTGTGCAGAGGCTGCATGCGCCTAGGGTGCGTCCAAGATAATGAGACCACACTGGACTTGGTCTCTGGACAGCTGGGGACCCGCATTGGCACCATCGGTTGGCTCCACCTTGGATTGTTGACGTCGGGTGCAATGGTCACTTCTGGTGTCCGGTTTCCAGCAGCTGCAGAGTCCTTTCCTTGGAGTTTCTTGTTGCAGGAAAAGTCTGGTGCCTAAGGGAGACTTAAATCTTTATTGAAGGCTGGACGAGTTGGCTTCTTGAGCAGGATCCTTCAAGGTCAGCAGGCAGGGTGATGGAGCCTGGTTCCAGGTCAGCTGCTGCTGCTTCTTTTCTGCGGGAGTAACTCTTCTTTGTCCTGGTCTTCTTAGGTTGTCAAGATCTGAGTTCTAGGATTCAGGGGTGCCACCTACATACTCAATTTAGGGGTGTTACACAGACTGCCAGGTAGTAGCCAATGGGCTGACTACACCCTTCTTATGACAACTTCCGCTGGGAAGTGGGCATAACCCAACTCTAATTCATTCCCCACCAAAAGTGGAGTCAGGACAGGGGGTTGGTCATCTCCGTCGTTTGGTAAGACCTGAATCGCATTACAAAGGCAGCAAGGCCTTTGAAGCTCCCTGCCCTGGAATGTCACTCCTGCCTGGGAGAGGTGGTCACACCTCTGCCCAGAGAAGGCATTTGTCTCAGGCCCTCAAGAGCACTGGCTCTCACCTTTGGGGGTTAGAAACGCATCTTTGATGGCTGAACTGGTCAGGACTAGTCAGTCAACAAACTAGTAGTAGCTGGTAGGTTTTCAGGAGGTACCTCTATGGTGCCCTCTGTGTGCATTTTTTAATAAATCCATCACTGGGGGTCAGTGAGGGTTTAATATTCTAAGATGTTGGATACCAAACAACCTAGAATTCTGAGAAGCCATCATTTAGCTGTGGAACCTGTAATGACCAGTGTCCAGCACATGCATTTAAAATGTCTTCCTTGTGCACTTACTATGTCTGAGATTCGACTAAGCAGGGGCATATCTGCTTGTGCAGACATGCCCTCACATGTAATATAATGCACCCTGCCTTAGGGCTGTAAGGTCTGCTAGAGGGGTGACTTACATATATTGCATGCAGTGGTCAGGGGACATAGCACACAGGCTGTGTCATGTCGCGTTTTCAATTTTGGGAGGACCACCCCTCACAGCCTGCAATGGCAGTCTGCATAAGGTTGGTTCTGGGTCCCTCCGAGTGGCACAAGTCCCCATGCCTCTACCTGCAGAAATGGTAATGTCCTTTAAATTAACAGACCTGTAATTTAAGACTTGTGTGGTCCCTTGAGAATCCGGCAATAAGTTATCACACTTACTCGGCTCAACTGGAAGAAAATCAATTCCTCTTTTCCGAAGGTCATCCACATTCCATAGGATCAACTTTGCAACAATCAAAGTTAAATGTTACCCATGAACTTGGAAGGGAGTCAAATAGGCTTATATAAACTCTGTCAATGACTTTACTTGCTACCAAATTTAGGGTCTCAATTTCCAATAATAGCTGTAAAATAAAAGTGTCTATTCAACGAGCCCAATTCGCTATCAAACAGAGATAAAATCCAATATATTGTATTTGTAATAACACCAGTTTCTAGACTCCCCTATATGATTATTAGATCTTGACTCAGTCCCTAGGCAGGAGGGGAGTGACAAATTAAAAGATGAATGAGCCTCCCCATTAAGAGGTCTAACAGGCTTTTTTTCTGGCGCACTGACAGTAGTTCCCCAAAGGTGGAGACTATTGACGGCCTCTCAACGTTCCACCCCACCATTTGAGAAGCTCTATGCTTTACTTCATCCCTTAGAGGGCCGAGATTCTCTGCCCCCCCCCCCTACCACAACCACCATATTTACGCTCCTCTCTCAAACTATCATGGATCACATAAGTAGTTACCTACGTAGAGGTGACTAATCCTTTTTTCCTGACAGGAGAAGTTTGGACCTACCACCTCTGGCATATTTGAGGGTGTGGACTAGACGATTCTGGACAATCGGGCACTACACCTAGATGTGAAGGAACATTATTTAGCATTTCAGCATTTATTGGGTGATAAGGAGGTATGTCAATTTGTTTTCTCTTTTCCATTGAAACATTTTACCCTGGTGCATCCTGAGGTTGCCCCCATTTCCTCGGTGTCCCCATTTAGGGATGCTCTAGGTAACAAACAGAACATTGATCAAGAGGGGGCAGAACACCTTCAGCATGTGTTACCCTTTTATTGCAAGGGGATTCTCTGTGGGTTAACTCCTTGCCCATCTTGACAACACCTTTGAAACAAATGTTTTAATGAATATACATTATTAACCTTCTGTTTGGTCCTGGTTTTCCTAATTGCTAACATGAGGGGGCACCCTGTAACCACCAGGATTGCCCTCTGAAAGCCAATTTCTTTTCGTCCCCCATCCATTGTCATATTGGCCTGGGTGACCTGTGATTTCACATTTTCTTATTTTGGTTCTCGCATTGGAAATAAACCAGAGGAAGGAAAGATGCTTAACACCCAATAAAATTGGAGACGTGTCCAACACATGATCAAAATTAGAGAATGATCAATTTAAAAGATAAAACTGAGGCTAAAGCTTCCGTTATACAAAACAAAATATCAGATGAGGCACTTACCCCGCCAAACCCTTGCCCTTCCAAATTAAAAGGCTGCATAAACACATGCACCAATTCATTGAGCTCAATGAGTTCAGTGAAGAAAACCTCAGAAAAGCCGTACTGCTGCAAAAGGCCAACTTGACAGGCACTGCAACACTAAACCCAAGGTACCCCCCCCACCTTCTCCCCAAGACTCTGCAGGAGTAACTTTGTAAATCTGCAGAATATTTCCGAAGATCTCCACTGATCAATACAACTGTACACAGCAGTTCATGGTTCATCCGGGCTCTTAGTAGGACTAATGGGGGTGGTAGTGAAGTGGTTCTTTGAAGAGTAACCTCTCACTTTGAGGCCATTAGGCCAGAGGTCCAAAAAGGAGGGCAGAGGAATTTAGAGGGGCTAAGTTTCATGTGCGATCTCTCGCCCACTCCACTCAGCACCTTCTGTGGGCACATATGCGCATTTAGCCTTCTTGGCCCTCTCTCTCTCGTGCACAGACTGCGCAAGAGCAAAAAAAAATAGAGGACCCTTTCAAAGCCTCAGCAGGCCCCCAGTGTCTCTCGTCTTTCCTTTGGCGGCTTTCCCCAATGGGCTTTCTCCAGCTACCTCACCGGTGTCGAATTCTCAGAACAGCAACGTCAACAGATCCAGTAACTTTTCTTGAACTCTCACATTCTTTGTCCATTGCACTGACTCGTCTACAATCAGGGAGTCCGCCAGAAGATCAAAATCACAAGTGCGTGTTAAGAGTCCTTAAGCATGCAAAATAGTTTCCCGCACTTTCATCCATTCCTTGCACTCCCATTAAAAAAAAAAAAAAAATGTGATCTTATAAGAACACATTAATCCGGCCTTCAAAATGTTTCTCTAACACAAGTACTGACTTCTTAAATACATCGCTAGCATCTTCTGCATTTTCTACAGGTATTGTCTCTACATTGTCATGGATGTTCTGCCACTCTACACCCAAGTCATGCAACAGTACAACTTGTTTCTTAGCTGCAGAGAATTTTTCACCAGCAACCGCTATTGGGTATGAGTCAAACATATTCTTCTATATTTTTTTAGGTCAATAGAGGTCCCCCTTTTATAGGAAGAAAAAACTTATGGTGGAGGTAAACTGACAGATGCCATTGTTTAAGTTCAAGTATGAGCAGTATGAGTGGGTAGAATAACTGGTTGATGTACACACTACGAGTAGGTAGATGTACACACGAAGAGTAAATACCAATAGTACCCACTACGTTAATTACATGTACACACAGCAACTGTCAGAGTACCCGGCAAACCAGTGTTGGACTTCAACTTCAAAAAAATAAATAATCTCCCTAGTTCTTTAGTAAGGTATCCAAACACTCACTGCATCATATTCAGATTTGCCTCCTCACTCAGTACTGCACGGCAGCGCGAAGAGGCGCAGCACCAATAACCATCCTCAATCATTAAGAGTGCTGCGGCAGGAAAACACAAAGACCCAATACAAAATGGTGGTTGTAAGTTTGCGCAGCATGACCGATCCAAGAGGGAACACCTAAGCGCAATGACACGTTTGATCCAAAATGGTATCTCACTGCTGTGTCACAGTACAAGAAATCACCCCTCAGCCCCCCAAAATCCACACAGGTCATGTACACATCACGATGCCAGATGTGGGTTCAAGACAGGTTGTTGATCAGCATGCCTGTCACCTACCAGGCAACACATCGTCAACTGTTCAGAAGTCTTGAGGCCACAAAGTTGCCACACCACGTAAGTTTAAATGGATTTATTAGATACTAGTAACACCAATCGACGGGAGGAGTTCCTCACTAAATGTCCATCTCCCACTTGTGTTCACCACCCACCACATTCTCCTATGATATATTCCCTTCTAGTAGGTTGAAACATTCCAACCTGATTTGCAAAGATGATCTTATCACATAGCTTACTGTTTAAAAAATGAGAAGGTAGGATCAGACGTTAATCTACAGGCGCTAACCAAAGAGGGGATAATTTGTTAGCAGTAAGTTATATTTTATTTTTTATTTTTATATAGCATCGGTTCTAGACAAACTCATCTCCATTCACAAAGTGCAACATAGTGATAAGTAATAGGAACAATGGCACTGACAGATTTGCTGCTGCCTCAACATATATATATTTTTAAAGAACAGATTGTTGAAACTCTGTGCCAGCCCAGGTCCATATCCACACAGTAGTCTATAAAATGTAAAATAAATTGTCGATGTACTTGCTCTTACCTTTTTGGAAGATGGTTATTTCCAACAGAAAAAGACAGTGTACGCTGATTTTTGTGCTTTTAGATGGCAATTTTTATTATGATGTAGAGTCAACAGAAAGTAAACACAACTGTGCACTAGTGCTTTCAGATTCCTATACATATAAAGATATATTTGAGGAAACCCTGCTAAATGTTGGTATTTTGGCAATCTGATGATTAGGTGGATTTCTTAGTACGACTGAAAGATATACGTCATCCAACTGAAAGATACACATTTAAATTGAGTTAATGGCGAGCCACTGTACAGAGAGTTTTATATCAATAATTAGTGGAGGTTTCTTATAAAGAATGCAATTGACCACCAGGACTTCAGTGCTGAAAGAATCTTCACCTGACCCTTCATTGTAAGTAGGTCTCCGTGTTTTTCTTAAATGCTAAAAAATGACCTAATGTTCACAGTTAAGGGATCCCAGGCCACAGTAGTCTGTACCAGTAAGTGCACAATTTATTCACTTTGTCTACTAATCTTGGCTCCAGTGCAAGGTTTGTTTTCTGCATACCTGTCAAAAAGTCAGTCATAAAAATCAAACATCGCCTTATGTGTTAGCCATAACATACTGAACTGCATCTGCTTCTTTACTGGGAATCAATGCCATTTGGCATATGCTGAAGTCATGAGATTCAGTTTTTGGAGATTCACATATGGCCACAGACAAAATATGAAACTTGCTTTCCAAAGTTCTAGCCTTTAAAGGAGGGAGAGAAATGGTATAGAAGCCACGTGACCATGGCAGGCTTAAAATAATTCACTTGTGGTTCACGCCCTACATTATCAGGAATAGTACTGACAAGTGAGGCAGTGGATGGCCCATGCTACGCCCACTGCAAAAAGACCTAGAGGTCAGTGTGTATGAAGAGCAACTAGATAGAACATTGGGAACTGAAGCTTGCCACTTGGGCCTTATTTCTTTTATCACTGTTTCGTATTTGTAGCTATGCAGTACGTCAGGTCATTTACAAATGGTGTTTCTATAAGAATGCAATCAAGGCAAAAAGTGGTCCCCATAGTAGATTATCCTAAGGTCCGGTAGTTTGACAGGAGGTTAAGATGTTTGACTTTGGATCAAAGTTTTTGCAGAAGGTTAACGTTTTACCCTGCTTTTTGACTACACAGTTCAAGGAAGGATAGGATGTGTCCTGGGGTTCTCTTCCTCAATTTCTGAGGCATGGGCATTTCCATGACTGTTCGCTTGGTATGGTTCAATAAAAACAAGAAAATGAGCAATACCAAAAATGAAAAGACACAAACAAAATGAGCATGTTCACGAGATGTGGCTTTCTAACACACAAACATCTAAGTGTGGGAATACTCAGAAGTCTGTTTAATCACAGAGGTATAAGACCACTGAGTGGAGTATTGGTCAGTGAGAGCACAATGTTCATTACATGGTATTTTAACATGCAGTAGGAGAAGTATTAACACTGCATTCCATTGGTGATGGCTCACAATTTGGTTCAACATGTAACAGTTATAGGAGAAGCACATGGTTGGATGTGGAGGTTTCCGGGTGTGTAGTGATTTAAGGATAGGCAGAATATACAATGTATGATTCAGTTGAGTTTCTATTATGTGCATTCAGATCATTTTTATAACTTACGGAGGTCTGGATGAGTAAGAAGTGGCATTTCTGAAGAAGGTGTTCACACCGAAACAAGCATTAAGAGGATAAATAATCCAAGACACAGTGATCTTGGAGAAGATAATTAATAGAAGTCATAGTGATAGAGGAAATCACAAAATAAAGATCTGGAATGGTGTAAACCACATGGGCTCAACTGGCAGAAGTTATAACTAATGGGGAAAACAATATTCAATATTTAATTGCTGATGTTATACACCTGTTTTTCAGTCTGGTATCTATACTAGTGAATGAACATAATGATGAATGCTTCATATAAGACAGACTGAATATAAGATTGATATCAAAACATAATTAAATTGGTTTATGATGTGTATGTGGGTGTGTAAGTGATAACTGAGGGATGAAAATGATGAAAATGACTGTTAGTGCTGTTGACGTATAGAAGCGATGTTTAAATTATTTGTTCAACCTGAGGGAATGACATTATATTTCATTTCCAATGGTTAATCATTAAAATACACATCAGAATTAAGAATTTGCTCTCTGGGCCATACTTTTTTCATAAACATATCAATATGTGTAAGGAAATGCCTCCTTGGCATGGTTACCCCCTGACTTTTTGCCTTTGCTGATGCTATGTTTTGAATTGAAAGTGTGCTGAGGCCTGCTAACCAGGCCCCAGCACCAGTGTTCTTTCCCTAACCTGTACTTTTGATTCCACAATTGGCACACCCTGGCATCCAGGTAAGTCCCTTGTAACTGGTACCCCTGGTACCAAGGGCCCTGATGCCAGGGAAGGTCTCTAAGGGCTGCAGCATATCTTATGCCACCCTGGGGACCCCTCACTCAGCACAGACACACTGCTTGTCAGCTTGTGTGTGCTGATGAGAACAAAACGAGTAAGTCGACATGGCACTCCCCTCAGGGTGCCATGCCAACCTCACACTGCCTATACAGTATAGATAAGTCACCCCTCTAGTAGGCCTTACAGCCCTAAGGCAGGGTGCACTATACCATAGGTGAGGGCACCAGTACATGAGTACTGTGCCCCTACAGTGTCTAAGCCAAACCTTAGACATTGTAAGTGCAGGGTAGCCATAAGAATATATGGTCTGGGAGTCTGTCAAACACGGACTCCACCGCACCATAATGGCTACACTGAAAACTGGGAAGTTTGGTATCAAACTTCTCAGCACAATAAATGCACACTGATGCCAGTGTACATTTTATTGTAAAATACACCCCAGAGGGCACCTTAGAGGTGCCCCCTGAAACCTTAACCGACTAGCTGTGTAGGCTGACTAGTTCCAGCAGCCTGCCATGACCGAGACATGTTGCTGGCCCCATGGGGAGAGTGCCTTTGTCACTCTGAGGCCAGTAACAAAGCCTGCACTGGGTGGAGATGCTAACACCTCCCCCAGGCAGGAACTGTCACACCTGGCGGTGAGCCTCAAAGGCTCACCCCTTTGTGCCAGCACCGCAGGACACTCCAGCTAGTGGAGTTGCCCGCCCCCTCCGGCCACGGCCCCCACTTTTGGCGGCAAGGCCGGAGAAAATAATGAGAACAACAAGGAGGAGTCACTGGCCAGTCAGGACAGCCCCTAAGGTGTCCCGAGCTGAAGTGACTAACTTTTAGAAATCCTCCATCTTGCAGATGGAGGATTCCCCAATAAGATTAGGGATGTGACCCCCTCCCCTTGGGAGGAGGCACAAAGAGGGTGTACCCAACCTCAGGGCTAGTAGCCATTGGCTACTAACCCCCCAGACCTAAACACGCCCTTAAATTTAGTATTTATGGGCTCCCCTGAACCTAAGAATTTAGATTCCTGAAACTACAAGAAGAAGAAGACTGCCGAGCTGAAAAACCCCTGCAGAGGAAGGACAGAAGACACCAACTGCTTTGGCCCCAGTCCTACCGGCCTGTCTCCTGCCTTCCAAAGAAACCTGCTCCAGCGACGCTTTCCAAGGGACCAGCGACCTCTGAATCCTCGGAGGACTGCCCTGCTTCACGAAAGACAAGAAACTCCAGAGGACAGCGGCACTGCTCCAAAAGAACTGCAACTTTGTTTCAAGGAGCAGACTTAAATACCCCTGCAACTCCCCGCAAGAAGCGTGAGACTTGCAACACTGCACCCGGCGACCCCGACTCGACTGGTGGAGAACCAACACCTCAGGGAGGACCCTCCGGCGACTCTGAGACCGTGCGTAACCAAAGCTGTCCCCCCTGAGCCCCCACAGCGACGCCTGCAGAGGGAATCCCGAGGCTCCCCCTGACCGCGACTGCCTGAACTCCATTTCCCGACGGCTGGAAAAGACCCTGCACCCGCAGCCCCCAGCACCTAAAGGAACGGAACTCCTGTGCAGGAGTGACCCCCAGGAGGCCCTCTCCCTTGCCCAGGTGGTGTCTACCCCGAGGAGCCCCCCCCCCTTGCCTGCCTGCAACGCTGAAGAGATCCCTTGGTCTCTCATTGAAAACCATTGAAAACCCGACGCGTGTTTGCACACTGCACCCGGCCGCCCCCGCGCTGCTGAGGGTGTACTTTTTGTGCTGACTAGTGTCCCCCCCGGTGCCCTACAAAACCCCCCTGGTCTGCCCTCCGAAGACGCGGGTACTTACCTGCTGGCAGACCGGAACCGGGGCACCCCCTTCTCTCCATTGAAGCCTATGGGTTTTGGGCACCTCTTTGACCTCTGCACCTGACCGGCCCTGAGCTGCTGGTGTGGTAACTTTGGGGTTGCTCTGAACCCCCAACGGTGGGCTACCTTGGACCCAAACCTAAGACTTGTAAGTGATTTACTTACCTGACAAAACTAACAAAAACTTACCTCCCCAGGAACTGTGAAAATTGCACTAAGTGTCCACTTTTAAAACAGCTTATTGTGTTTTATGTGAAAAGTATACATGCTAATGTAATGATTCAAAGTTCCTAAAGCACTTACCTGCAATACCTTTCAAATGAGATATTACATGTAGGATTTGAACCTGTGGTTCTTAAAATAAACTAAGAAAAGATATTTTTCTATAACAAAACCTATTGGCTGGATTTGTCTCCGAGTGTGTGTTCCTCATTTATTGCCTGTGTGTATGTACAACAAATGCTTAACACTACTCCTTGGATAAGTCTACTGCTCGACCACACTACCACAAAATAGAGCATTAGTATTATCTCTTTTTGCCACTATCTTACCTCTAAGGGGAACCCTTGGACTCTGTGCATACTATTCCTTACTTTGAAATAGTGCATACAGAGCCAACTTCCTACAATATGTATGAATAAAGTTTGGTATATTTGAGGTTGCCGGGGTTATTCTTTGCTTTAGTAGCTTTTTACCTGCCCTGGTAAAGATATTTAAGAAGGGGGTTCCTTTTCGTCTTTGAATTACATCCCTAAAACAATATATTTGCTATTCAGTCATGAACCATATTCGTTTAACAAGACTACCTAGTAGTCATTTGGCCATAATGACAACATGTTTGTTGTGACAGAAGTAATAAAAAAGGCTGAATGCTGATTTGCAAGGATGCTTGTAAACGGGATTTGCTAAGCTTGTTGTAGGCAAACAAGGACTGCACACACGAGGCACTACATGTTCCAGGCATTGCTATGCCATGGTTATTATAGGAGCTGACGAACGGGCTGCCCTTGCTGCAGTGAAGCTGCAAACAAACAGGCAATTCTACATAGAAAAAACTAAACTAAATAAAGGAAATGCTTTATCCAAAGAAAGGTTTTTGGTTATTTAGAAACAAAGTCAATGAACAAGTAAGAAAAAAACAACTGCAGACATGAAGTAAGTATATAGCGGCTTATGATTTAACCATTCATGCAAACACAAATGTAAGAGCCTATTTATTTTTAAGAAGTGTAATCAAGTGCCACATGTTGTCTACGGCACTTCAGATCGTTAGCCACAAAATAAAACTGAGATAACATAATAAAGCATCTTCATTGGACGACGCAACCTGCCAGAGCAAAACAAAGCAGCTTTGAAAAAGCTGCCGACTTTGCAGCTGTGAGACCAGGTTTGAGTCTCAGAGCCTGCTCAACATTCGTGACTCAGGGCAAATCACCTAATCTTCCTGTGCCCGCTCAAAATGAAAGTGTCTTTGTGTAAAGCACTCCAATACCTTTCGCGCTAGGTAAAAATAGCAACAAAAACAGAAGTCAGAGGCTTTAATGAAGCAGGACAAAGGTATCAGGCTTCTCAGATCATTTATTGTGCTGGATTTGAAGGCCAAAACTGAAATGGGTGGGAGGGGCAACACAGAAGGAAGAAGCAAACCGATGATGTGACAGAGCAGAAGGCAAAGCCAGCAACAAAACATGCTCTCTATAGAGTGGCTCAACAAAAAGAAAAAATAGACCCAAAAATCATGAGCAGTGTAAGTATTCAAGTACTTGGACCATACTCTAGGGGAGGGTCACATGCAAGAAGAGGTAAGTGCTGACCGCAGAGCTGACATACAAGGAAGCAAGCAAAAGTGGCTTTGAAGCCAAAAAATGATATGTTATATCGAAGCCCACTTACACTAAGTAACATGTCTTGAAGACTGAGCGTGTGCGGTCTAGGTGAGACCTAAAACTCCATGTAGGTTAATGACTGCCTTGCCTATCACTGGGCTGATGCTAGAGAGAAACAACATAAATTAACTAGTTACCTAAGAAACTTTATCCAATGTCATGTATGTGCCCCTGAAAGTTCAAGCCTGGGTGCCTGGATTAATAAAACAAATTATCACAGCTATGTGAAAGGCAAACATTTTTTGTGGAAGCACACAACTTTGGCCTAATCAAAACATGAACTCCGAACTCCCAATATGTGGGTGGAGCTAAAACCCCTCTCTGGTGCTGCACACATTGTCCGGCGACAGCTGCGCTGTCCAGCAAGAGAATAAAAAGACCACCCACTTCAACACAGCCCATCTTAATTTCACCTCTTTTTGTCTCAATATCAGGACTTTATGAATGATGGTAAAAGAACAATCATTTCCACATCACTATTGTCTACTCCTTTCCAAATGTTTTCTATGATGGAGAACATGACCAATTCAGTACTGTGAAACAACCTCAAGTTTCCCAGCCTTCCATTAAAAATGCAGCTGGTTTCAATAAAAAGTAGGATTGTTCAAATGAATAATATGAAATTAAAAAAAACAATGGTGAGAAACTTAAATGGCATTTACTGCAAAACATTCTCAGAGGGCTGGTGCAAAATGCGAGCAGGACTTTGGTTAACTATTGAAGAAAAGGGCAAAAAGAGCACATCTTTTCAGAGTCCACCAGTCAAACCGTAAAATATATGGCCCCAAGGCAACCATGAAAATTTACATCTCCTCCTCACAGTCCTCATGTTTATGGAAAAAAGCTTGTTTTTATCATCTCAAAAACCCCAAGCAAGAAACTCAAAGGGAATGTATGCAACAGTGATAGACCAGCTGACAGGAAGCCTTCTGTTGCTGAAAAGGCTATTCTCTGACGATCTACCTGCTAGGTAATAAAGAAAAAAATTATACCATCCACACAGTTTGTCCTGACGTACTGCTGGAAAGCAACATGCAATGGGGTTGAGTAGGACTGGCTGGCCCAGCCCCATAAATAAGTTACAAACTGCAGCCATTTCTAAAAACAATATATAAGAAAATCATGGAAATTTGCCATGACAAAAAACTGCCATATTTGAACCTTGAGTTAGCCAGCAACCAAGAAATCCTCACAAATTTTTGTCATTTAAAAAAAAACTAGAGATATCAAGGGAATCGAGGAAGGCCTTACCTGCATGGGTCCAAACCATCTGATTTGATACAAGTCCTGCAGATGTCAAACTATGGCTAAAAATGCTATTTTTATTATGCGCCAGAAGGAAATATGTTTCTTACCCAGTAAGAAACTTTATGCAGCATGATGTGCTGTAGATTCACATGGTCTACATATTCCTGCTATTTAGTGTTGGGCTCGGACATTACAAGTTGTTTTTGTTCAGTCTCTTCAAGTCTCAAGGTCTACTGTAACTTCTGCTTTTATAGGGAATGCACATAAGCACAGACTCCATTGATAGACTGTTATCCATACAGCGGTTGAGTGCAAACATACGTCGCGTAACGGGCCAACGCGGGACGAGCAGAAAGATCGGCTCACGACGCGGTTGGGCCGCAGTTCATTTTTCTGGCTGCTTGGCTCACCGTGGCTCCTTTTTTTGGCCTCAGCTCGCACAAGGCCCTAGATTGGGCATCGGGCCTTGGCGAGTTCAGGGTGCGGTGTGCCCTCAAAATTAGAAGTGGGCGCCCTCCCCACACCCTTCACCAACCTGGTGTTTATCTGTTCTTTTTCTCTGCCTGCTTTTCTCTTCTTTCTCCTTTTTTCTTCTTTCCTTCGTTCTTTGTAATAGAGGCCATGTTCTTCTTTTTCCCAGCATGCCCTTCTGCTACCTCTTTCCCTGCATGCATTAGGTTCCTTTTCTAAAATGGCGTCTTCATCTATTTTCTCCTATTGTCCTTTCCCAATCCAGCATGGCGTCTTTTACCTTCCTGTATGTCACTTCCTGATTTATGGTATATAAAGAGTGTGATTCTTGTTCTCCTTGCGCTGCAACACTTTGGTTGGTGGTGATCACACTCTGGTTGTTTTTCCTCCAGCTTTTTTTCCTCGCCTGCTCCAGTTTCTTCCAGTTATTTTCTTTTTTTATTGGACGACTTACCCTTTTCTTGTGCTTATTCTCTGTTCCAAGGAGCTCCAGAGAGGTTTTTTTCCCTTTGGGGTTTTTCCTCTGGGACTCCTTCTGGAGGGCATGGACCAGAAAGGGCCGCCCTTACCTTGGTCAAGGCAGGACCTACAAGGATCAAGACCATCCTGCAGTTCCAGTTGGCTCGAGCCATAGGCAACGAAGAAACCGCAACAGATTGCAGCGCCCAAGAAAAACAGATTTCGTCACACTATGGAGAATATTTTGACGGCTGCTGCAGAAACCAACCAGTCGCTATTCAGAACTATCCAACAACAAGCCCAGGAATTACAACAATTATGAAAGGAAAATGTGGCTTTACGACAAGCCTTGCTTTTCCGAACCACAGATTTTCCCACTGTTTCTGCTAATAAGCCATGTTTTTCAGGTGATCCCAACAAGTTGCGTGAATTCCTTGATGCCCTGAGTCTATTTTGCATTTCAACCATCCCAATTTGCGCAAGATAAAACTAAAGTGGGATATTTAATTAGTGCCCTGTCTGGTCCTGCTTTAGCCTGGGCGACTCCTTTGGTAGCTTTCAATGATTCCATGCTGTCTGACTATTCAGCTTTTGTCATTGACTTTAAACAAATGTATGAACGTCTGGGACTGGAGTCGTCTGCTGAGGAAGCCTTATGTGATATCCAGCAAGGTACCCAGGATGTTCTACAATATATTACACGTTCTAGACAACTGGCGCAAAAACTACTTGGGTAGAAAGTACTCTTGTAACCTTTTTTCGTAGAGGTCTTTGAGAAGAGATAAAGGACGAACTGTTACATTCAGCTAGAGTGGAAGAGTTATAAAGTTTAATGGACTTAGCACTCTCCAAAGAGTATTGTTTAAAGGAACACAAATTGGAAAAGAGAAAAAATCGTGGACCATCTCATGCAGGGAACCCACATACCATCATCCATCGTTCCGAAGAGTCTCGACCTGAATTGAGAGAAGCTGCAGAAGGAGAACCTATTCAAATGGACACAGCTTGTGGTCCTATAACTGCTAGTGAATGTGAAAATAGACGACGAAAAGGATTATGTCTTTATTGTGGAGCTTCTGGCCATTTGCTTCGTATCTGCCCAGTCCGTCCAGTGAAGTCTTCGGGAAACGCCAGTTCCCATCCTCTATGAGAAGGGAGGGGATGGGATTATGAGAAACCTTCTATTTGATCTTTAAAGGAAGATGCAACTGTCCTGTTTCTTTTACCTATTACAATGAAGTTACAGGATGGTCGGGAAGAAAGGGCATTGGCATTATTAGGCTGTGAAGCCAGTGGAATCTATCTGGATGAGACATGGGCTATGGAACAAACGATTCCTCAAATATCTAAGGACATTCCAGAGCAAGTTCATACAGTTGATGGATCTCTATTAGCTTCCGGTCCTGTCATCAACACTACTCCTACCTTATGTCTACGGTTCGGAAAACATCAGGAATATGTCTCTTTTGATATGATCTCCTTACCTAATCATACAATAATCCTAGGAATACCCTGGTTTACACTGCATAATCCTTATATCAACTGGGAAACCAGAAATATTTCTATTTCTTTCCAATTTTGTCAAGACCATTGTTATGCCTCGGGAACATATTGGTTACCTAAGAAAATGTTATCATCTGTACCAGAAGTAGGTTGCTTCATAAACTCTATCCAAGGGGTACCTAGTCATTATTTGGATTATGCAGACATGTTCCAAAACCCCACAAAACCAGTACTACCTCCACATAGAGAATACAACTGTACCATTCCTCTGGAACATGGTGCTGTTGTCCCCTTTGGTAGAATCTACTCTCTTACTGAACCTGAAAAGAAGATACTCAAGGAATATCTGCAAGAAAATATACAGAGTGGTCGGATTGCACCGTCTTCTCCCCCCCCAGATCCCCTCTTCTTCATGCCTAAAAAGACAATGGATCTACGTCCCTGTATAGACTTTCGCGGATTGAATAAGGTTACCATAAAAGATCGATATCCGCTATTTCTAATAAAATATATTTTGGAAGCAGTCAGAGGGGCACAGATACTTACAAAGTTAGACCTTGGGGGAGCCTACCATCTTCTAAGAGGAAGGTGATGAATGGAAGACCACGTTTTGTACACCCTTTGATCATTATGAATACGGGTTTTGCTCTTTGGTTTAACCAATGCCCCCTCTATTTTTGAGAGATTCATGGATTCGGTATTTTCTGACCTTTTAAATCAAATCGTAGTAATGTACCTGGTTGATATCCTAATATATTCCGGAAATCTTGCACATCACACCATGCGTGTACTTCACATTCTAGATAGACACAGGCAACACCAACTTTTCTGTAAAGCCAAAAAATGTGAATTTGACAAGACTGAGGTTAAATATTTAGGGTATCATATTAGTCAACTCAGTATTTCCATGGATCCAGAGATGGTACAGGCCATCCTAGACCGACCGTGTTTTTTGGGACTGGCCAACTTCTATCACCAATTTATTGCAGACTTCGCTCAACAAACCAAATTCGCTCAATCACACAAACTATTAAAAAAAGAGAATTTACGGAACGGTTTCCAAAACCTAAAACGTGCTTTTACCCAAGCTCCAATACTACGGCATCCTGACACCATCAAACAATTTATCGTAGGCACAGATGCTTCAGAAAGAGATATAGGGGCACATAATTACAAAGACAGAACAACAACGGATTAGAACATCCGATTTTTTATTTGTCCCAAGTGCTATCTGTTTCTGGAATGAGAACTTCTAGCTCTAAAAACAGCATGTAATGAGTGTAGGCAATTCCTTATGGGATCAAGGAACCATTTGAAGTAGGAACAGACCATCGAAATTTACAGTGTCTACAAAACTTTCAATGTCAGAACAGTTGCCAAGCCCGTTGGGCTTCCTTCTTTAATCAACTCGACTTTTATATCACCTATATACTGGGTTCTCAAAATATTCTGGAAGACACCCTGTCACGAAGCTACCCTGAAGGTATCAATCCCCCTTCACAACACCTCATTGAACCAGATAAAATCATTGGCCTAGTATAGTCTTTTCTTGATAAAGTACGGTCTGAGTACTCAACCCTCTCAGAACTTGATATAAAAGAACTACATCCAAAACTACACAAGGTTAAGGGGTATTACTACCATAAAGATGTGTTATTCCTTCCTTCTAACACAGTGCAAAGGAAAGCTCTACAAATTTGTCAGGACTCCCCTGTGACCGGCCATCATGGTATCAAAGCCACACAGGAACTACTCCTTTGTTCATTCTGGTGGCCTACATTTAGGAAAGATAACAAGTGTTTTAAAAAAAAAAAAAAAATTTATTAACATTTTGCTGTTATACAGGTTTAGTTATTCAAATTGTCATTCTTTATCATTGCTATAAGTTCTAGTTATCGCTTTCACTTGAGCCTAAGTTGAAAGCTGGTATTTGGTTTACTTTGTCTACCTTGTGCCTGTACTTGTTCTAATATTGTAGCTCCGCTCACATACCTTCATTACCAAGTTCTTCTGTACTGTCCATATACCGATATTAGTCAGCATTAACATTAATATAAACATACACACAAACACAATGGTGCCATGGTACCCTGTAATCCTATTGTGGGTGGTGTCCTAAGGAGCCATTGTCTCCGTGGTGGCTGACCCTTATCCAATACCCGGTGGTCCCTCCGTGTGTGCTGGGTCATCTGATTATCACTCTGCTGTTCTATTAATTAGTATAGTGGGTTCATCCCTCAACTATCCCAGTTATCTGACTGATCTGTCAGCTCGGATCTCCTGTGTCACTGTCTTCACCCATCACTACTCGCCTCCACTTTGTCAACGCTTCCTCCCAGGCCGGAGTCATTGGTGTCTGGCGCAGGCATCTGGCCTCTTCACTCTTCAGGACCTGTAATTCGGCCCCAGACCACTTCAATAAATCACGCCTCCAATCTGCCATGTTCGGGCTTCTGGGTGATTTCCAACCCATAGCTATTAGTCTCCTGTATAGTACTAGTGTAATGGCCATGTAGCGCTCCTGTACCTTCCCAAGTGTTGGTCCCAATTTCAAGCCCACCAGGCACACGGAATGGGTTTGTGGTATGGATATGCCCAACAGCTTCTCCAAATCTCTCACTACAATTCCCCACCCAGCCTGGATCTCTGGGCATTGCCAGATCATATGATGAAGGTTGTCATCCAATGTGCCACACTTGGGGCATCCCTTAAGAGTACCTTCATATATATATGGGTTAAGCGTAGTGGAGTAAGTTATGTCCTGCGTATGAAGTTGTACTGAATGTATCTCAGGCGCGTGTTACTTGATACTATCTTGGGATATGCCAATAACTTCCTCCATTCCGTGTCTGACAGCTCTCATGCAAGGGACCCTTCCCTTCTATCCCTCAGCGGTCTTAGCTGATCTAGTGTGTCCTCGATTTGCGTTCTATATATTTTTGTGATTAGGTGGGAATCTGTACCCGATGTTAGTAGTAGGTGTAGCACCCGGTGCGTGGCGGGCTCCACGTTAATCGTTTCCCAGTGTTGACGTACGATGTGAGTTAGTCTCTGGTGCACTAGGAACTGCCCCCTGGGTACCCCTTTACTGTCTATCAACTCAATGAATGAGCTCAACCGCCCCCCACTGAATAGGTCTCCTATTGTCTCTACCCCAGCCTTCGTCCACGTCCCCAAATCAGAGTCCACCCAGTTCTCCGCAGCAGTTTCTACCCTCAGCATACTCAACGGCAAAGCAGGGGAGTAGGCCTTCCCCACTCCTACTCACTGTGAGCACTTCTTCCAGCAGTTCAAAGCCACTTTCGTCAGCGTGCTCTTGTCTTGTGACTTGATCTTCCGACCCACCATGTCTGATATTATCTCCTCAGCTCCCGATTCTCTCCTTACTGTGCTTCTATCCAGGTAGCCCCCGCCCACAAAGCATCAGGCAATCCACTGTAATTGGCATGCTAAGTAGTATAGTTCGAAGTCCAGGACTCCGAGTCCCCCCTCGCTTGTTGGTCTACATAAGATAGATAGTGCTGTGCGACGTCGGCCTCCGTCCCACACAAGATCCCTGAGTAGCGAGTTCAGCTCCTTGAACCACGATGCCAGTATCTGTATCAGTAAGTTAGTGAAATAATAAAGGAGGAGGGGTAACGATTATTTTAGACAGTGATATCCTGGCCATTGTGGATAATTTCAACGACCTCCAGAACCCCACAGATTCTCTAAGGGAGCAAGCGCTTTACCTAGGTTCCCGTCCCGTAAGTCCCTTGGGTCGTGGAAAACCTGAATCCCCAGGTACTTAAATGTATTAGGAGCCCATACTACGGCCTCCGGGAATGCTGAGGGCTGGGCACTTCCTGCTGTTATCGGGAAAATGTATGTTTTGCCTCTGTTGAGTTGTAGGCCCGAGAGACCTCCGAAGCGATCCAGCACCTGTAAGGCCCAAGGCAACCCCGAGTCCCCGTCTCTAAGGTAGATTAGGATATCACCAGCATATAGTGAGATGTTGTGTTCGGTTCCTCCCCATGTCACTCCCCTGCCCACATCCTCCATCCGCATATGCGCAGCCAGGGGTTCAATAGCTAGGGCAAATAGTAGCGGCGATTAGGGACATCCCTGTCTGGTTCCAATATGTATGGGATAGGGGCTTGAGATGGTTTTTCCCGTCCTCACTCTTGCCTGTGGGGCTGTGTAGAGCAGGTCCAACCATTTTACCTACTTGGCTCCCATGCCCATCCTTAACATCACCGTCCTCAAGTAGTCCCAACGGATCGAGTCAAAGGCTTTCTCGAAATCTATTGCCAGTAACATCCCTTTAGGGGGTTTCACTGTTCCTGGCATCTGTAGGATAGCAAAGAGACGTCTAAGATTGAGTGACGTGTTACGGTTCGGTACAAACCCATTTTGGTCCACGTGTAATAGAGTGGGTATGTGCTGTAGCAGTCGGTTAGCCAATATTTTGCTAAGAATTTTAAAATCGCTATTCAGCATTGAAAGTGGTCTGAAGTTGGTGACCGATGCTTCGCCCGTTTTCATTTTAGGTAGAGGTATCACCACCGCCTCCCTGAGTGTGTCTGGGAGTAGGCCGTGGTGTAGTGCTTCTGCATAGAGGTCTACTAACTGTGGGACCAATAGCTTGGAATGTTTCTTATAGAAGTCCATTGGCAACCCATCAGTGCCTGGTGTTTTCCCTGGGGCCAGCTGTGAGATTGCTTCCAGTACCTTCTCCGTTGTCACCGGGCCCTCTGACTCTTCACCATCTCCACTGGCCAGCATCAGCAGAGGGAGCGGTCGCAAGAATTCCCTCAGTCTGTCCTTATCTAGTTCTCCTGGCTCCCTGTACAGGAAAGTATAGTACTCTAAAGGCGTAATTTATTGGGCCGGGTTTAAATCTGTGGTTGCCTTTCATGTCACGTACGCCTACTATGGGTGCTCCCTCTCCTCCCGATCTCACCAGCCATGCCAACATCCTTCCTGATCTACCCTCCTCCGCTTGTACTAAGGCTAAATGTCTCCGGAAGCAATGGCAGCGGAGTTGTTCTTCCACCTGTGAGTGGGATTTCCTCACCTGTTCGTATTCTTCCTGCTCTTATGTGCTTCCATGTCCCTTTTTTCCCATTCATGTATAGCCTCCTCAATCTTGATCAATTCTCGGTCTAATGTGCGTCTTATCCCAACTGTCTGGCCTATGCTATAGCCCCTCGTCGCTAAATTTAGTGCCTCCCATTCCATATACCTGGAGGAAGTTGACCCCTTATTTATGTTAATTTGATCAGTTAAATGAGATCAGAGTGCCTCTCTGAATGCCTGGTCTTCCAACGCTGTCAGCGACATTCTCCAGAGCGGTATGGGGGGCCTATCCTCTGTCACCCTCCACTTTACTAGTAGTGGATTATGATCCGATATGGTTCGCCCCAAGTACTCAGAGTGAGTCATACTTCTTGCTATCCCGGGGGTGCACACCACCCTATCGGTTCTGGTGTATATCTGATGCAGGGTGGAGTAAAATGAATAGTCCTTATCGTGCGGGTGTTGTTCACGCCAGATGTCTACCATTCCCCAGGCCTTCACCCACTCACTCACTTTCTTGGCTATTTTATGTGTCGCAGCGCCTGGCAGCGGGGGTGAGGAACGGTCCATGTCTACGTCTAGGACACTGTTAAAGTCTCCTCCTAGTAATAGTTCCCCATGTTGCTGAAGGGTAATGTGACTCGAGAGGCGTTGCAGGAAGGGGGCCTGGTCTTGATTAGGGGCATATACGCTTCCTAGGATTATTGGGATCCCATGGAGCCTCCACTCCACCACCATAAATCTACCCTCCTGGTCTATGTCTATGGATATCGCTTCGAAAGGCACGCCGGCACAAATCCATATTAGTGCTCCCCTGGAATAGGCGGAATACCTGGTGGCGAAAACCTGCCCTCGCCATCTGCGTCTTAGCTTCGCCACCTCACCGGTTAAGTGAGTTTCTTGGAGCATCGCTACGTGTATGCCCCTCCTCTTCAGGTGGGAGAGTATTCTATATCTTTTTGCAGGTGAGCCCATACCCCGTATGTTCCACGTTAAAAAATTACCATCTGGATATGTCATGCAAAAAGTACAGGTCCCACCTCCTTTCAATGTCCTCCCCTCTACTTTGTATGCTCCCACCACTCTCGTGTATATAACCTATTTCCCTCTGGCACCATCTAATTTCAAACTTAAATAACCCCAACTCCCCCACCCCAGGGCGCCTCCCTAACTGTAGGCTGCCCATGAAAACCATGCAACCAAACAACATAGACCAACAAATACGATTAGTTCTCGCCATTCCACCTGATTGGACGAGAAACCGATCGGGGGGGGTGGCACAGTGTCCATTGGGGCCATACTCCTATACAGTGTGTCCCGCCCCGGAGTCCGCCGGCACCATGATCACCCCAATTCGTCTGCTGGGTCACTTTTGGCGGGCTCTCCGAGCAGCCGGAGTCCTCCACCGACGATGCCGCAGTGTCATCCGAATCAATGTCTTCGCTTCCCTTCGAAGAGGGCTCTCTGCCCACTGACGCCACCGCCCTCAGGGCCTCCTTCTTGCTTAGGTTTTTCTGGGATTGTGATGGTTCGGTGAGGGGTGGATTCGGCGGCGCCGCCCCCCAACCCCCCACGCCCGGACGGGTGGGGAGGGCCCCACCCGGCCCCCCGCCCCGTCTTCTCCGTCCTCCCCGGGCTTCCAACCACTCCCATGCCTCCTCTGGGTTTTGAAAAAACATGGACTTGCCCTCCATCACCACCTTCAGTCTGGCTGGGAAGAGGAGGAGTGAATATTGAATTACCTCCTCCCTAAGCACTCTCTTTACTGCAAGGAAGGAGGATCTCCTGATTTGAACCTCGATAGTGAAGTCCGGGAAGAGGGTCACCTCTCCATTGTCCACTCTGTAAGGGCCTGCCTCCCTGGCCCTCTGGAGCAGGATGTCACTGTCTCTATAGTGCAGCAGGCGTGCTGTCACTACTCTGGGTGGCCTCTCAGGTGCTGGGGGGTCTCGCAAGAACCCGGTGCACCCTCTCCAGAGCAAAGAACAGTGTCAAACGCCCTGGGGCCACTGTCTTACGCATCCATTCCTCCAGATATTCCGCCATATTCGTACCTTCTGATCCTTCCGGTAGACCCACCACTTGCACATTGTTCCTTCTCTCAGCATCCTCTGCCCTCTGCTCCAGTCGCATTATTCTCTCTGTTAGATGTAGCATAGTGGACTCCATATCCTTTTGTCTCGGGACTATGTCGATCAGTGTGGCCTCCGTGTCTTTGTCCCTGTCTGTTAGCTTTTAGTGGTCTGCTCTGAGGAGGCCAACCTCCACTGCGACCTGGTTGATGTCGCGCTGTAGGGTGTTTTTTGTGTCCTCAATTGCACCTAAGATTTTGTCTAACGTGCCTTGTACTGAGGGCTGTTCTGGGTCACACGTGTCTTCTCTATTCCTTTCGCTGATTGTTGGGCGGTCCATTCTCTTCCCTCCCCGACGGCGTCTTGTGGTCATGAGCGCTGAAGGACCGGGCTTCCGGGTCTCTATTCCATCGTCACTTGGTCCCCCTGGTTTCGCGTGGGCCTTCCTTGTAGTTCGTTGTGGCTCTCCAGTGTTCCGGACGGGCGTTACCCCCCTCGCTGGAGCTTTAATTGTTCACGCTCGTCCTTGTAGGACCTCTACCAGGTACACTTTAGTCCTCAACTGTGGGCACTACACCTTAGGCCCATCCAGGCCACCCCTGTGCTCTCAGAGGGGCTCGCCCGGCGCCCCAGGCTCGGTTGGTCCTCTTCTTCTCCCTGTGCCCGCCCGGTGTGGCTGCCAGGCTCCCAAGAGTCCTTCCGTCGCCCCCGCTGCGCAGTGGGAAAACAAAAGCAGAAGCACGGAGGGAGGGGGGTGTCACCAGGGGTCCTCCGTCTGCACTCTATGGGCCTGGTTCCGTCGCCCGCCGCGCACTCTCCGCACCTTCCTCCGCTCTGCAGGGGCAGGAGGCTCCTTTATGCCGCCTCAGTCCTTGGTCAATACTTCTCCCCAGCTCCAGGAGGGGGTCCGAGTCCGCTCCCCTCTGTTAGGCCCCAGCCGGGCCCCCGCTTCCGTGGTCTGCCCCACTGGAGGGTAGGGCACTCGCCGGTCCCCTCTGTAACCCCACCGGGGCGATCCGCGTAGCCCCCGCCTCCTTGCGCTCAGTATTCACGGGTGCTCTCGTCGAGTTCCAGGGTGCCCAGGGATCCTGTCCCGTTCCCTTCCAGCAGGCCCAATCCTGATGTCTGGGCCACGTTCTTCTCACTGCCTTTCTGCCCTGGTTAGTCAAGGAGGATCTCCAGCTCCAGTTCACTCCTGGGCCGGTGCGTCACTCTCTGCCAAATAGGGCACGAGGTCGTCCCTCCTCACAAATCACTGGCCTGGGCCCCGCTCACCTTGCCACCCCCCGTCATGGGGGAATGGAGGCACCACCGAGGTCCGCAGTTTTCAGACTCGGGCCCCCCCCCCTCAGCTCCAGGGGGCCCGCCAGCGAGCATCGGCTCCCCCCACGGCCGTCTCCTTAATGCCGCTCTCGGCGCACCGCGTGCCGCAATGACTCGAGCACTCGGGTCGCGTACCAGGATTCCGGGCTTGGCAGCACCGCCCCGCCCATTCCACGCTTGCCGGAGCTGGACGACCCACCGGCACACTCCGCCACTGTCACCGTGCAGCGCAGCACAAGTCTGCTGTGCCGGCGGCTCCGGGGCAGTGCTCCGTTTGATCGGAGAAATGCAGGCCCCGCCGGAGCTCTCGGACTACGCGTCCGACATCTTGGCTTGCGTGGCCACGCCCCCGAAAGATAACAAGTGTTATGTGCCGTCTTGTACCATCTGTGCTCAAGCAAAAATACCCCATACCAAGCCTGCAGGACTGCTTCAACCTTGACTCGTTCCACCAGCCCCTTGGCATACCGTATCAACCAATTTCATGTGTTCCTTACCTCCCTCAGCAGGGAATAGAATTATAAAGGTGACTGTGGATTAATTTACTGAGATGGCTCATTTTACTGCACTAAAGAAACTACCCACATCCAAAGAATTAAATCAAATCTTTATACAATAAATTTTTCGTCTTCATGGTCTGTCTCAAGTTATTATTTCAGACTGTGGCCCTCAATATATCACGTTTTTGGAAGTATTTCTGTGAAACCCTACACATCGAGGTAGCCTTATCATCTAGATATCATCCTCAGACTAATGGGCAAACAGAACGCCTGAATCAAGGACTCTAACAATACCTACGCTGTTTTTGCAGTTCTACTCAGAGTAACTGGTCTAAGTACTTACCAGCTGCAACACTTACTTTGGTGGTGATCACGCTCTGGTTGTTTTTCGTCCAGCATTTTTTATTCACCTGCTCCAGTTTCTTCCAGTTATTTTCTTTTTATTGGAAGAATTGCCTTTTTCTTGTGCTTATTCTCTGTTCCAGGGAGTTCCAGTCAGAGGTTTTTTCCCTTTGGTTTTTCCCCTCTGGGACTCCTTCTGGAGAGCACGAACTGCCTTTTGACGTTCCATTGTCAGCAGCACCGTGGCTACGAGAAAGGGCCGCCCTTACGTTGGTCAAGGCAGGACCTACAAGGCTCAAGACCATCCTGCAGTTCCAATTGGCTCAAGCTATAAGCAACGAAGAAACTGCGACAACATAGGGAGGGCAATACCAAATGTGGCGACTATTCAAATGGTATATAAAAGTAAATACTTAATGTTACAGATATGTGCAAACAAGACACTGACTCCAGGGAAGAGGGTGGGTGCATGTGAACCTACAACACTACAAGGTACTGTAGGACTACACCACGAGAACAAGGAATATTCAAGCATGTGAATCTATGAAAGATTCAATAGTGGAGAACATATGATTCCTAATACACCTATACTTTGTCTATTACAGTCCCACACTCTGGCAACCCCAGTGTAGCTATAGCTGTAATTTTGTTTCTGGCCCAGTCTTCACATGCCTTAAATGTCTGAGAAAGTGACCATTTTCTATGTGACTTTGCTAAATTGCAATTGTGCATGGAGACAAATGGTCAAGAGGTGTGTGTGACTGCCAATCAATTAATCAAACTATGTTGTTTTAAGTTAATGAAAACTATCACAATATTACTATATACTGAAAACTACCTAAATAGCACAAATTCTTAATGCAATGTAATACATAATAATTACCAATGGATTCTTAAGATTGTAGACACAACATTTTCAGACATATATCAGGAGGATTACTGAAACTTGAACCATGAGGCTTCACAATTATTACAAAGTGGTAGAATGCCTCAGTGTTATTGAGACAACTGATGGTAAATAAATCAGATGGCCATATTGTGCTTAGGGTTACTAAAATAAAAATCAACAGCAATCATTAACTGTAAGGTTACTTTGTGAAATAGTGGTTGCACTGAGGTCCAGCCCTGCTTAATTTAACATGAAACTGGACCATCGAGCTTCCTATTTATTCAGTGCCATAAAATTAATAACATATAAACCACTAATAGTAATAGTTAAAAAGTGCCACTGTGCTGGTAAACCTACAAATCATCTAAGCTTCCTAACAAATCAAATTCAAGTACCCCAGTATTGAAATGTGTTTCCAGAAATAAAATACTTTATTTAAATAATTTTTCACATGAAACCAGGAATCAACAACAATCATATTGAGTATAAGGTTACTTCAAGAAACTGTGTTATCAGAGGTCCGGACCTGCATAATTTTAATGTAAAATTGGACCATTGAGCTTTCTAATTATAAAGTACCACAGAATTAATAACATCTAAACCACAAGATAGGTGTAATCGTTTGTAAGTGCCATGATGCAGTACTCTGTAAAACCACCTGACCTTATTATCAGATTGAATTAAAATGTGTTTCCAGAAATTTTAATCGTTTTTCATATAAAACAAGGAATTTTATCAGTTTGCAGTTAATCTGAGGGTCAGATGGATTAGGGCATTTTCTTAATGCAATCCTGCCGGATCTGATTCCTCTATCATTAAAAATGTTTTTCAATAATAAAATACAAGCCTTCTTTAAAAATAGACATATGCAAACCAGATTGCTGATGTCTTCTTTCACAGCGCCGCATATTATGCATGACCGCCCAAATTGCATTCTCAGCAGCCAAGTGCTCATCTTCGTTTAGGATGTGTAATTGGCTGGTGTTAAAATCACCTGTCAAGAATATTTCCCAGCAAGGATTCGTAAACCTTCATTCCGTTATCTCAGAGATCAACTTTTTGAATAGTGCAATCTTGCTTCGTACACTGCGGTGTGCATAAACATTGAATAATAATATTGTTTTTCTAAAGTGCTTGTGCAGCATGCTAAACTTGATTACTTCTAAGTTGGCAGCTGAGATAGGCAATTACTCAGAGATGACGTTTAGTACTGTCAATACATATACTGCAAGGCTCCCCTTTGATCTCACAAATCGATTTATTTTCCTGGCCTCAACGTGGTGGAGAGTGTAATCTGCCAGTTGCACTGGATTGGTTAGTCAGGTTTCTTGAAGTGCGATTATCTTATATTTTCCCCAGTTCACGTGGGAACACCATCACAGAGTTTATGCTTCGTTCCTACAATGTTCCAGGAAAGAATACCTAATGAATGATTAATAATCCTGGGGTTTACTTGTCTCTTGTGCTGGGAGTCACTCTTATTGAAGCGTTTAGGGCTGACACCAGCTAGTGCCATTGGGCCTCGATCCTGTCCAAAGGCTGCTTATTTGTTAATTTGGTGCTTGTTCCAGTTGTACAGCGAGCATTTTGTAAGACAGAGTACAACACAGGAGTAGGTCCCAATTCCGTGCTTGGTCTTTGAACCTGAATTAGCAGAGGTGAAGGGTAACAGGGTTTTATGGGTTTTGAGTGTGCCCTACCAGTGTTTCAAACTGTGGGCTTGCGCTGTTAATTAGGAGTGCCATCTCCTCTATTCTTTGTGTGGTGAGGGTTTGCTCCAGTTGCCTATGATCCTCGTTGAGTAGGAATTTGACTCATAACAAGTTTGCTAATTTGATATGCTTCAATGTGGGTATTTTGGCAAACAGCCTCATGATATTGCCTCTGTTCAGGATATCCTGCCGTCCTTGTGAGACGTACTGAGTTAGAAGAACCTGCTGATTAACATTCTCCATTTCCCTGGGAGGGGCGTGGTTAAGGTTAAAGAGTGTTGTCACATTCCCAATTTGTTATTTATGGGGTGCATTGCATTCTCTCTCTATTTGCGATTGATTTTTTACTACAATCTCGTCCTTTAGAGGGGAGTTCTCTGGATTATTATTCCACTGTGCAGCATCGCCAGAGTTAACCTCAGTTATGTTTTTGGTTAATATGATGGTGTAACCTGCAGGTATTTGACCTTGAATGAATTTGTTCCTATTGACACAATATTTATTATTGGAGGGTCATGTTCAGTTGCCATGTTTGACTCCTACTATAATTTACTATTTGTACAAAAGGGACACAATCCTGTCTGGCTGAGGGACTTGCACGTGTTGTCGGGGATACTTACTAATCTTCCCATCCTGTGGGTTCCGATCAGAGCCAAGTTGCTTCCAAACAGTTTCATGTGCCTTCTGCACGGTGTTTATCCTTCCGGCTTTTGCTTGTGATGATTCTAGTGGATACGAGTGTGTCTGCTTTACCTCAACATCTTTGAGTTCCTCAAATTTGTTATCCCTAGACAGAATAGTTGAGGTGTTTGCTGTTATTAGGTCCTGATATTTCTGCTTGGCTTCAAAAATGATATTTTTTATTACGCACATCATCTTTTACAATGCAGTGAGGGTTCCTCTGTGCTCTCCTAGCACATTTCCTGTGTCTTTCGGTTTGTAATAGTGTCATAGGTTCCCTCTGTTGAGTGACCTTTAGCGAAGACGAATCAAGGAGTTGGGGGGCCTGCTCAGTTGGCACCGGGTCCACAGGTATTTTTCAGAGGGAACTACATGCATTTCTTTGCTCTGGCATCTGTTATATTTCTGTTGTTTGAGCTTTGGGGCAGGTATTCAGCTCTGGGGTGGGCCTGTTACATTTTTCCTCTCATTTAATATGCCAATTAGGATGGTTGAGACATACTTGGCATGTCAATAATTGGGCCACACCCACAATCTTCTGGTTGAACTGGGAAGCTATAATGTTCATGAGGTCAATCAGAAGATCCAGTTTGTCTGACTTAAGTGCCAAGATTGAGGCTTGTAGAAAGTTAGTAGAGAGAAGTGTAAGGTCAAAATGCTCTCCACCTTTAAGATGTGATTCTCACTGCTCTGGTCGCCCACAAGTGCTTCTTTCTTATCACTGTTGGTTGAGGCATGAGGGGGGCGGGGGAGTTGGGGGTGTTTCCGTCTGTACCACCTGACTGGACCTGTGTTGAGGTTGCTAAATCTTGCATTAACGACTTGTGATCATTGCTAGGATAGTGAGTGACATTGGTTTGGCTGCAAGTCACACTGAGGATACGGAGATGTGTAGCGTTGTCTTCATCAATATGGCTAGACCCTCTGATTATTCACTGTGCTGGGTTGCACTTCAGGGAGCTACTTCGAGGGCACTGACGAGCTACTAGTAGCACCCGAGTTAACTGTTGGAGACTCCTGTGTTAACCTCTCTATCTGCTTTATCAACAAAATCTAGTGTGCATCATGTGGCATTGAAAATTACCTTACCCTTGGATAAAATATCCTTCGTCCTCTGTACAAATTGCTCTGAGCGTCCTGTAGCAGACTTTCCTTTTCTTCTCGTTGGGGCCTGTCATACCTCAAAAGCAATCTCACCAAGTTAAGGATCCACCAGCCTTTAGCAGCCCCCACTGCAACACTTTTTCCTACAGCATCAATTCTTTTGGCTTGAACAGAGGCCAATTTACGGGCAGAGTGCACCACCAAGCAGTCCAGCAGGACATGTCCCCTGTGTACATGGGGTCTGAACTTAACTGAACTAAGTAGAAGGCCCATATTTCTCCTCCACTCAGAGTAACAACCCGGGTTCTGATAGGTCTGGGGAAGATATAGTCATCCCCCTCAGCACAGGGAGGAATTGTAAGGAGCGCTAGGATCTGGAGGGTGTTTCTATAAGGAAATCTACTTCCCCAGGAATGGCATACATGTCTAGTTTATGATGGAGTGCGGCACTTTGAATGATCTTGTGGTATGTGACAATATCATCAATGGGAAAAGCCCTGAGTGGAAAATGCTTCAAAGTCTGCATCTCGTACAGGGTCTATGTCATTAACATGACCCCCAATATACTACCGCCCCTCCCCCACTCCCACCACGGATCATCTGACAGGTGGGGGGAAATAGTTGCCCTATAATCCTCAGATAAGGTGTTAAGGCTGGGGCTGCCTATATCTGACTAAGACTATGCAGACCCTGGTGGGTAATGTGAGGGGAGTGATGCTGGTATCACAATATATGGTGCTGGATAGGGAGTAGGTGCTTGAGGAGGAGGGCTAGTGGTTCCATCCTTAAAAAGCTTTAGTTGTGATGGAGTCCAATGGAGAGTCCAGTGTGGTCTTTTTCTCAAAAGCCATATTTTTTTTTTTATTTGGTATGGATTTTGAATCCTTAAAACTGTCTGGAATAAATATTCTGTGTGTATTCCTGAATACTGTTGTCTCGTCCATCTCTCCCCCTGCACCCTCGAGGACTGGCTGTTCAGAGGACCCGGGATCAGAAGTGGAGGGTGCTCTTGAGGAAGATACTGTCTTGGCAATTGTGGAGGGAACATCTTCTTGTTCAAGTTCCTCTGGCTCCAGGGCATCAGGGGGAATTACCACTGGGCTATTGTGCAGGCAGGTCCTGGGATTTGAAGTCTTTTTGATTTTCTTCCTTGGCGCCAAGACAATTGGCCTCATTAAAGATATTGGACATGGAGTCAATGGGTTTGCACTGCATTGCGAGGAGTGCTAGTCTTCTACAGGGAAAAGCCAAACAGCAGGCACAAATAGTGTCTCCGTGATCCGGGAAAGCAGAGATTGTGACTGGTTGAGTCAATAAAGGAGTATTTTGATTAACACTTCTTAAAGGGTGTATAATTCCAACACCTGTTGTAGCTCTCATTCTCCAGCGTCATTGAAAAAGCAAGGAGTCAGAGCCCAGACGGTTGGATGAAACTGTGTTGAAGTGTCTGTTTTGATCATTCGGTAGGCGTCGGCAGTAAAAAATCTTCCCTCAGCAACGGGGGTAAAAGTTCTTACTGCAAGGTCACAAAGCATAAACGTCAAACTTGTCAAGTCCGGGAGCCTCGTTAGTACGCTTCAGAATTCGACAGTAGGGAAAAATAATGTGAATAAATGTAGTCAGGAAACATGCACATTGCCTACTAAGGGAGGAGTCACACTTGGTGACTCGAAGAGACTTCTTTGAACAAAAACAGCTTGCATTCAAGCCCAACAGAGAAAGGAAGGACTATGCAGAGCATGTGTATTTACAGCTACATATGATAAGGAAACACTAGATATGTTCAGTGTATATTTTACCATTCTATGCTCCTCCTGATAATAAAAAAAAATGGTACCCAACCTGTGGGTGAGCATATTACTTTAGACCGATTTCACTCAAAAACATGATGTCAAGTGACATTGTAAGGAGGAAACATTGCAGCACTTTGCCATGGGGATGCATGTAGTAGACGGCCCAAAGTGAGCAGATATCCAGGGAACCCTACCAACTCCAGACATATGTAAACCATATTCACAAAAGTGGTTCAAGGAAGGTATGGCTTGAGTAGGCCTCCACGCTTTTTGCATTGCAAATAACAAACATTACTAAAACACACTATCAAACAATACTAAAATGCACAACTTTCTTACATTTATGTTTGAGAAAACACACACAAGTGAAGTGAAAAAGCCACAAGAGTCTCCTAAAGTCTCATGTCATGTTAAAATATGCCACCTTTCCCACATGAAATGCCCAAAGAAAACAATAAAGTCAAAAGTATAGATAGGAGTATTATACAAGACCCTCACTTTTGTGGTGTCTAAGGGCCCGAATCAAAGGTAAACTTACAATTTTGGGTAAGTTTACACTTACTGTAGTAACTTTACTACTTTTTGGTATTCACAAACTAAGAGGGTACTTTTCCTACTAGCAAAATACTAGTAGTAACATTTCACTCTTAGTTTACTATTACCAAATCAGTAGTAAATTTACTACAAACTGTAAGTTTGCCTTTGGGTACCAGGTCCTAAGACTCACTTTGACAGGTTGGGCCAGTTTGTGGTGCTAGAGGGGATGATGGAGGGAACCCCATGTGCTCTGTTTTATGTATGCATCACCATCCCTGGTGGGCACCATCTAAGAAAGTAAGACGCAAAACTCCTTAATGGCCAATAATTATGTTGGTCTTAGGAGGGCACTTCTATGTGGTGCACCATGGGGACCGGGAAGTACATTCCTCTGCTCATTGTGCCAGGCCACAGGTCCAGGTCAGATGGGTGACCTCCTAGAGCTGGAAGACGTTTGGAGGTATGGCATCCTGGCACGACATTAAAAGTACTACTTTGCTCCCCATAAATATCACTCCAGTCTAGACTACATTTCTGTCCAGACACCACACTTGGGCTCCACAGTCAAGGCTACTTATCCTCCCTAAAGGTCTGTCAGACCACCTACCAGTTGAAGTGAAGCTGTCTCGCCCGCAATGGGACCCCAGTGGAGTGTGGAGTCTTAATGTTTGGTATGTGAAAGAAGAGACATTTGTTTACACCATTAGAAATACTATAACTGAATAGTTCAAGCTCAAAACCCCATCTGTTAGATTCCCAAATATAATGTGAGAGGCCTGAAGGCAGTCCTTCCCCTGTATTAAAGGAAAAGGACACTGAAGAGATATAGTAGAACCTGGAAATGACATACAGGCTTTAGAGCGACAAGCAAGGGTTGTCATATCGGAAAGGGAGATGATACGCCTTATGCAGCTGCATCAACTGCTTAAAAGCTATTAGATATACAAAGCTGCCTTAGACAATGAAATGAGTAAGCTCCTTCACTGGCTGTTGAAAAGGGAGGAGGATACTAAAACTGTCTGAGCTTAACTCCACGACTGGCCTGACAATCACTTATTGGGTGGAGATAACAGTGTTTGTAGACTATCATAAGGAACAACGTCCTCCTCCCAGAGGGAGAAGGGTAGGCATCCATGAGTGACAGAACTCATTATCAGAGCACTCTTGCGTGAGAAACACAAGGAACTAAACTTGCCACTCATTTTAGAGAAGATACAGATGGGTGTGGCCAGAATGCAGACAAGCAAAGCTCCCAGCCCCAGTAGCCTTCCGGTCACGCTCTACAAACTATTCTCGTCCCTTCAGTCTCCTCATTTACTGAAATCTTTTGGTGAGATAGTGACTAAAATGAAAGTGGTGCTCCCAGCTGACCTCAGGAAGCCCACAATTGCCACACTTCACAAGTTGGACAAACCACCAAATTGATGTTCATTCTTCAGGCCTTTTTGGCAGCATAATGCTGAGGTAAAGATGTTGGCAAAAGGTCAATGTTACCCAAAAAGCATCTGATTGTGGCATGTAGTCCTGTTGTTTCACATGCGCTGCATACTTCCGCCGTCTAGTGTTGGGCCCGGAAGGTTGCAAGTTGTTTTTCTTCGAAAAGTCTTTTGAGTCACGAGATGTAGTGACTCCTTATTTTGATTGTAATGCGTATCGACTCCATTGTTAGATTATTTTCCCACAGGCAGGCGAGAATGGAGTGTAGTTTAAGAGAAAAGAAAGAGATAGCCATGTAAATGAATGTATGAATATTGTGAAAAGACTGCAATGGCCACAGGTGTCCGGGGAGACAGGCGGGTGCATGTGAATCTACAGCACTACATGCCACAAAGAGATGCTTACTGGGTAAGTACCATTTTCAGTTTGATGGCATGCGTGGCTGTAGATACACATGCTCTGCAAAATCTGTAAAGCAGTGCCTCCAAAAAGCGGTGACGTGTGTGTAGCAGTAGTCTGGGAATGTTTATGTAGCACTGCCTATCCTACATTGGCTTGCTGGTGTGCTAAGACATCCACACAATAATGCTTAGTGTGTAGTGTGGACCATGTAGCTGCCTTACATATGGCAGGTATGGGAATGTCACCTAAAAAGGCCATGGTTGCTCCTTTTTTTGTTACGAGTGGAGTGGGCTCTAGGAGGAATAGGTAATGGTATTTTGGCTTTAGCATATCAGGTCTGGATACATTTAATGATCTACCTAGCTATGCCAGATTTTGATATACGATTGCCTTTGTGTGGTGGTGAGAAGGCACTAAAAAGCGGTTTAGTTTTTCTAAGGGTTTTAGTTCCATCAATGTAGAACATAAGCGCTCTCTTAAAGTGTGTAGAGCCCTTTCAGCAACATAATCTGGTTGTGGAAAGAAAACATGCAATTCAATGTATTAATTTAGGTGAAATTGAGATACCACCTTTAGTAAGAATTTTGGGTTGATGCAGAGAACTACTTTATCCTTGTGTATCTGGAAAAAGGGTCCTTGCAGGGTTAAAGCCTGGAGCTCACTTACATGCCTATGTGAAGAGACAGCAAATGAAAATGCCACCTTCCACGCTAACAATTGAAAGGGGCATGAAAGTAAAGGTTCAAATGGTGGACCCATGAGTCTAGAGAGTACAATAGTAAGATTATAAGATGGCACTGGAGGTATCCTTGGCTAAATTATTCTCTTAAGTCCTTCCCTAAAAGCTTTAGGCCCGTATTTATACTTTTTAGCGCCGCATTTGCGTCGTTTTTTGACGCAAAAACGGCGCAAACTTGCAAAATGCCATTGTATTTTGTAGGTTTGCGCCGTTTTGCGTCAAAAAGCGGCGCAAATGCGGCGCTAAAAAAAGTATAAATACGGGCCTTAATGACTGAAATCATGAAAAGAGAAGAATGTGTGCGGTCTGTTCTGAAGGTAAGCAGCTAAGGCTGGTATACCTAATCTTATGGACATGCACGTTAAGTTTGCTCTCTGCAAATTAAGAAAGTACAAAAGAGTACCCTGCACTGACACTTTGAAGGGTCCCATTGTTTGAATAGGCAGCAGGAAACAAAATGTTTCCGTTTAGCTCCATGACATGCTCTAGTGGTGGAGTCATGTGCCTCCTTAAAAATATCCAAGCATTCTTGAGGCATTTTGAGGTATCGAAGCTCTATGACCTCAGGAGCCATAGCGCAAAGTTTAATTCCTAGGGATTTGGGTGCCTTATTTGACGACCATGGTTCTGAGTGAAAAGGTCTGGGTTGAGGGGAAACTTCTCATGAGGAACTACGGACAGTTCTAGAAGAGTGATGAACCACAGTTACGAGGCCCACATGTGGGCGACCAGGATCATTGCAAGGGATACTTGCTGGAGATTCTGCACCAGAAATGGAAGCTGAGGGAGAGGCGGAAAAGCGAAGGCAAATATCTCTAACCAATTCATTCATATAGCATTGCCCCTGGACTGAGTGTGCGGGTACCTAGAGCCGAAGTGTGGGTATTTTGCCCTTTCTTTTGTTGAGCATAAACCCCCACTTTTGGAAGTAGGGAAGCAGGACTCAGGGGTGGAGTTACCATTTGTGCACTTGTCGCCGCATCCTGCTGAGGAAGTCAAAAGTTGTAATGTGTCCCTGGGAGATGTTCTGTTACAAGGTGAACGTAGTGGCAAATGGCCTAATGCCAGATCGTCTGCGATAGGCGAGACAGCTGTACATAGTGTGCCCCCCCTCCTGTTTCTGCACACAATTCACGGCTGTCATATGTTGCCAGTGCGGATCAGGACAACTTTGTTGATCAGATGAACTGTGAACGCTTTCAGCGCTAGTTGATTATCAAGAATTTCTAGGTAACTGATGTGCATACAGCGATGTTTGGATCCTAGAGACCCTGGACGGACTGTGAAGTTCTGAAGGAGAGCACCCCACTCTGCCTGAGGAGCCTGTTGTCAAAGTGATCTAAAGAAAAGGGCCTAAAAAAAGGCTGCCCCTTAACAGGTTGTTTTTGTTCCACCAATGCAGAGAATGATGGGTGCGGCTGTCTACCAACACTAGATCTTCCAAACGACTCTGACTTAAACCACTGACATGTTAGACATTCCTGCAACAGGCACACATGAAGTTGGGAGTTTGGAACTGACAATGCAAGAAGCTATCATGACTAAGTCTCTTGACACCTTTGACTGTGACATGATGAATGGGGTGACAGCATGAAAGTTGTGTTTGAAAATGTTGTATCCTTGCTGTGTTTGAATAAAATAAACCCATCTGTGTGTTCAGAACAGCCCCTCAATAAGGTTAAATCTGAAGGGGTCGCAGGTGAGATTTTTGGAATTTGATAGTGAAACCCAGTTGGTGAAGCAAATCTATAGTGAGTTGAATGTGGTGTAGGCAAAGTTTGAGTGTGCTGGTCTTGCTAAGCCAGTCACCCAGATATTGGAAAACGTTAATGTTTTATTTGTGTAAGTGAGCTACAACCACTGCTAGACATTTTGTGAACTCTAGTGGAGCAGTTGTTGCTCGGAACGGGAATATTTTGAACTGCCAGAGTTTACCTGCAATCACAAATCTGAGGTATTTGCGAAGTGCTGGGTGTATAGCAATGTGAGAGCAGTTGGCTCTCCCTCAGGTCAAGTGCGGAGAGGAAATCACCTTGCTGAAGCAGTGGGATCACGTTGGGGAGTGTTACCATGTGAAAATGCTCTGACAGGATGTAATAATTTAAAGGCCTAAGATCTAGAATAGGCCTTAAAAATCTGTTATTTTTGGGGGATTAAAAAGTACAGAGTATACTCCTGTGCCTTGCAGGTGTGATGGAACAGGTTCTAAGGCTCCTTTGTTTAGAAGAGTATGAACCTCCTGCCTGAGCAGAGTGATATGCTCTGGAGAACATTTGTGAGTGTGAGGGGGAATGTTTGCAGGTGTGGAAATGAGCTCCAGACAGTAACCATGTTGGATAATATCCAACAACCATTGACCTGTTGTGCTTTGTCATGTCTGAAAAAGCGGTTGAAGACATACCCTGACAGGTGCTAAATAGTAGGGGGGAAGTGAAGGGAGTCACTGTTTTGAGACAGTTGAGAAGCCTCACCAGAGGGTGTTTTGCCTCTCCCTCTATTGTTGTTTCCTGTGTAGAGACCTTTAGAAAAGCCTTTATGGGAAGTTGGGTGAGCTTCTCCTTTATGGTAAGAGGAAGAGGTGTCCATGGCCATAAACTCAGAGGTCGATTTATATAACGGCTAACAAAAGGAGCCATGTTTAGCAGGGGTCTGCAAGGGACCCTGGGATTTAGCCACTTCATTGTCTTTTTTCATTTTGTCTAGCGCCTGTTCGACTTGTGGGCCGAAGAGGTACAGCAAGAATAGTTTGCTGTACCTCGGGGTTAAATCCGGAAATGCGTAGCCACATATGCCAGGTTAAAAAGACACTTATTTATTCTTTTGGTGGCCGTGTCAGCAGAATCTAGAGCACTGCGGATGGATCCATTAGAAATAAGCTGATCCTCGCTGACTATTTCTTCGCCCTTCTTCCTGTGCTCCTCTGGGGGTATTGATTTAGCTCCTCGATTTCATTCCGGTGAGCAGAGTCAAACCTTGCATTCAGGCATTGTGTATTAGCAATACACCAATGATTGCAGCTTGGGCTTCAACCAGCTTTCCAGAAGCATCAAACAGCTTGCTCTCCTTATCTGGAGGCAGAGCATCGCCAACAGCTTGGTAGTTCGCTCTTTTACTAGCATTAGAAAGATCAGTGAATCTGACCTCTAATAAAAACAGGGTTGGATGGTGAGGCTCTATATTTCTTCTCTACATGTGGTGTGATGCTACCTTCCCTGGCAGGATCATTAAGTCTGTCCTCCTCGTGCCTCATCGTTCCCTTTAGCGCAGGGAGGTATTGGGTGGCCTGGAAAAGAAATCACCCTCAATGGGCTCTTTATGTAGGAGCACATGGTGATAAGTAGCTGCCATCCCAATGAGCTCCTGAAAGGAGGTAGTGTTCTGGTGGAGATTTTCTGGCCGGATAGACATCTGGGTCTATGTCTGTGTAGGGATCTACATCAGATTGCGACTAAGGGCCTGTGTCTTGTGGAAAAAATGCAGAGTATCATCACCTGCTCCTTGATCACCTTGCAAAGAGTGGAGCGAACCCTGAGGAAAGGTGTCAGGAGGGTCACCCTGTGAATGTGGAGGGGAGGCTGGTGGTGGTGGAGAAAAAGGCAAAGGAGGGTGTGTGGCACCAGAGTCTCTGTCCATCCTTTTGTGTTTGGCAGGTGGTGCAGGAATATCTTGAGTCTCTTCAAAGAAAGCAGTCTTTTAGAAGGTGTCGAAACAGCAGCTTCGACCAAGACGCGGCCTGTCTGTGATTGACTATGAAGCTTTATCTGCTTAGTGTCTAGTTAGTGCTTCATCTTATGGAGGCTGGGCTCTATAAAAGTACTCTGCTATGAAGATGTGGAAACTATTGATTTTTTTTGGCGCAGAAGCGCTCTTCTGTTTCGATGTAGAAACCGTTGGTGCTGAGGCATGTAATGGTCTTTTCGGCGCTGGCTTGGCCGCTGTTGAATGGAAGCCCATAGCTATGGGCACCCAAGCAAAGATACACATCTCAGCACCAAGAATGGTCCGTTTAGGTTTGATTTTCAGTGCTGAGCTCAAATGGGGGGTGGTGTCGGTCCCGAATGCGTCTTTCAGAGTCAACCATGGCCCAATGGCAGTGGTGGTCCAATAGCCTTTGCTTCAGTGAGAGGTGTTGGATTTTTGGGCTGAACCGGGGAGACAGTACTTACAGTCATTGGACTGGAGGGAGATCTTTCATCTCAACTACTGTGTCCACAAGAACCTCAGTCGTCGACCGAAAGGGCCTCCTCCTCTGCTGCCCAGGCCTCTTACATCTCCTACTCTGGCTCAGACTCGACATCTTGTTCTTCAAAGATGTCTGGGGACTCTTTGATCTCATGTCACTGCATTTCACGAAGACAGGCCCTTCAATCCTCATTATGGTCTGGGACCAAAAGAGGTTGCAGACGTGGTGCTGGTCAGTCTGTGGGAACTTTAGGTGGCACTTAGGGCAGAAACAGAAGGAAGTCTGTTCCATTAGAAGTTCATTCTCTTCGAGGTGGAACCGAGAAAATGGCAACGCTAAAGGCCTTGGTCGGAACGCGTCGATCAAACGGGTAACTCTTATTGTCCCAGAAAGCAACCGAGGGTAGGGGAGGTATCCCAAATGGAAGAGTCCAAAAGACAGCCTCTAACTGGAGCTCGGTATAAACACCACTGGACCCGTCAGCAGAAGAAAACAATCAAAGAATGGAGTTGATGCGCATGGGCATCACCTTGTGACTCAAAAGACTTTTTGATGAAAAACTGGCAACGTTCCGGATCCCACACTAGATGGCAGAAGTATGCAGAACATGTGTATCTACAGCCAAACATGCTATCAACCTTATTGATTTCTTTTCCTAACAGGGTACTACAAACCCTTATGCACAGAGGCCAAACAGCATCAAACCATGTAGGAGCACATGGCTCTCCCTGCAACAAATCTGTATGGCACTGTCCCAAGGCTCTGAGTTAGAGGGCCTTACAATGCTAATTTCAATTCCTACGAAAAAGCGTTTGACACTGAACAGTGGCCCTCCCTATTCAAGGATCTGAAAAGAAATAATAGATACACGCTTTCTTACTTACAATAGAGCGCTACATGGCAAACACGAAGTGCAAGTCAAGGTAAAAGGTGTGTTGTCCACATTATTTCCCGTAAGACAGGGCACCCAACTAGGATGTCATTTATCCTCTCTTCTATTTACCCCGATTGTGAAGCCTCTATCATAGTGGATCTGTCAAAATGCTCAACTGATGGGATTCTGCTGGCCTAATGGACAGGCACATAGGATTACGCTATACAAAGACAACTTGCTTATCTTCCCCAATAGCTCAAATTTCTGTCCAAAGATTAGATGCTGCAAGTATATGGGGATGCTTCTGGTTTAAATGTTAAAAGGGCAAAGTCCACATACATTCCCCGAAGCAGCCTCTCTCACCTTTGGGTAGCCACTTTGCACTTCAAATACTTGGGGCTGCATATAATGCGAGACCAGTGAGAAGCTTGGGCTCTAAATATGGCCTTCCTAAACCAGCATACTTGAAAGCGTAGGCCCAATTGCCACTCTCCATCATGGGGAGAGCAGTGCTCTTTAAGATGGTGGACTTTCCTATATATTTGTACTTTTTGTTTTTACGGAAATACAATCCAGGCTTACAATATTTGTGGACTTGAAAGATTCCCGGATTTCATACAAAAAAATGCACCCTACCCATGTATGAGGGTGGACTTGGGGTCTGTGATTTCGGATCTTACTCCTGGGCAGCCCAATTATTACGAACTGGGCAGTGGCTGTTTGGGGCTAGCCATGACTCAGCATTTAAGTGAGAACTGGACACCTTGGCATGATTAGGAATATCGGCGTTAAGATATGGGCAGGCTTCCCTTGTGCAGAACAACAGGTCACTAGAATTCCACTATGCTGGTGGGAAGCCTTGAAAATGTAATGACTGGCTAAATAAACTGACTAAATCAGACATTATGGAATGGCACTAGGTTGAGGCACGTTGCAAGACTATCGGAGCTTGGGCCTGGGATTGTATAGGCATTACATGTCTTGGGGATGTCGGGGTGTCCGGTAACATAGCCCTTTCATCAACTAAGTGACGATTTTCAGTTAAACAAATTACAGTTTTTTTTCGTAAGTACATGCAACTTTCAACGCCCCAGCAGGGAACTGGTGGAGATACCAAACTTATATCCTCTCAAAGCTAAGTTAATAGTAGAGCCACCGGAGTACAAGTAGACTTCCAGGAATTACAGGTCCTTAGCAACGAATACCCCAGATCCACCAAAAAAAACTTAGAGCCACCTGGACAAGGGACATGGGAAACAGACGATGATGGCAGGAGGTCAAGATGTCTCCCGGGTCCTGGCTATCCCCACAAACCACAGTTTTATACAACTAAATTACTTCCATGGGCTGCACTGCAACCCTCCAGGCTGTGAAGAGTCAAAAAACCCTGAATCTACATGCTGCAGACAGTAAAGGGATGCTTTCAATTATATGATCTGGGTCTGTCATCTCATTCAGGGGTACTGACAAACGATATTCAGGGGCTTGACCCGAATCCTAAACACACTGGCAGTGCCGGACCCCAAGGTGGAGTAGTTATGAATATTGAATGGACAGACAGATTCAAGAAGCCAGAGGGTATTGGCAGGCCTCGACTTCCTGGTCACCAAAAAAAACAGCTTGCTACTGGCAAAAGGTTTCCCTTTCATCCATGTCAGACTGAAGGAGGAGCAGGGACTACTATGTTTCTGCAGAAGAAATGGTAAATGTGTGGAATGGCTGTGCAACAAAACATGGAAGGATGCAGGGCCCATTACTTGACAACCAAAATGACATGAGGCCTTTACAGATTCCAGGTACATGATTATTTCACAAGCTGTAATGTGGTGCACCCTCTATACAGATCTCCCTCTGTGTTGTCTGCATGGTTCTTATGTCGGTATTTGTTACGTACTGCAATAAAACGGAATTTTTAAAAACAGAACAGAGAAGAGCATCCTAGACAAATAATTCAATAACATTCCTCAAACTAAGTGCCCAAAGTTCATTATTACATAGGCAATTCATCGCTCGCAGGTGTTTCTTGGCTACCGCCACACCAATGGATTTTGTGTCACATTAAAGCCAAACACATTCAATAGCAGATGTATGCGAACTGAGGTCCTGCAACAGCAAAGCCTAATGTAGATGTCACACATCTTACCAGTGAGAAGCCAACGTAGTCACAAAAGAGCATGTAGTGATATGAGTTCCCTCCTCCTTCATATAAAACATGAGGTATGCCGGTGGATACAGCCATCAAAAGGGCATTATTTCTCATGCCTCTATCCAAGATGCCAAAATATGGACACTGTGGGCTGATGCCAGAAACCTCATTTACCAATGCCCTAAAATGATGTTAAAATGGTGAATCACAGTAATAGCAAAACTTTATTGTTTTGAATAATAAAAATCTGAAATTCTTAAAATGGTGAGGCACAGGACACTCGAGTGAGAAAAATCCTCTACTGGCTAAAAGGGAAGGCGAGTTACGCATATGTGCAGAAACAAGTCCTTCAGTTGTCAAATTATTCGAGAAAGTGTCAGTTATTTGTCTTACTTCATATATTTGTATATAGCTGTTATATCGGATTTTTGTACATACAATCCTGAACCCTTGTTCCAAAGATTAACTGCCAAATGTTTCGGAAAAAGTCTATAACCTAACAAGCAAATAATGTTATTTTGTGCTGAATCCTGACATATGCATACCTGCCACAATTATCACACTTCTTGGGCCCTTTTAGTGAATTTGAATTTGTTTTGACATTCCTTATACTACTATCTCTGCATTTCTTTCAAAGTCGCAATAATTCGGGTACAGGGAAAAAAAATGACATGTTTTGAAAGTTATGTCTCATTTTAATTCCCATAAAACGTATATTTCTAAAAACCGAGTGAGAGTAGTTATGACTGTGTGAACGTATATTAGAACACGTTCACCAGCAGGCACCAAGTCACTAAAGCTGAATCCCGTTCCGTGTTTTATGATCCTCTCCACTGTTCAAGTACTCTAGACCCCCCCCAACATTGCATCAAATAAAATTACCCTTGACATTTGGTATGCAACGGGACAAATATCCAATAACAACTGAAACCAAGTGCTTACCAGCCACATGCTAGGCAAGTCAACAAATTCCCACTGACAATACAACGCAGCAGGATGTCAAGCAAATTAATAACCCTCTTAAGTGTGAGCATAATTCAGAGGAAATACTACAAAATGGTATTTCCACTAAAGAAAGGAATGAACAGATCAGAGTATGTCAACAGGACATAATGAATGGGTGGTGGTGAGAAGTTCTCTTCCTAGCATATCATACAGTTCATTAACATTAATTAGTAGCTCAACTGTACTTAGTAGACCGTCTCCTGATACTGTGACATATGCACTGCAGGATTCAATGAAATATCAAAAATAGTGTTTCAGAAACGGACTAGAAAAACTCTGCTAACAAATAGTAGTCTATCGAAGATGTTGATGGTGTGCACTTACCAAGATTAGGAAGAAAACGCTTACCTTGGGCATTCCAAATTCCCTTACAGAAATGGAGGAACAATTAACATGTAAAATGATATATTTAAAATGCCATACTTAAAAACGGTAGCCGTGGTAAGCAGAAAACAAAAGAAACATCTATTTCTGTTTACCTGATTTCTGCAAAAGATCCCTTGCTGGTAATTGTGGTGCAGACTGCAAAGTGTCTTCAGTCCCCGAATAACGACAAATAGATTTATCAGATGAGGTTAGTGAAGACAGCAAATACGCTGGGGAAATTCCATGGCCACTGTCTGCCACATTTTCAGATTCTGTGCGATTTTCGGATTCTGTGCAGTGTGAATTTGGCTCTATCACATGTGTAGCCTCCATTTTTATGGCAGGAGATGCTTCAGTGTTTGTGCTGACCAAAACAGATGGGTCTAATGTTCCACTCTCGTTCTGAAAACACTCAGACTCTGTTACTTCAGTCTTGACTGTAGGCTTAACCTATCAAAGGGAATTAAAAATGTCATTGTACATTACTTCAAATCTCCCAAATCTGTAAGTGTTTGCATTTGCTAACCTTGTGGTCAAATTTAATCTCATTTAAGCATTCTCTGCCACTTCTCAGTTGGTTAAATGCTTATTTTCTAATGTTAAGCTTTTAATACGGTAGTTTATCAGTATTAGTGCCTACAAAACCATATAACTTGCAAACATGTGAGTGAACAATAAATCAAATTACCTTCATGATGTTTCTGGCAGGGTTACAATACGATATCTACCCCTCCATTACAAATGGCTAGGAAATGTAAGCAGCCATTAGAAGAATTTGAAAAACATCTTCTCAAAATACATCACTCTTTACAAGTTTTCGAAGGACACCTGCACCACATGGCATGACTAGGCCCGGCATCTTACACTAGTTTTCAAACACGTTAAGTGAAAGCACAAACTGAAGTCCTACAGCGAAGTTGGCCTCAAAATGTCCTGATTTTAAAATAAATGTAATCCAGATACTTTATTTCCATGCATTTGTAATATTGCTTTACTGTGGCCCGCTAAGTAGTTAATCTTCTTTTGGCCACTTTGACCAGGGCAGATCAGTCCTCATCACCACATGGTGAGCTTGCCTCAATCATACGCAATAATCTGGAAGAGCTCTGGGAAGACACTAAGATGAGCCCATGCTGGAAATCTGAAAACTAAGATATCATAACAGAAATTGAATAGATGTTTTATTTTTATAGCGTTCCACTGTATGAAAGCATATTACTAAATTATTTGTCAATCCATCTATTATTCATGGATACCGAGTGTGATTATTAAACAATTTTTTTTTATATCATCTCTCGCTAGGAAGCCACTATTTTACTTTTCATCAAATGGGATTGCCTCTCAATATTATTCACAAAACATTGTTATTATTTCAAGTGACTGATACACAGTAAATCACCTCATGAAAAATTAAAAAGTTAACCAATTACGACCTGGTCACAAAGTTAAAACAAGCTCCTTTTATCCAGCATCATAACACTTGCTTTATTTAGGCAAATTAATTAACCAGGTCAAATTATTTGTTTCTGCTTTGTTCATCCAGTATGTATGTATTCCTTTGTAAATGTCTTTCTTTACATAACTGCCTCACGTATTTCCACCATCACTATCTATTTTAGGGGGCATCAGGTCATCATACCTCCTGACGTCCCTGAAATCATTAGCTATGTATATGATTACATTTTGGTACCTCAATCAATATCAATAATAACCTCCTAATCCTCTTCCCTGTCCAGCTCATTATTTACGAACGGCGATGACACCTCCCAGTAGACAAGTTCAATTCCCACCAATAGAAAATAAGCTGTCCACACGTCCGACTTTGCAGTTGGTTATATAAACATGCACAGGACAATGCACATTCTGCTAACTTCTGCCGCCCGCAGTCTTTAAACAGCCCTAGAAAGTATAGGGCACTGATTGTAACTAACTAAAATATCTATTGTGTCCGCTGTAACACTTCGCTGTGGTCGAGATGCTTCCAAGGTAACATGAGAAAGGGAGACTCCCTTGGTAGCGTTGATGTGCTCTCTTCCTTTGTGGGACAGATGCTGTCCCAAAGCAGCCCGAGTCACGATGCAAAAGGTAACCAAACATGTTGGAGGGTTACACTGTCTGGCGCGGCACAAATTCAAGGCAGTAGGGCTTTTTGTGTAAAAAAAAAAAAAAAACACACGTTAATCTCCCTCTTCAGACTGCCCCGACGATTTCGCAGTTCAGAACCGCATCTATCTTGAGCAGGGAGGAAGATGACTGCATTGCAGCTATGAGGATCCATGGAGCAGGAGTGTCCTGAAGTCAGGGGCAGGAGAAGAGGCTCTCAACTGCATTCGCTTTCATCAGACCTGAAGACTGGTGTATGGCGGCGACATGCTCCTGTAGATGCCTCCGGCGCCTGCTGACTTGAGTGCAAGGGTCTTGGTCTACTAAGGCCTGCCGGAAGGAGGTAGGCACCAATCCTGTAAGAGCTCTGTGTAGGCTGTGAGTGGGAAACGACTAGGCTCGTCTTCAAAGTCGGGGCTCTTCGCTGTCCGGATTGCATCCCGTGCACAGGTGTGTTGCCCAAAGGGAGGTGATTCGCAGTGCGGGTGAAGGCGCAGAAGGGAGAATCGCCCAGTGATTGGCGGCAAGCGATCCCCATGCCTTGTCCTGGGCCCAACGACGATATGACTAGTAGGTGGATGGCAACCTGCAGCAAGTCCCTTGCTTCCCTCCACCCAAACAGAAGGAAAATAAATGCTAAAAATGGTACAGCGACAAATAGTGTGTATCCATCTCCAGCTCACAGTAACAACTGCCCAAGTACGACCAGGGGGGAAAGAATGTGCAAATAACGCCCAGGTCTCGTCAGACTGGTCAGAAATAAGAGAGTGGGCACAAGACAGTCTAAAGTTCAAAGCAAACAGGGCCCACAACCACTCCAGCATCATTCGTAACGCCCTTGATCCCAGAGTAGGCAGGCCAATAGTGGTGACACTGACCCCCAGAGGTGGAGGACCTTTGCAGAACCGAGATCGGCTCTCGTCACTCTCCGCCATGCTTCGCCCCTCAATGTGATGACATTGCTTCACGGTGCTACCATCCCCCTTAAGCATGACAAAGGAAGCTGGATAAATTTACTAAAAATATTAAAAATATTACAGGCTCATCTAAAACTGCCCAACCTTTCAGAGGGAGAAGCAGTGGGCCCAGCAGACAACAGTTGATCTAAAAACTCAAATATTATTTTGCAGGCCATCACCACCACCAGGCAGGTTCTAGAGACACGGATCGGATAAGTGGGGACAGAGGTAGATTTTCTTATCTAAGATTTGATAAATGTTGTTGATTGAGTCACCAACGCAGATGGGCTGATCTGAGGGGTGGGTGATGCAGTGAAGGGAATCCGATCTACTGTCCAAAAACTAAAAGCCACTACGAGCTGTGCTGTCCTGTGAAAGATACAGAGGGAAGATCAAGACATGGTATCTTCAGATTTGTGGGGCTTGGAGGGGGCAGAAGAGGAAAACGCAATTTCTGGAAAACTGGCTAAATACTAGGCTGATAGCTCTGGCTCTGCTCTGTGGCTGAAAAAAACTACCCATACCGTGGACCCCAAACAACCTCTTGAGTCTCCACCATACACCCCGATTGCAAATGTTCTCAATTATACAGACTGCAACTTCCTCCTCTAAACTGCTACAATGATTGGAGAAAAGCAATATAATTCCAGGAAGATACTCATATTCCAATACTACACTAAAGTAGTTAATGAGCAAAGAAGAACCTTCAATCAGGTGAAGCAGAAATGAGGGCAATGGGCCTCAGTTATATGTTAATGTTCGCAGCAAGACTGAAGAACAAGTTACTTACCTTTGGGGAGCCTTATTTGGTAGAGACATATTCTAGTTGCAGATTACTTACCTTAGAATTTACCTCAGGCGTCAGTCTGGATCCGGACATTTTTCTCAACCAGTACCCATGCATGCCATTAGGTGGTGTCGGCCGGCTCCAAGTCCTTCCTCGGCATCCTGCGCTCCAGATATAATGTTGCAGTGCCTATACAGGTGGCACCACCCGGCACACTGTTGTCAGTTCTTTTCATGACTTTTCACGCCAGAAGCGAAGAGCTATAAAGAAATCATACCACTGGGGGGGTCGTTAAGGAATATGAAGCTAGAAAATGTCTCTACCTGATGAGGCTTTACCGAAGGTAATTAACTTATTCATTTGTAAATTCCTTACTTTAGAATCAATACCAAAGCAATGCCATCCCCAGAGGCGGGTCTACAAACCAAGATTACACTAGAAAGTCCTGCAAGACCAAACAGGCAAAGTACCCTTCCCACCGGACCCGACTGTCCAGTCATTTATGTCTGGTGAAAGTGTGCAGTAATGCCCACAATACTGCCGGACAGATGTCCAGGACTGTAACTCTGCATGATAACGCAGTGGTTGCAGCTATCACTCTAATAAGAGTGAGCGAGCAAACCCTCAGGGTTGTTTTTTAGCCAATGCACATTTGAATGGAGAGAACCATCTAGAGATGGTTCTTTTATGCACTGCCTGACCTTTTTTCGCACCCACACATCCACCCAGAACTCTTTAGTACGATAAAGGTAGAACGCCAATGCTTTTTTGTTGTGAAGGCAGTGGAGTCTTTCCTTTTCCTTAGAAGGATGGGGGATGCGTAAAAAGTAGGCAAGGTGAGATAGGCCTACATGAAAGGCTGTCCTGGTGCGTAGCGCCACTTTCTCAGGGTAGATAGAAAGGTACGGCGGCTCAGATGACAATACCTGCAGCTCACTCACCCTGCGGGCAGATGTAATGGTCCAAAGAAAAGCTGTTTTCAATGTTAGAAGCCTGAGAGGACCAATTGTGAAGAGGCTCAAAAGGGGCACACGTGAAAAATGTTAGAACAAAATTCAAATCCCTTTGGGGCATGATGAATGGTGATGGAGGAACCATATGGGTCAGACCCGTAACGAACCTACAAACTATAGGAGACTTAAACAAAAGGGCTGGTCAGGTAATCTCGGAAATGCAGAGATAGCAGACAAATGTTCTTTGGGGGTGACCAAAGCAGAGCCCTGCCGGGCCAAAGAAAGTATAAACAAGAGCCCATTGGAAAGAGGAGCAGGGGCTTTGGGGGGGGGGGGGGGGGGGGAATAACCGGCTTGTCTATACACCATGCCATAAATTTGTTCCATCGACAGGCGTATACTGTTTTGGTGGTAAGACACCTGGTTGCCAAGATAACATTACAGATTTGTGCAGAAGGACAAAAGCTGTCAACTGCTGCCGCTCAATCTCCATGCAAGGCGGCAGAGACTGGACAGGTTTGGTGAAGAAATCTCCACTGGTGCTGCGACAGAAGATACTCCAGATGGGAAAGTCTGATCAAAGGATTGATGGCCACGCTTAACAGCCCAGGATATCAGACTCTTTGTGCCCAGTCCGGAGCTACAAGAATTAATTGTGCCAGGTTGTTCTTCATCTTCTTGAGAACTCTGGGCAGAAGGGGTATGGGCGGAAAAGTGTACAGGAGCCCCGAGCTCCACCAGAGAAGAAAAGCATAGCTGAGCAAGTGCCATCTTGGAAACTCCAATGCGCAAAACTGCTAACATTGCCTGTTCTCTGCAGAAGCGAACATATCTAACCAATTGTCTCCCCACTGCTGAAAGAGACCTGGCGCCACCCCGGATAGAGATGCCATTCGTGATCGACCAGGCATTGATGGATGAGTTTGTCCGCTCTGATGTTCAGAGAGCCCACCAGGTGTTGAACCACCATGGAAATGCCCTGATGTTACAGCAATGTCCAGAGTCGCAGAGCCTCCTGACAAAAGGTCCACGACCCCACCCCACCCTGCTTGTTGCAGTACCACATGGCAGTGGTGTTGTCCGTGAACACCTGCACTCATCTCCCTTTGAGAGGGGGAAGGAATGCTTTCAATGCCAGTCTGATTATCATGAGCTCTAAAAGAATGATGTGGAGCCCTGACTCCTACTGAGACCAGTCACCTCTGATCATCGCCTCTCCCATGTGGCCACTCCATTCCAGGAGGGACGCATCTGTCACTAATGTCGGATCTGGTTGGGGAAGGGAAAGGGATCAACCTCTGACCTAATCGTGGTTCAAGAGCAACCACTGTTGATCTTTCTGCAGTTCACTCTGAGATCTGGAACATGTCAGAGAGATTTCCCTGATGCTGCACCCAATGGAACTTCAGGTCCCACTGCAGAACCCGCATACACCATCTGGCATGTGTCACAAGCAGGATGAAGTAGGCCATGAGGCCCAGCAGCCTCAGAGTCATTCTCACCTAAATCCAGGATAGAGACTGAACATCGGTATCATACCCTAAATATTCTGGTACACAGTGAACTGAAAATGCTCATGACCTACCATGAATCGCAAGTAACATCTGTGGGCAAGCAGGACGGGAATATGGAAATAGACATGTTGCAAGTCCAACACTACCATCCAGTCTCCTGGGTGCAGGCAGATAAAACCAGAGCCACAGAGATCATTCTGAACTTCTCCTTCTTGAGGAAGAGAGTGAGGGACCAAAGTCTAGGATAGGGCAGAGGCCCTTGTCCTTTTTGAGCACCAGAAAATAGCGGGAATAACAACCACTACCTACTTCTGGCACAGGGATTCTAGGCCAAGAAAGCCGTAACGTCCTTGCAGCGAAGTGCCGACTAATCCTCCGTAATCCGATCATAAGATGGTGGCATGGAGAAAGAGGGAGTCCTGAAGGGGAGGGAGTAGCCCCTTTGGACTATTTGCAAAATCCACTTGTGTGACATGCTGGACAGTGAAATGCCAGCAGGGCAGGTGAAGGCGAATCCTGCTTTCCTGGTTGGGAAGGCTCAGACTAGGACGGTTTGGAGGCTGCTGTAAAAAAAGAAAAAGAAAAAGAAAGAAAAGGGGTGGGGATGGATGGCTGGGTGGAATGGCTAGACTGCTGGCTCCCTGATCCACAATGCTGTTGAATCACACATCCCTGGACACGCAGAAGCTGGAGGGGAACAGTCATGGTTGTGCCCCACTTCCAACGCCACTAAAGGGGCTAAAAACAGACGGAGGGGCGTGGGGGGCAGGTGCAAAGCCCAAGGACTTGGTCATAGCCCGGGACTTCATAAAGCACCAGAGTGCCGAGTCTGCTTTGTCTGTGAAGAGACCGGTGTTATCAAAGGGCATATCCAGACGGGTGGACTGGACATAGGCCGAAAAGCAAGATATCCTCAACCAGGCGTGGTGCCTTAAGGCCACTGTTGATGCAACCATTCTGCCTAGTGAGTCGGTTGTATCTAGCCCACATCATATTGTAAACTTTGCTGCTCTCTCCTGTAAGGAAATGTCTCCTTGGCATGGTTACCCCCGGACTTCTTGCCTTTGCTGATGCTAAGTTTTGATTGAAAGTCTGCTGGGACCCTGCTAACCAGGCCCCAGCACCTGTGTTCTTTCCCTAAACTGTACCTTTGTTTCCAAAATTGGCACAGATATCAGATAAGTCCCTTGTAACTGGTACCCCTGAAACCAAGGGTCCTGATGCCAGGGAAGGTCTCCAAGGACTGCAGCATGTCTTATGCCACCCTGGGGCCCCTCACACAGGACCTGCACACTGCCTTACAGCTTGTGTGTGCTGGTGGGGAGAAAATGACTGAGTCGACATGGCACTCCCCTCAGAGTGCCATGCCAACCTCACACTGCCTGTGGCATAGGTAAGTCATCCCTCTAGCAGGCCTTACAGCCCTAAGTGCATGAGCACTATGCCCCTACTGTGTCTAACCAAAACCTTGGACATTGTAAGTGCAGGGTAGCCATAAGAGTATATGGTCTGGGAGTGTGTCAAACATGAACTCCACAGTTCCATAATGGCTACACTGAAATCTGTGAAGTCTGGTATCAATCTTCTCAGCACAATAAATGCACACTGATGCCAGTGTGCAAATTATTGTAACATGCACCCAGAGGGCTCTTGGAGATGCCCCCTGAATACCAACCCGACTTCTAGTGTGGGGCTGACCAGTTTCTGCCAGCCTGCCACAACCAGACAAGTTGCTGGCCACATGGGGAGAGTGCCTTTGTCACTCTGTGGCCAGGAACAAAAGCCTGCACTGGGTGGAGGTGCTTCACACCTCCCCCTACAGAAACTGTAACACCTGGATGTGAGCCTCAAAGGCTCACCCCCTTTGTTACAGCGCCCCAGGGCATCCCAGCTAGTGGAGATGCCAGCCCCTCTGGCCACTGCCCCCACTTTTGGAGGCAAGGCTGGAGGAGATAATGAGAAAAACAAGGAGTCACCCAACAGTCAGGACAGCCCCTAAGGTGCCCTGAACTGAGGTGACCCCTGCCTTGAGGAATCCTCCATCTTGAGTTTGGAGAATTCCCCCAATAGGATTAGGGATGTGCATCCGTCCCCACAGGGAGGAGGCACAAAGAGGGTGTAGCCACCCTCCAGGACAGTAGCCATTGGTTACTGCCCTCCCAGACCTAAACACACCCCTAAATTTAGTATTTAGGGGCACCCCAGAACCCTGGAAATCGGATTCCTGCAACCTGAACTACAAAGAAGGACTGCTGACCTACAAGCCTGCAGAGACGACGGACGACAACTGCTTTGGCCCCAGCCCTACCGGCCTGTCTCCAGTCTCGAAAACCTGCAACCAGCGACGCATCCAACGACCAGCGACCTGTGAAGCCTCAGAGGTCTGCCCTGACCCCAAGGACCAAGAAACTCCCCTGAGCAGCGGCTCTGCTTAACAACAGCTACATCTTTGCAACAAAGAAGCAACTTTCAAAGAACTCACTCTTCCCGCCGGAAGCGTGAGGCTTCTCACACTGCACCCGACGCCACCGGCTCGAGATCTAGAGAACAAACACCACAGGGAGGACTCCCCGGCGACTGCGACCCCGTGAGTAGCCCAAGGTGACCCCCCTGGACTCCCACGGTGACGCCTGCTGCGAGAATCAAGAGGCTCCACCTGACCAAGTCTGCCTCTAACAAGGGAACCGATGCCTGGACCAAGCACTGCACCCGCAGCCCCCAGGACCACAAGGAACCGAACTTCAGTGCAGGAGTGACCCCCAGGCAACCCTCTGCCTAGCCCAGGTGGTGGCTGTCCCGAGAAGCCCCCCCTGTGCCTGCCTGCACCGCTAGAATGACCCCCGGGTCCCTCCATTGTTTCCTATCTAAAACCCAACGCCTGCTTTGCACACTGCACCCGGCTGCCCCTGTGCCGCTGAGGGTGTGTTTTGTGTGCCTACTTGTGTCCCCCCAGTGCTCTACAAAACCCCCCTGGTCTGCCCCAGAGGACGCGGGTACTTACCTCCTGGCAGACTGGAACCGGACCATCCCTGTTCTCCATAGGCGCCTATGTGTTTTGGGCACCTCTTTGACCTCTGCACCTGACTGGCCCTGAGCTGCTGGTGTGTTAACTTTGGGGTTGCCTTGAACCCCCAACGGTGGGCTGCCTACGCCCAGGAACAGACTTGTAAGTGCCTTACTTACCTCACAAACTAACCTTTACTTACCTCCCCAGGAACTGTTGATTTTTGCACTGTGTCCACTTGTAAAATAGCTTATTGCCATTTTAACAAAGACTGTATACGATATTGCTTTACTTCAAAGTTCCTAACTTACATGTGTGGAATACCTTGCATTTTATGTATTTACTTCAAATCTTGAACTTCTAAAAATAAATTAAGAATTTTTTTTTTTTTTTATAAAAAAAACCTATTGGCCTGGAGTTAGTCTTTGAGTGTGTGTTGCTCATTTATTGCCTGTGTGTGTACAACAAATGCTTAACACTACCCTCTGATAAGCCTACTGCTCGACGACACTACCACCAAATACAGCATTCGAATTATCTACTTTTGCCACTTTCTTACCTCTAAGGGGAACCCTTGGACTCTCTGCACACTATTTCTTACTTTGAAATAGTATATACAGAGCCAACCTCCTACATCTCCCATCATCAACAGCTCGGCAGAGAATGGCCCGGGCCACCTCCAAGACCTGTGGCAGCACCTGGATAACTGTCACAAAGTATGGGTGTAACAGCCCAAAAGGCATGCCGTATTCAGAACGCAATACCAGGCTGGAGGAAGAAAACGTCTTCCTCTTCCCAAGCTGATCCAGCCTCTTGGGGTTCCCTATCCGGAAGTGGGGAGGGGAATGCGCCCGGGGACGTGGAAGCTTGGATAACCAAGCTCTCAGGGGTTGGGCATTGTGTCAGGAACACTGGCTCATTTGGAACTGGTCAATGGCGGTGGGCGATTGTCCTGTTCAGAGGAGCTCCTGTGCTAGGCTTGGACCAGGTCCCCAGCAGGACCTAAGTGAGGGCTTCATTAAAGAGTAAAAGGGGTTCAGAAGTGGAAGCCCCACGCTGAAGCACCTCTGTCAGGAGATTAGTCCTGACTGCCACAGAAGGCAGCTCGAGGCCCAGGACCTCAGCCGCTCTTCTCACCACTGAGTAGGACGCCCCCCCTCCACAGCCACGGTAGGGGGAGAAAGCATGCCAGTGTTGAGGGAAGGGTCCAGACCACTGGCCTCATACAGGTCCACCTGCCAGTCCATGGGATCTTCCAGCTAGTATTCCAAAGGGTCCTGCGACCCCTCCCAATCCTCGCCATACCCCAACCCAAGAGTGATGAGGCCAGGATCTGACCTAAGGAGCAAGGACCCTCTCAAAGTCTGGATTGGTGTTGCACGATGCTTGTCGGAGTCAGAAAATAGGATTGGGTGGGGGAGCTAACGCCTCCTGGGGCACCAACGGCATCAAGATAATCAACTTCAGCGAAGGGCAAGGTAGTAAGACCAACACCAGCAGGGATCCAGGAGTGGATCCATGTGTGCACCTGAAGCCAAAACCGCCGGTGCGGAACATGAGGGGGCCCCTGCTGACACCGCCAGGCCCAAAGGCAGTACAGCAGAGTCAGACTGCCCAAATACGAGGTTCATGACCTCATAAAATTCTCGGAGTTGAGCAGTGATTGCTCCAGCTCCCCAAAACTCGGAGGTGCGACGCCAACCCAGATGCAGTCTCCGAGGATGGAGGCCTGGAATGATGACACTCCTTTTCACTCGTCTCGTTGGCCAACGGACAGGGTGAAGTGGAAGAACGCTTGTTCTTCTTCAACTTCTTTTTGTTCCTCAACTTATCTGACCATCCAGAGGACTTGGAGTTGGATGGTGAAGAATGGGGTTCGGCAAACATTTTCAGGTCCTTCATCTCGACTGAGAACGATGCGGAGCTAAGTGCCAGGTCACAATGAGCTTAAGGGACCGCTCCCTTAGAGCTTTTGGATACATGGCCCAGTACAAATTCGGGTGGTAGTCGAGCACCAGACACCACAAGCACACAAGGTGTGGATCCGTCATGAACATCGCCCGATGAAAGGATCTACAGGGCTTGAACCTGGTTTTACATGACAACATCTTGATGCACCAGGAGTGTTGCACTAAAAAAAACTTTGACAAAAAGTTGAAAAAGACCAGTCAAAAAGTGACTAAGGGGTAGCTCTTCTTCGGATCTGCGCCTGGCTAACACGGAAAGAAAAGAACTGACAGTACGCTGAGGTGGCGGCTATATAGGCCCGCAACATCATATCCGGCATGCACAACGCCAACGACTGACGTGCAACCGACCAACGCCACCTGATGGCACAGGGATACTGCTTGAGAAAAATCTCTGGATCCAGACTGACGCCTGGGAGAAATTCCAAGAAAACCTGCAACTAGAAGTCTCTATCAGTTGGTTATCTTCAACAAAAAGACTTCAAGACTCTGGACCAGGTTTGGCCATGGTGGAGGAACGCACCTTGTGGCCTTGTTGGGTCAGAGAGAGAGAGAGAGAGGAGAAGGATACATGAGTGGCTTCCCAGCAAAGGCACACCCAAAGGAATGGAGGAACCGTAATTGACACAAGTCTCACCCCAGGAGAGCACAAAAAAGAGAGCCTATATCTGAGGGTAAGGATAACCAAGCCTTCAACAAAGACACCTCGGGCTCAGAGAAGGAAATGGAGCAAGATACAGAACAGTCTCCTACAACAAGCCAAACAGAGGAGGCATAAAAACGACAAGATGCAGCTGAGCACGAGATATAGCCACATACTGGAATATACATACCTGACAGACCGAGTGGGCTAAAACCGAATAATTTAATCCAGACGGCTATTTTACAGTGGCCCGGAGAACAAACAGTACCAAAATGACTCCCACTGTGTACTTATAGGTGTGTTGCAGAGTTATTCCTTCTCACTGTAAGTGAAACTACACTACATTCATTGGCATAATTACAAGCAGGCCCCCAAAAGTGATGGTAATCATTGAGGGAGACTTAAATGCAGTGATGGACCCAAGAATGAACACTAACTCCTCAACCGTACATAGATTCAATCACCTTCTCTAGTGGGCAAAAACTCAGTCACAGATATATGGCACTGTCAACAATGGACAACCAGTTCTGTTACTACTCACCCCTACATGGTTCACATTCATAAACAGACTGCCTGTTCATGCTGGCTCTAGAAGTTAGGGAAGTTGAATTTAACCAAGAGGTTTGTCTGACCACTCACACATTGATTTGGCAATATATACTAAGAGAGGAACGAATGGAGTGTGGCATTTGAAAGCATGGTGGATAACAGAGGGCATTTAATGATCATCTCGAAGACCGAATTGCAGATTATTTTTAACTAAATGTAAGCTCGGTTTCCTACCAGGGTACCAATTGAGAAGTCTTGACAACTTTGATTAGAGGGCCAATCAATGGTTTACATTAAAGGAAAAGCTAGAGCTATGGGAAAGGAGATAATTGACCTGGAAGATTAAATTGTCAAACTCAAGCGGAAGACACCAACTCCCAAAATGCAGATACCAGCCGGCTGCTCAAATTAGCCAGGACCATATTCAAGCAAGAAAATGAAAGACTCAACACAAGTGGGTGGGCTTATTTCCCAAAGCAGAATTTATGAGAAAGGTGACAATGATTACATTATTATACTCGTTCACTAATGAGGAGCATGCAACTAGATTTGTTCCCTCCATACTGAATGGAAAGAGAAGAGACAATTGTTAAATCTTCAGACATCAGAGAAGCGGTTACTGAGTACTACACAACACTATACACACACAACTCCAATCTACACTTTTACAGTTTACACTTGAGAGAGAGAGAGAAAACCCCATCTTAAAGATCTCCTGGTATGTACCATAGCATTGGCTGACAGTGGAGATTTAGAACACCCAATCACAGGTGAAGATACTTAAAAGGCCATTACATCAGTGCCTTCTGAGTAAAGTTCTGGACACAATGATCTCCCATTGGAATTCCTCAAACGATACTCATCATTGCTCATCCCAAATTTGAAGGGAACATCTGAGGAACAATGCAAGAACTGCACCCTGTCATGTAACTTACGAGGAGCAACGATTTGGGTTATCCTGAAACATAACAAGCCCCATATTTTTAATTGACACAGAGTCCACAGTACTCACAAACGTAACAGCAACCAGGCTAGCTAAAATAGTGCACTCTTCAAGTCAATGAGAATCAAAATGGCTTAATGACAAATAGGAGCACCCACCACTGCTTACAGCACAATCATGTCATACTATCCTGTATGGTTGAGCTTAGCCAAAATACTGCCTTACTACTAATAGAAAGAGAAGGCCTTTGACACTGTGCACTGACCATTCATGTTTTCGGCACTACGCAGAGTGAATTTTGGGCAGTGATTCCTCAGGTTTGTTAAAACCATCTATAAAGTACCTAGGGTGCAGGCAGGAGTCAAGGGTACCCTTCTGTCCCATTCTCGATAGAGATAAACACTCGTCAGGGGTGACCACACTGAACAATAATATTCCTCCTTGTGGTGGAACGTCTTGCAAAAGGGATACAAAGAGACACTCAGGTAGTGGGGCAAAGGTCGGGCAATAGTCAAGAATACAGAATTTTGCTATATGCGGACAACAGGATTTTGTCTATTCAATAGCCAGATACTTCCACCCAAGACTCCTAGAAATTCTCAGGGTCTATTGGGAAACTTCAGGCCTCGAGGGAAATTGGGGAACGTCCATATGTATTTGCATCAGGGGAGTATATAATCTTGCCAAGCAACCACTAAACTATGAGTGGCAAGTGAACACTTTGATTATTTGGGAATGGAGACAGCAAGACAGTAGAGTAAAAACTGGGAATCAAATGTATCCCCTCTCCTCACAAAATTGCTGATCTCCATGCTGGGAGAGAGTCGGTATTCAAGACAATCTCCCTACCCCGGTTTATACACACCTTGCAAAATTATCCATTCATACTCCTTCCCACTTTTTTTGGTAGAGCTACAGTTCTTGATTAAGAAAATGTGTGTGTGTAAGGGTGCTGCAAGCTTCATTAGTGAAATGATGTCAGTCACTGCACAAGGCAGGTATGGGATGGCAGTTGTTTGGCTACATTAGTGAACCTCTAAAATCATTGGCTTTCTAGGGAAATAGGCAACCAACTTCACAGGCTGAAACTGGATATGTTAGACAGGCTTGGGTTGCTTAACATGCTTTATAGCAAAACTGTGCTGTGTGCACTACCTTTAGTTTCTAGAGAGAACTAATGTGCATGTACGAATCATTAACATGTATTAAATGGCATGGCACACTCATGCAACACACTACTACACTTAAGATACCTTACACCCTTATTTGTTAAGTCATTTTTCTGGCTAAGTGTCAATTCCAACCAAGCCGCTTGTGTTAATCATCACACAAGGAGGGTGGAAAGTTGGTCTCAAAGCTACATCAAGTCTGCTTGCACCTTTTGCCACCGCATGACTCCAAACTGCAAGCCACGTGGACCGCTGGACTGGGGTGCCCCCTCCCTTACAAAATATGGAACCCCTGCTGCGAGCAAATACGCTTAGTCTCCAGGGACCATTGCTAGAGGCTCATCCACTAGAAATTCCGACGTTGCGCATACATTACCCTTGAGGCACTGGCTAAACTAGACCATACCCGTTCCCCCGAGTTGCCCTAAATGCCATGCACGCATGGCTGATTTTGACCACATGACATGGACGCAACCACCATCACCCAGTTCTGGAGGGACGTTTTTGGCCTCCTAGCCTTGATGACAGAATTAACTCAGGAAGCAAGCCCCCTATTGGGATACAAGGCTGATGTTCCCAAATCTGTCAGATGCTACACAGTCATGGCCCTACTCCTAGTCAAACACAAACTTTCCACATACTGAGGCAGTAGGAATCCACTCACAGCAGAGGCCGGTCTTCAAAGCCTCATATATTGTAACACCATCATCACATATGCCACCCTCCAACGACCCACATCCAGACCTAATATGGCAACCACTGAGGATCTACCTGTTAAAAACTGATACTTCCACACAGTAACAGTAGCTTTAGGAAAAAGTGCACCTGCGATCACTTCTACAGATGTATGGAATCACTGATGTCTTTCCTTTATCCACCTCCCTGTGTTAATCTGCAGGATGGACACCCATCTCTTCTCTTATCTCTGAGAATGTTATTGTATTATTTGTAATATTTGCTTCATATCTGCTCATTTATCCCTCCCGAAAGCCAGGAGGTGTTTGTGCTCTATAGATAGTATGATAAAACAATAAAGGTTTACAATTTAAAGTGTCAATAACAACGACCCTGTGGTGTTTAATTTAGACTCTCACACACCATATGAGCAAAGCCCCCGATCCTATGGACCGGACTGTCCAGGCAGTAGTGTTTGCTAAGCGTTTGCAGAGATGCCCACGTCACTGCCTGACAGATGTGAGAGAAAGGAACTCTGCGAGCTAAAGCAGTGATCACAGCTTTAGGTTCAGTGGAATAAACTGGCAAGCCCTCAGGGGGTTGCTTTTAGACCAGTGTGTAGCAGATCTTAATGCAGAATACGTCTCATGTGAAGATGGTCCGCTTCTGCACGGCCCGATCTTTCTGCACACCCATATACGCCCCACAAAGAGTTGGTCATCCACCTGGAACTCTTATATACAATCAAGGTAGAACGACAATGCTCTTTTTGGGTCCAGGCTGTGGAGTCCCTCCTGGTATGATATATTTATAAAGCGCAGCGTTTGCCTAAATATGTCTTGGCGCTAGCTTCTGTAAAACCGAGATATACCATACAAAGTGAGAACCCTCATCTACCTAGAAAGATGAAAATAAACATTTTCTAAAGTTTCCTAAAGGTCATTAGATCCTGCTGGACTAAGGTGCGCAGGTAGCTGGTTTCAAAGTTTGCAAACCGTGCTTCTACCACCGGATGAGGGTAAACTCTAGGAACTCTAACCACTGTAGAGGTTCCTGACCTAAGACAACTGCCAGGATTGTACCAAACAAATTTACTCTTAAAGTAGGCCGGGCCATTATTATTGAGCAATCTGTACGCTATGCAGAGTGCCTTAATAAAAACACTTTTTTTTTTCAATGTAAGCCAGTGTAGCTCCTCTAGGCCATTGGCAACTGAATCAATTCTTAATAAGCCACACAGCAGCATTCTGCATTTTTCTTTTCAAGGAGCCCTGCTGTATGCCCAAATAGAGGGTGCTGTAATAGTCCAATCTTGATAACAACAATGAGATGACCACTGTGTTCTGCAACTCAGTAGTAATAAAGGGCAAAATGTCCTCAAAATAGTTAGTTGGTAAAAGCAATATGAAACCAGCTTACTGGTCTGGTCAGTAAATGCAATGATCAAAAATTATTCCCAGGGTCCTTTACCGTATCCAGGCTTTCCTCATCCTTGAAAGGATGTGGGGGTGCATAAACAGTAGGCAAGGGGAGAGACTGGCCTACATTAAAAGGTATGACAACTTTTTGGCAGAAAAGAGACACTAGTGAGAAGCACCACTTTGTCTGGATAGATAAGAAGTACGGCGGCTTTAGTAAGGCCTGCAGCTCACTCACTCTGCGGTCAGATGTAACTACCACAAAGAAGGCTGGTTTCAAAGTGAGAGGCCTGAGGAGACAATTGTGAAGAGGCTCAAAGAGGCACATCAAAAAGGTCAGAACCCAATTAAGATACCACTGGGACTAAATGAATGGGGATAAAGGGATGAGATAAGTAAGACCTTTGAAGAACCTATGTACAATAGGAGACTTAACCAAGGAAGGTTGATCATGCAACAGCTAAAAAGCTGAAAATAGTATATAAATTAGCCCTCAAGAGTGCTCAAAGCAGAGCCCTGCTAGGCAAGGAAAAGAATGAACAGAAGAACCGCAGAAACCGGGTCAATGGAGCTCTCTGTGCACCATGCTACATATTACTTCCAACAACAGGCATTACAGTTTTGATGGAGGGATGCCTGGCTGACAATATTATGTTACAGACTTTGTGAGGAAAGTCATAGGCTTTCAACTGCTGCTGCACAATTTCCACGCAAGAAGGCGAAAAGTGGGCAGGTTCAGGTGAAGAATCCTCCCCTGCTGCTGCAACAGAAGATCTTCCCGAAGGGGCAGTCTGATCGGAGGATCAATGGAGAAGCTCAGCAGCTCGAGATACCAGACTCTCTGTGCTAAGTCTGGAGCCACAAGGATTACTTGGGCCCGGTTGTTCATCATCTTGTTAAGAACTCTGGGTGAGTACAACCTTGGAAACTCCAGCACGCAGAGCTGCAGACATTGTGCTTCTCAGGGGAGACAAACAGATCTAACCAAGGCTTTTCCCACTGCTGAGAGACCTTGCGCCACCTCCAGATTGAGACGCCATTCATGATTTGCTAGACATTCTCAGCTGAGCTTGTTTGCTCTGTCGTTCAAAGAGCCCCCCAGATGTTCAACCACGAGGGATATGCCCTGCTGTTCCAGCCGTGTCCAGGGGCGAAGAGCCTCTTGACAAAGGGTCCACAATCCCACCTCACCCTGCTTGCTACAGTACCACATGGTGATGAGGTTGTCAGAGAACACCTGCACTATATTTCCCTTGAAAGAGGGAAGAGCAGCTTTCGAGGCCAGTCGGGTCGCACAGAGCTCCAGCATGTTGAAGTGGAGTCCCACTTCCACCAGAACACAGATTCCTCTGATCTCCACCTCTCCCAGATGGCCACCCCATTCATGGAGTGATGCATCTGTCACTACTGTCATGGGGTGATGCAGCTGTCTCCTCTTTCTGGGTAAGAAAAGGAGAAGGATCTGCTTCTGGTCCAATCGTTAACCACCACTGCAGGTCTTTCGCAGTTCCCTCATAGATCTGGACCATGTTGGAGACATCCCCTTTACGCTGCACTCACTGGAACTTCAGGTCCCACTGTCCAGAATGCATGTCATCTGGCAGGTGTCAACAGCAAAATGCAGGAGGCCACGAGGCCCAGCAGCCGTAGAGTCGATCTCACCGAAATCCAGGATTAAGGCTAAAATATCAGTATCATAACCTGAATTTCCTGGACTCGCCGCTCAAGAGAATAAACCCAAAACTGCACTGTGTCCTGAACAGCTCTGATGAAAAAGAGTATTTGAGAGAGTCAGGAGCAACTTTGGCACATTGATAGTGAGCCCCTAGCGAATGCAGGAGGCTCGCCTTGACTGGAGAGACGACAGCCTGGGGCGAGTCCACCTTCACCAGCCAGTCGTTGAGGTAGTGGAAGACTGATATCTCTAATCTCCACAGATGAGCTGCAACCACAGCCACCACCTTGGTGAACATCCAAGGGACACTGGTAAGGTCAAAGGGGAGCATGGTAAACTGAAATTGCTCGTGGCCTACCATAATGTCTGTGAGAAGGCAAAACAGGGATATGAAAATAAGCATCCTGCAAGTTCAATGATATCATGCAGTCTCCTAGATCCAGGGCACACAAGACCTGAGCCAACATGAGCATTTTGATCTTCTTCTTGAGGAAGAGATAGAGTGCTCGTATGTCTAGAACAGGGGAGAGACCCTTGTCCTTTTTGGGGACCGGAAAGTAGCAGGAATAGCAACCACAGCCTACTTCAGGCACCAGAACCGTTTCTATGGCTCCCTTGGCCAAGAGAGCTGCAACGTCCTTGCAGAGAAAGGACAGTTGATTCCCCCGTCATCCGGTCATAAAATGGTGGCATGGAGGGAGCGGTATTTTCCAAGGGGAGGGAGCAGCCCCTTAGAAAGATCTACAAAAACCCACCTATCTGAAGTAACGGATTGCCAGTGGGGAAGGTGATGGCAAATCCTTCCACCAACTCGGAGTCCGTGGTGGTAGAGAGGCCGACTAGGAGGGTTTAGAGGCTGCTGCAGGGGTCGGGTTGGGCTGTCCAGACCGCTATCCACCTAACCAATGAAGTCGGTGGGTCTCGCTCCCTCAGCCATGCAGAGGGTGGGCAGCAGGCATGACACGGTACCAGGACAGGAATTGGCACAGTTGTCTGCAATTGGTGGTGGGGGTGCCAGAGGCCACCACGAGGCCCACAGACCCTCGCCATATCACAAGGATCGATGAAGAGCTTGAGTGCCAAATCTGCCTTGTCTCCAAAGAGACAGGTGCCATCGCAGCAAGTCCAACAGAGAAGCTTGGACATCCCCCGAAAAGCCAGACATCCTCAGCCAGGCGCCATAGGGCCACTGTTGAAGAAACTGCTCTGCCTAGCGAGTCGGTTGTGTCCAGTCATCCGCAACAGGCCTTTGCTGCGTCCATCTTGTCTGCAACTACCTGAGAGAGTACAGGCTGGGCCTCCCTCGGAACCAGTGGCAGCATGTGAAAATAACGCTCCAGAATGCATGCAGTGTTTACAAAGCGCAAAGCAAGGCTGGGAGAAGACAACAATTTCTTCCCAAATGAATCCAGCCTTATGGATCCCCTATCCGGGGGAGCAATAGGGAACACACCATGGGAAGTAGAGGCTTGGACCACCAAGCTCTCAGGGGTGGGGTGTTACTTCAGGAAACCTGGATCCCCAGGTGGAGGGCAAAGGCATTTGGCAATCCTCCTATTCACAGGAGTCCTATGCTGGATTGGACCAGGTACCCAGAAGGACGTCCATGAAGGTATCACTGAACAAGGGCAGGGGTTCAGAGGCAGATGCTCTCGTTAGCAACACCTCTGTCAAGAGATTAGTCTGGATTGCCACAGGGGGTAGCTGAAGGTCCAGGACCTCAGCCTTCCTCCTCACCACCACTGCATAAGAGACTCCCTCCTCCATAGCCACAGTAGGGGAGGAAAGCATACCTGTATCTGGAGATATGTCCAGTCCACTGGCTTCACCAAAGTCCTCACACCAGTCCAATTCTTCATATGGTTGGTATTCACAAGGGCTAACCAACCCCTCCCATTTTTACCCAAGGCCTACCACAGCAGAACAGGGCTCAGGATTCGATCAAGGAGGCAAAGCTCCAGCCAGCGTCTGGGTCAGGCAACACCCACCCGGCTCTGTGTCTGAGTTGGGATGACAATGGCACTGGGAGCATCAGCATCAATGCCAGAGAAGGTAGAGAGCTGGATCCATGAAAGACCATCAGTGCAGAGGCCAAGGCTGCCAGCACAGAACCAAATCGGGTTCCCCTTCAAGCCCTACAGGGCCCGAAGTCACTTCAGCAGAGTCAGTCGGTCTAGAAACGTGATGCATGGCCTCATAGCATTCTTTCAGTAGGGCAATGAACTCTCAGGGAGATGCCCAGTCACATGTTCTGAAGAACGAAGCCTAGAATGACAACGTTCCCTCGTCGTGTCAGACGAGGAGAAGTCAAACAGCACTTCGACTTCTTATTGTTTTTCTTGTGCCTCAAACTTACCCGATTGCCCGGATGACTTTGAGTGAGATGACGACGACTTTGACCTTCCTCTCGACCGAGACCTCGACATGCGTGAAGTTGCATGCCAGGCCAACATCAGCCGTAAGGACTGCTCCCTCAAAGCCTTCGGATGCATGGCCCGGCAGACAGACTTCGGGTCGTGGTCACGCTCCAAACACCACAAGCAGACACAGTTCAGATCCGTCATGGACATCGCCCAATGACCGAATCAGTAGGGCTTAAAAACTGTCTTCCGTGACAACATCCTCAACTCACGAAGCGTAATCTCAAAAAGAATCTGACAAAAAGTGAAAAAAAGACCTCTCTCAGATCAGTGCTGGCTGGCGCAGAAAGAAAAGAATTGACTTTGGTGTACCTGAGTGGCGCCTATTCAGGAGCTGCGACATTTCCGACGCGGACGACTGACACAAAGCCGTACATAACCACCTGCCGGCATACAGGGGTACTGCTCATGAAAAATCTTCTGCATCCAGTCTGATGCCTGGGAAGAATTCAAAGGTAAGGAATCTGCAGCTAGAAGTCTATCAGATGTTTCTCTTAAAGTGTTCCACTGGGGTATAAATAGAAATACCTAAAGGTCGCAGTAGTATCCCTTCATTTATGTGTCTTTGGTATGATTAAAAGCAGATACTTTATGGGTGTTACATGTTATCACACCCTTATTATTCATCAACATTTTTTTATCCCTTCTTTATTAGGCCACTATGGATCGATGGCTTTCATCAGGACTTATATGCAGATGTCCCAGGATGTTGATTTTGAGGCATCAAGTCCTATTTTGATCAGAGTCTTGATAAACACAAAGACACCATTTAACATGAAAGTCAAGCTTATGTGACAGAGTTTCTTGTTTTGGGCTCCTATTATTGCCTGTGTTAAAAAAGAGAAGATGGTATGCACAGGACTGGTGTTAACATATCTGTAATTTATATTTCATATGGTGACATATTAGTAAACATAACATGCATATTGCAAAATCACATGCATGCATTGCAAGATGTGGTCACCAGACAATCTTTACATTACAAGTGTTCACTGTTGTGTTTTACTGCAAATAAAGTTGGTGATCAGGGAAGATGCAAACTGAACAGCGTTGACATTCAGAACCTATTGATATTTTTGTAAAACCTCAATGGATAGGCAGGGGCAAGCCCCTACAGTCAAACTCTGGAGAATTGAAAATAAGTGAGGATGTATACTTAGGTTAATATCAGCCTTATAAACGTGTTACCTGGTCGTCATCAGTAGCTTTGTTCAATGCTCAACACTCCAAGGGTGCTGTGTCACTGACAATCCATCCTGAGCTCTGTCCCCGGCATTAGCCATTCGCCTTTGGATGCCAGGTTTTAAGGCATTTAATCTTCTTGTGTCGTCCTCTTCCCTGCTCTGGGAGAAGGCGTCACCAAGTGTTCATGTGGGAGCGTAAGGGCCATGTCGCCTTCAAGGGTCATGGGAATTGTGGTTCAGAGAACAACAAGACTTTGGGCATGGTACATGCTCACCCACAGGGCAAGACTGCCAGGCTTATCTCAGTAGGATCCTATAGACATTTTTGGTCTTTGAGATATTTGGTTTCACAAACATATTAGAACATTTGAGGACTTGACAATAGAATACTCGCTCCATAGAATACAAGCTTTTCGCTACCTAATATGAAGTTTACAAAAAGTGATGGATAGAATGCTTGAATTAATCTCAAACACTGAAATTACTCAGGCCTACTTCCCAGTCTGTCTTCATTCTGCACATCTCCAATTCTTCAAAACCTGAACCTAGAAGTTCCAGTTCAAGCACATAAGAAGAGATGAGGTATTTGTACTGAATCATATCCGAGGAAATCTAGGTTTTACCAAGTGCCACATATAGATGGTAGGAAGCTGGCCTGGTGTGTGGTGAGCACCTATGGGGTTATCACCTTATACCAGGTGCCCTCTATTAGTGAGGTGTAGACAAGTATCTAGGAAGCCAGGGCTCTCTAGAGGTAGCTGTGGATGAGCGGCCAAGACTTATCTAGGAGACATGCAAAGCTCATGCAAAGCTACTGAAGTCACACAGCACTTGCATACATGAAAGAACCACACAGTGTTACAAAAATAAATGTACATTATTATGGTAACACAAATACTAAAATACTGTATAGGCAACATTTCTCTAGAAGGTGAGCACGTCCAGTTCGAGGTTCAAGTTGGAGTGCCTGGGTGGGGCAGGAGCCACTACCCACCCTTCTAGAGATGCAGGACCAGGTCGACAGTGAAGACCAGGAGTCAGCGTTGCAGCACGGGAGCAGGCGAAGAGTTCCAGGAGTGATGCAGTCAATGTCTCACGTCGGAAGAAGAGTTGCAGTCAGTCAGTGGTGTGGAAAACCCACCAACAAGCCTTGGCAAAGGCCAGAGTTGCAGATGAAGAGTTGCAGAGCTGCCGAAGACCAGGATGGTCAGGCGGGGGGGTAGGAGCCACAGGTGACCCTCAGCAGTGAGGAGAGTCAGAAGTCGAGGGTGCAGCCCCCACAGACAACCCACAGGCAGCAGGCACAGACATCGCAGTGAGGCCCACTCAGCATACCTGGAAAGGAGTCCCACATCGCTGGAGCAGCGGGCAGGAGAATGTGCTCTGCAGGGAAGAGTGCTGGCGGTCGGGGCTACACAGAGTCTGAAGATCCCTTGGAAGAAGAGCCAACAAGCATTGGTAGCTGCTAGAGTTGCAGTGCACAGGGGTACTGTCTGCAAGAAGAGGCAATGACTTACCGTCTTCCAGGTTGGACAACTGGTAGAGAGGACCAAGGGGAACTTTCCAGGACAACACCTGTAATGCAGGATCCATGCAGTTCCAGAGAAGAGATGTTCCACGCAGCCGTTTGTCATTACAGTTGGTACCGGGATGCAGGGGAGTGACTCCTTCACTTCAAGTGAGATTCCTGCTTTCTTCTTGCGCAGGCTGAAGACTCGTCACCCTCAGAGGATGTACAGCCAGGGAAATGTTGAAGTTGCTGGAAGGAGCCGGAGAAACAATGCTGCAAAGCAGAGTCATCGCTGGATTTGCAGATTGTCAGTTCCTGGAGGGTCCAGTAGCAATCCCGGTGGCCAGAAGATGAAGTAAACAATGTAGAGGTGTCCTGCTGGAATCTGAGGACCCCACCCAAGAGGGATACCCTTATTCTGCCTTCCTGGGCATGAGCTGATCAAGCAAGCAGGAGGGCAGAAACCTATCTTTAGGAAGGCAGCAGCGTGGGCTGCCCGGGAAACCCCTGCAAACTGGTAGGAGCAAAGCCGGGAGTCCTCTTGGAAGCCCCCAGAGTGCATGGAATCATACAACCAATACTGGCAACAGTATTGGGGTAGGATTCCCACATGTTTGATACCAAACATGCCGATGTTCGGAGTTACCATTATGTAGCTGGACACAAGCAGTGACCTGTGTCCAGTACACAGGTAAAATGCCTTCCCCGCACTTATGAAGTCCAGGAAAATGGAGCTGAGTTCGTAGGGGCACCTCTGCTCATGAGGGGTGCCCTCACACATAGGTAGTTGCACCCTGCCGTCTGGGCAAGGAGGACCTGCCATAGGGGTGACTTAAGGGGTCAAAAGACCGCCGCGGGTATTCTGGGTTTCCCGCTGGGCTGGCGGGCGACCGCCAGAAGGCCGCCCGCCAGCCCAGCGGGAAACACCCTTCCATGAGGATGCCGGCTCCGAATGGAGCCGGCGGAGTGGAAGGGGTGCGACGGGTGCAGTTGCACCCGTCGCGATTTTCAGTGTCTGCATGGCAGACACTGAAAATATTTGTGGGGCCCTGTTACGGGGGCCACTGCAGTGCCCATGCCATTGGCATGGGCACTGCAGGGGCCCCCAGGGGCCCCACGACACCCCATACCGCCATTCTGTTCCTGGCGGCCAAAACCGCCAGGAACAGGATGGCGGTATGGGGGTCGGAATCCCCATGGCGGCGCAGCAAGCTGCGCCGCCATGGAGGATTCCCCAGGGCAGCGGGAAACCGGCGGTACACCGCCGGTTTTCCGTTTCTGACCACGGCTGTACCGCCGCGGTCAGAATGCCCATGGGAGCACCGCCAGCCTGTTGGCGGTGCTCCCGCGGTCGTTGGCCCTGGTGGATTTTACCGCCAGGGTTAGAATGACCCCCTTAGTGTCTTGGTGCAGTGACCTGTAGTGGAAGGGTTTACACACCTTTTCACGCAGGCTGCAATGGCAGGCCTGCAGACAAATTTTGCATGGGCTTCCATGGGTGACATAATACACGCTGCAGCCCATCAGGAACCGCTGGTGTCCCAACGCCCTGGGTACCTAGGTACCATATACTAGGGACTTACATGGGGATACTAGTATGCCAATTGTGGGGCGTACTAAGTGATTAACAACCACATTTAGAGGGAGAGAGCACAGTCACTGGTGTCCTGGTTAGTAGGATCCCAGTGAACACAGTCAAAACACACCGACAGTAGGCAAAAAGAAGGTACTTTCCTACATAGATAAATCACAGAAGCTTTTTCCACAATGTGACAGATTATCACATTGGTCTCTTCCAATGCATGACAAATAAAGCATTAAAGTAAAGATGTAAAGACTTGGAGCAAATCACTATCCCACGCCTTTTGCAAAGGATGTATATTTTGGACAATGCTGATGAGGTGCTTCTACATTCAATGAAACCTGATTCAATTCTGGCTAAACTGAGCACACATCAGCTCTTAGTGGGGCTGTACACTTTCTCATTCTCTAGATGAGAAAACTGAGAGAAGACTAAAAATCCTATGCTGCCAACAACTTGACATTGCTAGCTGGCAGTTATGCAGCATATAACGAGCAACATCTGGTAAAGGTACACATGGAACCACAAGCTAGATTTATTTCAAATCGGCCATATCTTACTATTAGGGTGTCCACTTTGGCTTCTGACAGTTCGGGCTGGACTGTTCCTATGAGGACCAGGGTCAAGACTGATCTGCATATGGCTGGATCCAAACTGAAGTGGCATGGTGGGTACAAAATGATGAACTGGGATGCAGCCATGCGAGATTGCCAGCGGCTGAGCTAACTTCAGGTGTTCCATCCATTACCTTGTTTTTGCAATTTGGCTTCTGGGGCCTTGGTATAACCTAGATGGTATATGTGGTTAAGAAACTAATTTTCTGGGACAAAAGACTGTTTGGAGAACATCCTGACTAAGTGGTTTCCAAATCCTTTAAAGACAGGAAACATGCCCTGCTTAACTAACTAAAATTCACATCTTTGTCTCGCTCATAATCCCAAATTGTATTCTTACTTAAGATCTTCTGGAAGAACACAGTTTCAGTCCAGAAAAAGTGAGAAGAAAATAGGGAAAAGAGACTATCAAGGGGAAGGAGAAGATGGGCTTCCTGATGGAGGATACATTCAGTACTTCCTGAAGACCAGGGACGCAGATGTCAGTTCTGAACATTATAAACCATTTACTAAGCCAGACTATGAAATGGGATTTTCAAGTGGGGTTTGGCAAGGGCGACAAAGAGCTCTTTTGTTTTTTTGCATGGACAACATCTGACATTGTGAAATATTAGCACATTCAATGTCTAATGCGTGAAGTACTCTATCCACCACGGACTCTGTGCGGGGAAAGAAACTTGGTAACTCTATAGTTTGGTGAATACGGAAAGGAATAAACACCTCAAGAAAAAAGATGAATTATCCTCAGGACACCTCTATCCTTGTGAACGTGAATGAAAGGTTCTTCCAGGGTAAAAGTCTGTAATTTGTGGACTCTCCCTAAGTGAAGGGATCATACTTAAAAAAGCCATTTTCCACTAAAGGTGTTATGATGTACAAGAAGTGAAGTGGCTCATAGGGTGACCTCAAAGCCATATAAGTATCACAATAAGGTTCTGAAAAAGGACAGGTGGGAGCTCCTGGAGGGTTTATTTTCTTGAAGTCCTTCATGAATACCTTAGTGACAGGAGAAAAGCCTGATCTCCATTTTGCACATAAATAGTGATTGTCGCAAAACATACTCAGATTGTTGTGTCTGCTAACCCTGAATTTTGAAGTGCAGAAAGTAGCAGATTTCTTGTACCAAAGCCATCATCCAGCATTACACACCAACTTAGTGGGCTTGTGGGACTCCCACAGAATTTGCATACAGTCCTCAAGTAATCTGAGATAACTCGGGTGCTAAATTGCGAGGTTTGTTTCTCTGATATTTTATATGTCTGAGCTGTCCCTTATGTTGAGTTAGAAGATATGCCCTGAATGGGTGCTTCTCATATGGATGTACTGACAGTTCCAGGAGTACTGAGAACCAGGGTTATCTTTCTTGCACAGGTTTGTGCTAGTAGAATGAAAGTCACTGACATTTGTTTGATCTTCCTCACCACATAAGTAACCATAGGCAATGAAGGAAAATAGGCAACCAAGCCCACTTATTCACAGTGCATTGACCATAGACTGAAGGTGTGGGACATGAAGTTGAAGCTCGAGCATTTTGCGTTTTCTGTGGGGGCAAGAAACTTGATGGTGGGTGTGCCCCATTGTTGGAAGCACTGGCAAATAATTTTGGGGTTTACTTCACATTTGTGTACTTGCTAATGTGTCCTGCACAAGAGTGTAGCAAGTTCAATGTCCAACACTGGCAGATTTTCCAAAAGGTTTACTGTTAATGGCCTAGTGCGAGATCTTTTGAGCTAGGATTGACAGCTGGGGCAAGAGAGTACTACCTCTGTATTCTTGCATGCAATACCTGTTGGTCATATTAGCACTTTATCAGAATTTTTTTGCTTTGAAAGAGGATGAAAAACACTCTAATCCACAATTGTATTGCTCTCAGTTTAAGGAATTTGATGCAGGAACATCGTTGATCTTGCATTCAGGTTACAGTTACATTCAGTAGCACTCCTTCTGGTGGATACTCTAAATGCAGATTCATAACCTTTAGTCTATTCCCAGGTGCCAGGCTGGATCTTGACGATTTGAAACAACGTTGCTCCCACAAGCGCAAGCTGGTATGTGGAGTCATGCATATCCTCTTTGAATTGTTTTGCCTCTAAATTGCTACGTGGAGCTGCAGATAAGGCCCACCCTGGCAAACAATTGTCAGTTTCTTTTCTTAGTTCAGTCTGTGCCCTCTGACTCAGAGCCCAACAATAATCAGAGGTGCTGGAGTGCCAATTCTTAAATTTTGACCTTCTTAGATTGGAAAAGGTGCCATTCCACAGACTGGGGAGATAGGAGAACAATAAGGAATCTGCACATAGAGCATCCAGCAGAAAGAGTTACTAACTTAAAGTAGTTTGTTCTTCTGATGAATAATTCTAACTGCAGATCCTCACCTTTAGAATACATACCACCAACACAAGGTGGTGGGTCTATGGAATAAATCATATCAAAAAAGACCAGCAGGACCAAACGGGTGAAATGCATTTCCAGTCAGACCGGATTGCCAACACAGTAGTACTTCATGATTGTGTACAGTGATGCCCACCTCGTAGCCCGACGGATATCAAGGATAGGCACTCCAAATGCCAACATAGTGGTAAGCAGCCCTGACCCTGATGGAATGGGCCCTCAGTCCGTTTGGTGGGGGGGGGGGGGAATAGGGATGCTTCTTGACTAGTGCATATCAGATCTCAATGCAAAGGACTGTCCACCTTGACAAAGTCCTTTCTGCACTGTCTTGCCTTTCTTTGTCTACAGAGAGTGGCACAAAAATGGGATTGTCCACCTGATGGTCTTTGGTGGCAGCCCTCCTCCGCTTTCTTGGGGTGAGGCCGGGCACAGAAAGATGGGAGTGTGATTGATTTCCCAATGTGAAAAGAAGTCACAGCTTTTGTTAAAAAAGGCCACCCTGGTCCTCAACACCAGTTTAACTGGTGAAAAAGGTGGCATAAGGAGGCTGTAACATGAGAGTTTGGAGATCACTCAAGCCACAAGCTTAAGTTCTTGCGACAATTAAAGGTGTGCCCATGAAGGGAGTGAGAACTGCACTAAGATCCCACTATGGCATTTCATAGGTTTTGGGTGAACACTTGTGTAAAACCTTCTATAACCTCACCACAACCATTGAGCTGAACAAGGACAGTTAGTCTGACAAACAAACGTAAATATAAAATAATCTTTGATGGTGCACACAGTCAAAGTCCTTTGAGCCAAAGATAAAATAACAATGTTATGCTTCATTTTGTCCTGTAACAGGTTGGATCTACTGGTGCATACCAGGACACAAACTTGTCACTGCATCTGGTGTACACAGAAATTTTGGAAGGGAAATCAAATGCAAAGAACTGACTCCATTCAATGTCCACGCATAGACGTGTAGATTGTGCATGCTCGAGACCCCTGATTGCTGATGCAAAAGGAAATCCTTTCAAAGCCCAAATGGATGGGACATGCTCATGCAAGAAGTTCCCGGCACCACACTCTCCAGGCCCAATCTGGTGCCACTAGGATGACTTGGGACTAGTCGTCTCTCATCTTCTTCAGAACTCAAGGAAGGAGAGTCAGTAGCGGAATGACATACAGGAGTCCTGTGATCCAGTCTAACCACCATGCATCTCAAAGAGTCTTCTTGGAACTCCAGCGTGCAAATGTTAAGGCACTGCACATCGTTGGTGGCAAAAGGATCTAACTTGGGTACAGCCCACTGGGGGAAGAAAATCTATACCAGCCTGGGATCGAATTGCCATTACTGATCTGCCTGGCGCTGCCTGCTGAAGTACTGCAACCTGCTATTCAAAGATCCCGCCAGGTAGTTCACGACCAGGGAAGTGCCCTGGCACTACGACCACCTCTAGAAACTAAGAGGCCATTGACACAAGACCCAAGAGCTCATATCACTATTTGTTTCCTTATCACATGGTAGTGATGTCTGTAAGAACTGGAACCAGCCTCCATTTCATGTGTGTTAGAAAGGCACTAAGCGCCAGACGAATGGCCTGCATCTTCAACACATTGTTGTGGGGGTGAACCTTTGCCAGAGATCACAGTCCTCTGATCTCCACTCACAGATGACCTACCAAGCCCTTCAACGACATGTGGTAGGAAGAGGGATCTCCCCCAATACAACTGTGCTCGAGCAGCCAGCACAGCTGATCTTTGGCAGTCTATTCTGAAATCTGGATGAATCAGTCAGATTTAACTGGTGTTGCACACAGACTTTAGATTCCACTTCAAAGCCTGCGTATGCCTTCTGGCATAATCGACAAGCAGGATCCAGGAGGCCAAGATGTCTCACAGTCACTCGGACACCTACGACTGAGGCTGAAACATTGTCAACACAGCCCAAATGTCTTGGAATCATCGAGGGGGAGGGAAAGCATGGAATTGCACTGTATCCATGATGGCTCCAAAGAAAGGAACCTTTGCAAAGGACTCGGGTGTAACCCTGGCAAGTTGATAGTGAACCCAAACGATGCCAGGAGGTTAGCAACCCCTCCCCCTCCACTCTGGCCCTTTAACATACAGTCGTCCATGTAGGGGAAAATTGGGATTCCCCAGACTCCAATGGTGTACTGCGACCACCACCATCAGTGTCATTAACACCCAACTGGCACTGGCGAGGCCAAGAGAAGCACGGTAAACTGAAAATGTTCCTGACCTTCTCAGAACCACAGTCTGTAGGATGCAGGAAGGGTATATGAAGCAGGCTTCATGCAGATCCAAAGCTGTCATCCAGTCACCTGCATCCATGAAGACAGAACTTGGGCCAAATTGAGTATTTTGAATTTATCCTTCAACATGAAGGCAGAGAGTGTTTATACAAAATAGGATGAAGGCATCCTTATTCGGCATTATGAAATAAAGGGAGTCACAGCCAGTCCAGATTTCCAGGAACAGAAATCGCTCTATGGCTCCTTTGGCCAGGAGAGCCAGTAACTCTTGATGCAGGATGGACAGGGGCTACTCTAAAAGCCTCTCTGATGCAGGCGGAAGCAGTGGATTGAAAAGGAATGGCAGGGCATAGCCCTGGTGAATAACCTGAAGTACCACCTGTCAGATATTATATTTCACCTTCCATGGAAGAACTGCTGATCCTGCATCCTACAGGGTGGTAGTGGAGCCCTAAAAGGAAAACAAAATTGGTTTGGAGGCTGATTCCACAGGGGCGGAGGAGTGGGAGGTTTGCTGCACTGGCTTAGACATTGCCTGCTTGATCCCCAAAAGGAATGGAGTGGCTGCTGTGGGGCTGATGGGTCTTGGCACTCCCAGTATTCCTAACCTAAGGAGTATCCCCAAAGGAGACAAAACTGCTGAGGAAAATTCATAGTAGAAGTAGAAAGGTCCAAGTAAAGTGTTGTTGTCCAGCTCTCTCTAAAGCATACTAGGGTCAAATCAGCCTTCTTTAAAAAAAAAAAACGATGCCTGCATGAATCCAACAGATCCCATGGATCTCATCCACATGAGACACCAATACTAGTTCGAACTGCTCTGCCCTAGCAGTCATTAGGGTCCAGTCTGGAATGCATTTCGTAATAGGCTGCATCCTGACCATCTTTGATGGTAAGAGCTAGGGAGGGCAGCTATTGCTCAGGGACTGCAGGCAAGATCTCACTAATCATGTCCCTGGCTGTTTGTGAATATCGCCCAAATAAACAACTGGCACAGGTTGACCATAGGGCCAGGCTGGCAGTTTAAAACTTTTGTTTTTGGAATACCTCAATTCTCTTTGACTCTCTTTCTGAGGGGTTATAGATAAATAATTTTGGTTTATGTTTTGGGTGGAAGCTTGAATTACCAGACTTCCTACTGAAGGGTGTTGTGCTAAAAAAAAAAGAATAAAAAAAAAAAAAAAAAGCAGGGGTGTCTGGTGCTATTCTATGGAATCTGGCTACCTGTCTTCACCAGTGTGCAAGAACAGCACTTAGGCCAGGTGCTCACTAATGTGTCGGTAATGGCTTCATCAAATGGCAGTAAAGGTTCAGAGAAAGGCTGTCCAGGAAGCAGAACTTTAAAAAAATATATATTTAACTTGACTTCAGTACAAGAAACATGTAAATATAAAACCTCAGCTGTACATCTATCACTATAGAAAAAGAAGCACCCTTCTGTGTTGACGGTCTGTGTGGAGGAAGAAGAGGGAACAGCCCAGTATCTAGGAAGTGTTCAAGCCACCAGCATCCTGAAAGTTCATATAATGGTTGTGACCATAGTGTGGGGGTAAATCATCCCCATCATCATCCCGAAGGCTGATTAACTCTGGTCAGATTCTGTGCCAAATGTTGCTAGAGCGGTGATGGGATGCAGGGGTTTGAGGGCTGGTAGAGGGAGTGGAAGGGTGGCTCTGTGGCAGAGATTGTGTCCTGTCTGACATCTGAATCAGATTGTAGGTCAGGCAAGATTCAGAACACAGCCTGGATCGATGCAGAGATGGCTTCGTCTCTCAGTGGGACAAACCAATTTGTACAGCTTTATCCTCAGGAACTGGTGCTGTTGAAGAAACTGGAGAAGATTTTGGGGAGTAAGTTGGCACCGAAGCCAGTGTGGAACCCAAAACAGCTTGAGGAAAACAGGCAAAAAGCACCAAAAATCCACCGGTGAACCCAGCTGGAGGCCGACATGTAACCTTGTGGCCTGAAGGAAAGTCAGGGGTAGCAAGAAGGGTGCAGATATGCAATATGGCCTCCTCGAAGGCCTCAATCTGCTGCAATGTCACCTATGGCCCAGAAATCTTGGCGTATTTCAGGGTCAGCTACATAATCTGCTTCTTGATGGGGAACTGGAAGCCTGACAGGCAAAGCTCACATCCTTACGACTTCGAGCAGGACTGCCACAAAATCCAACTTAAACTTCTTGTGATTTTGCTTCTACTTACTGATAGACTTGGACAACGACAAGGACCTATTGCAGGAACAGTGCCAAGAATGGGTCACCACCCTTGACTTAGAGCAAAAATGGAACAACTCCTTACGGTGTTCAGCGACGTACCACTAAGCTTCATGCTGGATTGCCTTTGGATTCATGAGGGCACATTCTTAATACGACGTTGGTTCTGAAATATCACTCTCCCCCCGTTTGGGTAGGCTCCTTCTCTCACTGAGTTTAACACCACTAATAAAACCAGTTGAACAGAGACAACTTTTTAGCATTCACTTTGCTCCCTACCCTGCCTATTAGCTCTTCCTGTAATCTTCCAGAAGATGCTTCACCAGTTGTTTAATCTCCTCCCAATGCTACCAACTGTACCCTGAACGGAGACCCACAGAGTTGGTAATATGCATTGTATGGCATCGCCCAACTTACAGCGATTCAGGTCATTGACCATCTTCCTGCTTTCAATGTCTTGTGACAGCATGTCACCTGTTCCTTGCAAAACCTCTCTGTTGGTTATGGTCTTGTGTCCAATCCTCTTGGGTTTAAAAGTCCATCTTATGATTGGACCATCGAGACAGCAGCTGTCCTAGGGGAAAAAACCTCAACCTTCACAAATGCATTTCTCTTTTTGCACAGCTCATAATGTGAAATGTGTGGTGAGAAACATGTGAAGAAACCCAAGAGAATTGTATAAACCAACTCATGCTGTAAAATGAGCTTGAAGACGAAACAATTAAATCCAAAGGGAAACGGTATAAAAACTATGGCACTCCTATAAATACTTTTCACAGCTCATGACCTAGGTGAACTGTTACATGCAACTGATTGAGCACTGTTCTTGACATAAATGAGTCAGAGACAAAGCCATGGATAATATTAATTTGTAGTGCTTATGTTTATTGTACACATTGGCATTATTAAACGTACTTATCCAGATGCCACTGTTTGGTTGGATCTTGCAAGAACAACAAAGTCTCAAGACAACTACTCAAACCTAGGCCACCATTTTGGACCTGAAGGCACGCAAGCTGCTTGCATCTTGTTAGGCGCTTGCTGTTCAGCTGACTGGAGTGGTTTCGGGTAGCGATTTTGTGCAGAGGTTACTGACGGCCCAACCTACAGCTTTAGGGAGTCTTGCATTCAGTACGAATTCAAAGGCTTTGATGGCATTGGGTGCAACGAGGGCTTCTTGCACGTAATAAACAACTGCCTGAAACATGGAACTATTCCCCCACTTGATGTCCTTTTTAAAAGAAGAAAGACTAAAGATGAAAAGTCATGGTTGTGACAAAAAGTTAAAAAGACTTAACAAGTTTAGGTAGCTGTGGTAAGTCATAAGTCTGAGTACTTTGAAACTGGTTATATTAACAAATGGTGCCTTAAGCTTCTAACCACATTCCTTTCGATGTACAGACACCTAATTCAAGCTGAGGGTACGTTCTGCTAATGATTGGTGAGGTCAAAATTGAAGACACATTCATCTCTGGTTCAGTATTGAAGCTCTCCAATAAATCAGCCCCTTCTTGTGTAGTGGCAGTAAGCGATTATAGGGGTCCAGAATGTCATCCTATCATCAGAAAATGTATAGGGTGAATCCAGTGGGGATGGGGGCCTTTGTGGTGAAGGTGGCATTGGGCTGTGAGGAGGTGGTGGAGGCTACAGTGTCTGAGGTGGCAGACATCTGGGACAACCTGGGTTATCTGGATTTCTTAGGTTCCCGTATCCTACAACTCCTCGGATAGCCTTGTCAAAGGCTAGTCTCTTCTTGCTTCAGTGAAGCAAAATGACTAGCTAGGATTTTCAATGAGGTGGGCCTCCACTGCTTTACTTCTGGGATCTCCTGCCGTTCTATTGGCAGAAGTGGCTTGTTCAATGTAGAACCCGGCATCAAACACTTTTTTGATACTGAACTATGTTTCCATTTTGGAGACTAAGGTTGTGGTTTTAAACCCAGACTCAGGACTGGGGGTAAGCGTTTGAAAAGTTTCAACGCTACGTTCTTTTTATTTTGTGATGTTGCCCTGTCCTGCACTATGTCAGCCAGGTTCTATCACTGCAATCTGTAAGGCTCCAAGGCTATCCGAGGAGTTTGTAGGATCTGTAATGAATCAAGCTATTGTAAAGGCTGCTTCTAGGACCAGATCCTCAGCACATATCAATCGCTCCTGAAATTACCTATCATTATTTTTTTCTATGAGCTGGTCTTGAATAATTTTGTCTTTCAACTCCCGGTAGGTGCATGTTCCTGCTGATGTGCTGAACAGTACCACAAACACATCAGTTGGTTGACCAAGAAGTTGTGGCCTTTGCAAAAACATGTAACGTTTTAAAACGTTATTCTTGTTGAGTCTAAGTCTTCTATCTAAAGTTTTAATGACCAGAAGATATTCATCCAGTACCTCATTGGTACTGCCCTCACCATCAACAACAGCTCTACGGACATCTACAATCTCTAAGAGTTTACAAAACATTTCTGCCTTTCTGACCCAGGTTGTATATCAATAAAGCTTTCTTCTCGGATGTGAAGGTGTGTCTCCATCAGCGGATTTCAAATACGTTCCCAAAACTTCCCACCATTGTTCCCAACGCAACCAAGGAGTAACTGGTACAGATAAAAACGGAATTGGTGCTGCAATTCCTCCCATAGTTATGCAGTACACATATAGGAGGTGACAGTAACTTTCATGGGTGAGTTGCTGCCACTAAAAGATATCAGATGGAATATGACCGCAGTGTTATAACGGGGAGCATGTAAAAATATAGGGACAATGCAAGGTGTGCCTAGCACCATTTATGCAGAATTATAACTGCTATATTGGTGTGTATATCATTGATGATGCATGCAACAGTTAAAGTAACCAACAAAACTCCCACAAAGTAAAATAAGTCAAAGATCTGCATATCACCGATGAAGCAGAATTTTGTTGAAGGGAAAGGAGTATCGGTCCCAATGTGCGTGAAGTTACTGAAGTGACTAAGTCAAGAAACCATATGGTAAAGAGTAGAAGGACAAGGTTCAAGTACATAATGTTGAGGTGTGTGATGTACAAGTTACTTACCTTTGGTAACAAAATATCTGGTAGACACATATTCTAGTTGCTGATTCCTTACCTTAGAATTTTCCCCCAGGCGTCAGACTGGATCCGGAGATTTTTCTTCATGCAATACCCTTGCGCGTCGGTCGACTCCGCAGGCGTCGTAGGCATTGTGGTCGCCCTGATGACGTCAGGAGTAGTACATAGACGCTGCCCTCGCACAGTGACGTTGGTCTCTTTTAACAACTTTCCACGCCAGAGCACAGAGCTGCTAAGAACACTGAGATTGGTGTGCCAGAGCTAAGGACCTGAAAGAGGGAATTCTTGTCCCTAGAAATCATTTCGCAAGCGGGGAGGATGGGTGGGCGGTAAGGAATCTGCAACTAGAATATGTCTCTACCAGATATTTTGTTACCGAAGGTAAGTAACTTGTACATCTGATAGAGACTTCTAGTTGCAGATTCCTTACCTTAGAATAGATACCCAAGCAATGCCATCCTCAGTGGTAGGCTGTGAAAGAAGATCATACTAGAAAATCCTGCAGGACCGAACTACCAAAGTAGCCGTCTCAACGGACCTGACTATCCAGGCAGTAATGCTTAGCAAATGTGTGCAGGGATGCCCACGTAGCTGCCTGACAGATATCCAGGACAGGAACTCCGTGTGCTAACGCAGTGGAAGCCGCAGTTGCTCTGGTGGAATGAGCACGCAAGCCTTCACGAGGTTGCTTTTTAGCCAAAGCATAGCACATTGTGATGCAAAGAAGCACCCATCGAGAGATGGTACGCTTTCGCACAGCCTTCCCTTTCTTAGCACACATATAGCCAACAAAGAGTTGATCGTCCACCTGGAAATCTTTAGTACGATTGAGGTAGAACGCAAACACTCTTTTTGGGTCCAGACGGTGGAGTCTCTCCTCTTCATGGGAAGAATGTCGGGGTGCGTAGAAGGTAGGCAAAGTGATGGACTGGCCTACATGAAATGGTGTAATCACCTTAGGAAGGAAGGAAGCTCTAGTGCGCAACACCACTTTGTCAGGGTGTACAGACAAGCATGGATGCTTTGAAGAAAGGGCCTGAAGCTCACTCACCCTGCGAGCAGAGGTGATAGCGACCAGGAAGACAATTTTGAATGTGAGGAGCCGCAAAGGACAATTATGCATTGGCTCAAAGGGGGTACACATCGAATAAGTAAGTACAAGATTAAGATTCCACTGAGGCATGATAAATGGAGTGGGAGGAAATAAGTGGGTGAGCCCTTTTAAGAACCTACTCACAATAGGAGATTTAAAGAGTGAGGGCTGATCAGGTAGCCTAAGAAAGGCGGAAATGGCAGATAAATACCCTTTAAGGGTGCCCAAAGCAGAGCCCTGCTGGGCTAAAGAAAGAATGAACAGAAGAACCTCTGAAAGAGGGGCAGAAAGCTCAACAGATTTGTTGGTACACCATGCCACAAATGTATTCCAACAACAGGCGTATACAGTTTTAGTCGATGGACGCCTGGCTTCCAAGATAACATTGCAGACTTCTGTGGAAGGGCAAATGCTGTCAACTGTTGCCGCTCAATCTCCACGCATGAAGGCGGAGGTTGGACAGGTTCAGGTGGAGAACCATCCCCTGTTGCTGCGACAGAAGACTCGCCCGAAGAGGCAGTCTGAGTGGAGGATCGATGGACATGCTCAATAGCTCTGGATACCACACTCTTCGAGCCCAGTCCGGAGCCACCAAGATAACTTGGACATGGTCGTACTTCATTTTCTTGAGAAATCTGGGCAGAAGAGGGCTAGGCGGGAAGGCGTATAGGATGCCGGAGCTCCACCCGAGACAAAAAGCGCCTGAGCGAGTGCCGCCTTGGAAACTCTAATGCGCAAAACAGCTGACATTGCGCGTTCTCTGCGGAGAGAAACCGATCTAACCAAGGCTCTCCCCACTTGAGAGAGAGACCTGGCGCCACCTCCGGATGGAGATGCCATTCGTGATTGACTGTGTGTCGGCAGCTGAGTTCGTCTGCTTTGGCTTTGAAAGAGCCCACCAGATGTTGAACCATCAGGGTAATGCCCTGATGTTCCAGCCATGTTCAGAGGCGGAGTGCCTCCTGACAAAGGGTCCAGGACCCTACCCCGCCTAGTTTGTTGGAGTACCAAATGGCGGTACCACTTTCCCTTTGAGAGAGGGGAGGAATGCTTTTAACGTAAGCCTAATTGCCCGGAGCTCCAGTATATTTATGTGGAGCCCCGACTCCGCCAGAGACCAGAGGCTTCTGATCTCCGCCTCTCCCATGTGGCCGCCTCAACCCAGAAGTGACGCATCTGTCTTTATAGAGAGATCTGGTTGGGGAAGGGAGAGGGATCTGCAGTTGACCCAATTTGGATTCGAAAGCCACCACTGCAGGTCTTTCGCAGTCCCCTCCGAGATCTGGACCATGTTGGATAGATTTCCCTGATGCTGCGCCCACTGGAACTTCAGGTCCCACTGCAGAGCCCGTATATGCCATCTGGCATGTGTTACTAGCAGGATGCAGGAGGCCGTGAGGCACAGCAGCCTCATAGTCAGTCTCACCGAAACCCAAGACCGAGGCTGAAAGATCGGAATCATAGCCTGAATCTCTTGGACATGCTTGTTGGGAGGATAAGCCCGAAATTGCACTGTATCCAGAACAGCTCCAATGAAAGGGAGCGTCTGAGAGGGAGTCAGATGTGACTTTGGCACATTTATAGTGAACCCCAGCTCGAGCAGGAGGTGCGCTGTAGTCTGAAGGTGGGGGACGACTGTCTGGGGCGAAGGCGCCTTCAACATCCAGTCGTCGAGGTAGGGGAAGACTGAGACCCGTAACCTGCGCAGATGAGCTGCACCTACCGCCATCACTTTCGTGAACACCTGAGAGGCACTGGTAAGGCTGAAAGGGAACACAGTAAACTGAAAGTGCTTGTGACCTACCACGAATCGTAGGTAACGTCTGTGGGCAGGCAAGATGGGGATGTAAAAATAAGCGTCCTGCAAGTCCAACGCTACCATCCAGTCTCCTGGGTCTAAGGCAGACAGAACCTGAGCCAGGGTGAGCATTTTAAATTTCTCCTTCTTGAGGAAGTAGTTCAGGTCCCGAAGGCCTAGGATAGGACGTAAGCCCTTGTCCTTCTTTGGTATCAGAAAGTAGAGGGAATAACAACCACGACCTACTTCTGGCACACGGACCCTTTCTATAGCTCCCTTGGCCAACAGAGCCGCGACTTCCTGGTGGAGAAGAACCAAATGATCCTCCGGAAGATGATGGAAAGATGGTAGCATGTGTGGTGGTGCAGATTCGAAAGGGAGGGAGTAGCCCTTCCGAATGATCTGCAAAACCCACCTGTCCGTGGTGATATGTTCTCAGTAGGGCAGGTGATGGCGGATCCTGCCACCAACTGGGTGGGAGTGAGGGGACGGACTAGGAGGGTTTGGAGATTGCAGAGGGGGCAGAGGTGGACTGGACAGACTTCTGCTCCCTGTCCCACGGCCACGTGGGATTCCGCGTCCTCAGCCACGCATAGGCTGGCCAGCGTGTGTGGCACAGTGGCTGGGTTGAGGACGCGACAGGGCGCCCCTTCCGTGTCCACGAAAGGGACGAAAAGTGGACTGTGGTGGGCAAGTGGCAGAGGAAAGACCAAGGGACCGAGCCGTAGCCCGGAAATCCTTGAATCTCTCCAAGGCCGAGTCCACTTTGTCGCCGAAGAGACGGGTGATATCAAAGGGCATGTCCATGAGTGACTGTTGGACGTCCCCCGAGAAGCCAGAAATGCATAACCAGGCGTGGCACCGTAAGGCCACTGTCGTTGCAAGCGATCTGCCCAGATAGTCAGTCATATCCAGCCCACAACGGATAGTGAACTTAGCCGTGTCTCTTCCATCTCTCACTGCTTGGGAGACAATAGCATGGGCCTCCTCCAGTATCTGCGGCAGGACTTGCGCAACCGTATCCCACAGGGAGTGGGTATAACTGCCCAAAAGACATGCAGTGTTCACAAACCGCAGTGCAAGGCTGGAGGAACAAAACTTCTAGCCAAATTGTTCCAGCCTTTTGGATTCCCTATCTGGGGTGCCGAAGGGAACGCGCCTGAAAAAGAGGAAGCCTGGATAACAAGACTCCAGCGTGGGGTGTTGGGACAGGAATTTTGGGTTGTTCAGTGCGGGCCAATGGCGGCGAGCGATAGTCCTGTTCATAGGAGCCCCTGTGTTGGGTTTGGACCATGTACTCAAAAGGACATCGGTGAGGGCCTCATTGAAAGGTATAAGGGGTTCTGAAGTAGAAGCCCCAGGCTGAAGCACCTCCGTCAGGAGATTAGACCGGACGTCCACAGTAGGTAGCTCAAGGCCGAGGACCTCAACTGCCCTACTGACCACCATACTGTAAGTCGCTCCCTCCGCCATGGCCACGGTAGGAGGAGACAGCATGCCTTCGTCAGGAGAAGTATCCAGACCACTGGCTTCGCCCAAATCCTGTGCCCAGTCCACAACATGGTCATCCTGGTATTCCTAAGGGTCCAGGGACCCCTCCAATTCCTCCCCGTATTTGTACCCATAGGAAAAAGGGTCCGAATCTGACCTCAGGCGAATAGGCCCCACCGAAGCCGATGGTGGCGTTGGCCGATGCCGCTCCGACTTAGAGTTGTCGGGGATAAGAACTGGGCCGACGTCGGGAGCATCGATAATCGACCCGGCGCCGGGGAAGGTCTTGAAGGTGCGACCGGCGTCACTGCGGATGGAACTGGAGGTGACCTAGGTGGCCGGGGCCAAAGCCCCCGGCGCTGTACCCGAAGGCCCCTCAGCCGAAGCCCTTGGGCCCAAAGCCGCCGTATCGGGGTTGGCCCGCCCAAAGATGAGGCACAGGGCCTCATAAAACTCCTTTAGTTGGGCAGGGGTCGCTCCGGGAAACTCGGGGAAGCGCAGAGTCGACCCAGACGCAGGCTCCGAGGACTGTGGCCTAGTGCATGGACGCTCATCCCGCGGCGCGTCGGCTTAGCGACAGGGTGACGATGGGATTTCTTCGACTTCTTCTTCTTACTTTGACCCGAGGATTTCAAAGAAGACGAGTGGTGATGACTCCGCGACCGATCTCGAGACCATCCTCTTGAGCGAGACCGGGACCCACGCGGAGTCGAGTGCCTGGCCGCCATTAGCTTTAGGGACCGCTCCATCAAAGCTTTAGAGTGCATGGCCTGACACTCGGAGCACGACTTCGGGTCGTGGTCGCGCTCGAGGCACCACAGACAAACGCAATGAGGATCCGTCACCGACATCGTCCGATGGCAGTCCTCACAAGGCTTGAACCCGGTCTTCGGGGACATCTCGACGCACCAAAGTCGTACACAAAAACTTCGACAAAATGGTCGAATTAGGCCAAAAAAATAGCCAGGGTAGCTCTCTCCGGATCAGCGTGTGGCACGGAAAGAAAAGAACTGACGTCACTGAGCGAGAGCGGCGTTTATGTACTACTCCCGATGTCATCACGGCGACCATGACGCCTACGGAGTCGGTCAACGCCACCTACCGACATGTAAGGGTATTGCTCAAAGAAAAATCTCCAGATCCAGTCTGACGCCTGGGGGAAAATTCTAAGGTAAGGAATCTGCAACTAGAAGTCTATCAGATAAGTTAATCCGTAGTAAGAGTGAACTTAATTGTTTTCGTTGCGGAAGGAAGACACATTTAGGTAACCGTACAAACTGTCAAGGAGTTAACAGTTCATGTTCCAGGTGTAGCAAAACCAGGTATTATTCTTGTGCATGTAAATCAGGGGTGAGTAAGAAAGGTACGAGTCGAACTGTGAATGTAGTGTTAACATTATCTGCACTAGATGTCAAACAAGAGGAATTGGCAGAAACCGGTCTGCAAATATGACTAGGAAGAGAAGACCAAGTCAAAGATCATGTGGTGGTGCTAGAAAATGGCAAAGTTTGGAAACAGAGTAAGATTTCTATTGTTCCTCATTTAATGTCTGAGCAGGTGCAAAGAGTTTGGGTGTTCATTCCTATGAAAAGTTTACAATGGTCTTTGACCAACATGCTCACACCAAGCCTGTCTGTACTAAATACTTGTCTTAAAATGTAAGGATTATGTTCAGTAGTTGTTATGAACATATACAATTTCTATGGGGTTGTTAGTTCATCATCTATTTATAATGTCAAGATAAAATTATTCTCCATTGTTTTACTCTGCGATATTCCTTGCTATATATGCAAGATCCTTCCCTTTAGGTTTTTTTGTTGTAATGTTTAATTTTCCTTATATCTATGTTATTGATTTCCATAGCTTTTAAGTGTGCTTATAGTTATATCCTGTCTTTCATGTGTAGGAAGGAGGGGGTGTTGCTTGGTATGATCTTATTAGAATATGGGGGTGGAATGTTGGGGAGGTGAGGGTTCCTGGGCTCTGAAGAAGGCAGGTGCTGCCCTGAGCCCAGTGTTAACAGAAATAAAAGCTGTCTCCTTAGCATCTTCATCTTTTCACACTGTTAATAGTCGTACTTAGCTATGTATTATTAGACTCTGTGTAATCCCAGTAGAATTGAGCACCATATACGGCATGCCTATTGTGGTGTAATAATCTGTATTGCCTCAATTTGTTGATAACACTTCGTATCAGTATATCGAAGGAAGAGTGTAAGCAGATGTTGTAGGAAGCGGCCTCTTTATATGGTATCAAAATTAAATAAACCGTGCTAAGACTACAGGGGTTCCCTTACTAGTGGACAGGGCTTGCTCTAGCAATCCCAAGGTGCTATTTCGGGGGTATTGTGGTTGAGCAGCCTTAGGCTTATCAGAGATGAGTGTGAGACATCTGCAAATATACACACAGTCAATAAATGAGACACACAACTCAATAAGGAGATCCACACCAATTTACAAAAATAACAAGTATCTTTATATATATGTTTTGGCACCAGAAATATTAGGATTAGGCAAGTATATTTTACAAGAAACATTTTTACAGTGCAGAAAAGTCAATAGAGTATTTCTTCAAAGCTGCAATATTATCCTATGGAGGAACAACAAATACAGCAAAGAAGTTGAGTACAATGAGACCAATCCCATGGACTTAAAGTAAGTATTGGGCAAGAGTTGGGACCACACCAGCAGGTCACACTGTGGCACTGGGGCAGCTAGGTACAGATGAGTAGTACGGCGTTGGTGTCCAATGTTAGTCAATGGAGATTGGTCCAGTTGGAAAGAGGCTGCAGGTTGAACTGGGTGTCCAGTTAGGATGGCCCAATGAGTGGGCTCAGGTCTTGCGATGCTCAAGGACGTAGGGACACCAGTGGTCCTCTTCTACTTAGTTTGGGGAGTCTGGGTGCAGAGGGTTCTTGTACCATCGGATGTCCGTCATTGAGGGAGGTTGCGGTGGAGGGTGCCCCCAGACAGGCTGCAGGCACGAACTGGGGCAGCAATCCGGGTGTACCAACAAGTTGGCTCAAGCTCAGGAGCCTGGGGGATGCACAGAGAGCAGTGGTCCTATTTTCCTTGGTTAGGGGCACCAGGGTGCAAAGGTGCAGTGGACTATTGGACTATAAGTTAAGTTTTCAGGAGGCACCTCTAAGGAATCTTCTGGGTGTATGTATTTGTAAACCTACCACTGAAATCAGCAACGCTATATTAATACAAGATGTTTGATACCGAACATTCCTATTTTCAGTGAAGCCATCATGTAACTGGAGAGCTCGTACTCACCTGTGTCCAGCACATGTACTTAGAATGGCTTCTCTGTCCACTCACTTTGTCTGAAAATCGACAAAGGCATGGTGGGAGCATACATAATCTTGTAGATATGTCATAATACGCAAGTTAATGCACTCGGCCTTAGGGCGGTCAGGCCTGCTGTAGGGGTGACTTACATATGTTGCAAACAGTGTTACGAGACATGGCACACAGGTTGTGTACCATGTCTTGTTTTCACTTTTAGCTGCACCAAGACATGCAGTCTGCAATGACAGTCTGCCTGTGCTAGGTGAGAGATCTGAGGATAGTAACAATACATGCTGCAGCCCTTTTGGGACCCACAATGGCACTAGGGACTTACAGGGGTGCCAAAGATATGGCCAATTGGGGCACAATTGCACAGTTTTAGGGAAAGAGATCTGGCAGTGGGGAGCAGGTTAGCAGGAACCCAGTGCACTTTCAGTCAAAATTTCATCAGATACCAAGCAAAAAGTGGGGACAACCATGTCAAAAAAGGGCACTTTCATGCACAACCCCCACCACCACCTCAAACAAAAGAGAATGAGACTAACCTTTCCCAAGAGAGTCTTCCCTTTTCACTGTCTATGTGGAAAAACCTAGAAAAGACATCTGCACTGGCTTGGTCAGTCCAAGGTCGGTGTTTCACTGTGAAGTTCAATCCCTGTAGGGAGATGGACCACCTCAACAGTTTGGAGTTTCCACCTTTCATTTGCATCCGCCATCTGAGAGGCCTGTGGTCAGTTTGAACAAGGAAGTGAGACCCTAACAGGTATGGTCTCAACTTCTTCAGGGACCAGACCAAAGCAAAGGCTTCCTTCTCAGTAGTACTCCAATGCAGCTCTCTGGGGAGTAATCTCCTGCTAATGAAACCACTCCTATGCCATGTTCAGAAGCATCAGTCTGCACTGTTTACTGCTTTAAATAATCTGGAGCTTTGAGAATGGGTGCTGGGCACATTGCTTTTTGCAGCTCACTGTCCAGTTTACTTTCTTTGGCATTTTCTTGGAGATCATCTCTGTGAGGAGGGCCACAATGGTAACATACCCCTTCACAAACCTCTTGTAGTACCCAGTCAAGCCAAGGAAGGCCCTCACTTGGGTCTGGGTGGATGGAGCTTGCCAGTCCAGAATTGTCTGGATCTTGTGTTTCAGTGGTTGAATTTAGCCTCCACCTACAAGGTGACCCAAAGCATACAACCTTCCCCTGCCCTATCTGGCACTTGCTTGCCTTGATAGTGAGACCTCCATTTCACAGAGCTTCAAGAACTTTGCCGGAGTGGAGCCGGTCATCCTGCCAAGTAGAGCTAAAGACAGTAATATCATCAATATATGCTGCACTAAAAGCTTCCAACCTAGCAAGGACTTTGTTCGCCAACCTTTGGAAGGTAGCAGGGGCTTTCTTTAAACCAAATTACAGCACAGTGTACTGGTAATGTTCATCTGGCGCTGAGAATGCTGATCTTTCTTTTGCTCCAGGAGTCAGACCAATTTGACAGTACCCTGATGTCAAATCAAATGGACTAAGAAATGTGGCTGTCCCTAACCTGTCGATAAGTTCATCTGCTCTTGGGATAGGGTGCATATCTGTCTTGGTGACAGCACTGAGACCTCTATAATCCACAAAAAACCTCAGCTCTGGTTTTACCTCCCTTGAAATGAGGTTTGGGGACTAAGTCCACTGGGCTGCTCAGGAACTTTCAGAGGGCTCACTTACCCCTAACTCCAGCATCTTGCTTACTTCGGCTCTGATGCTACACATCACTTGGTATATGGATTTTGTTCATGACACGCATATGGTCACCAGTATCCACATAATGGATGAATGAGTCTAACCAGGGTGGAGGGAAAAGAGCTCAGCATACTGCTGGAGGACATGTGTGCAGTCAGCTTGCTGTTAGTAGGGTTATCTGAGAAGACTACTTCATCAACTGACCCATCTTTGGGGCTGTGGGAGAGGAGTTAAGAGAGAGGTTCACTCTCTTCTTCCCGATCCACATCAATGACCAACTGCAAGGCCACATCAGCAGCGCCATGAAAGAGCTTTAGGCACATGGATGAAACTGTGAGGGTCCTTAGGAGTGCCCAGGTCAACCAGATAAGTGAACTCACTCTTCTTCTCAAGGATAGACTAAGTCCCACTCCATTTGTCCTTGAGTGCCTAGGGAGCCACATGCTGAAGTACCCACACATACTCCCTTGGTTGCTACTCCACATTGGCAGCCTTTTGGTGATGCCAGAGCTTCTGGAGCTCCAGGCTGGCCTCAAGGTTTTTGGATGCATTCCCAATCAATGTACTCAGCCATCCTAGAAAGTAGGCCAAGCACATAGTCCACAATGTCTTGCTTCAGCTCTTTGAGAGGTTTATCCTACCCGTTCTTCACTAGACACAGGGGTCCCCTTACAGGATGAACAAACATAAGCTCAAAGGGGGGAATAACCTACTCCTTCCTGCAGCACTTCTCTGTAGGCAAAAAGCAAGAATGGTAACAGGATATCCCATCTCCTCCTGAGATATCAGGGAGTCCTGCAATCATGCTTTCATGGTTTTGTTGAACCTCACACATTTGTGTGTGGTGATATGGGGTAGTGAACTTATAAGTCACTCCACGTGGCTTTGAGATATGCAGAAATGAAGTTACTACCTGTCTGATACCACCTCCTTAGGGAAGCCCACTCCAGCAAAAATACTGATTAGGGCCATAGCAACTGCAGGTGCAGTGAAAGTCCTAAGGGATATAGCTTCAGGGTACCTGATGGCATGATCCACTACCACCTGTATGAATCACTTCCCTGAAGCTGTTGGAGGGTCTAGGGGACCAACAGCGTCAACCCCTAGCCTTTCAAAGGGAAGCCCAAAAACTGGAAATGGAATTAAGGGGGCTGGGTGGCCACCTGCCTTGCCACTGGCTTGACAGGTGCCACAGGAGATATAAAAAATTCTACAGCTTCTGGGACATACCTGGCCAGGAGTGAGGTACCTACCTACTCCAAGTTTTGGCCTGGCCAAGAAGCCCAGCTGAGGTGATGTCATGAGCCAAAGTGAGTAGGCGCTCTCTATACTTCTGAGTCACTAACACTCTCCTAGGGGCACCAGGTTTTGGGTCTCTGTCTTCAGTATACAGGAATCCCCCTTCCCAATAAATTTTGTGAGAGTTTGCGGTATCAGGCTCCAAAGAGTGGGACAGGTCCTGTATCTCTGGCACAGCTCTTCCATGGAGGGTCCACCTGTGCCTAGGAGTTCTGCTGTGAATGGCCCATGTTTATAGGGCGCAGTTCGCTCAATGACAGAGGTCTTCTCCCTGAGGAGAGGGGACCTGCGCTTGGGGCTGCTCAGAAGCTGGCTCACTAAACTTCCTGCCCTTTCTCTTGGAGGGCTGGGCCATTATCCAAGGCTCTAGCACCTCTTTTTTTTTTTACCCTGGGCTCTGGTTTTCTCACACACCCATTCAGGTATACCCAACATAGTATGGGTCTTTCTTTGGTCCTCGGCCTATGCCAAGGCCTCCACTTAATTTCCTAGCAGACAGGCTACAAGAATTGCAGAGGATATCAGCAGCATGTTCTGGCCAGTAACCCCTCCCCACTCCAAGGACACCATTGATATGGGATGCACCACAGCTTAGTGGTCAGCATTGATGACTGACAGTCTCACAAGATACTGTTCTGGGGAGATCAGTTTTTCAGTCCTCATGGTGACACTTACACCTGTATCCCTTAGTACTTCAACTCTGATCCCATTAATATGAGGCTGTTGTCTGTACTTCTCCAGATTAGTGGGCCGGCCAGGACAGCAACATCCATCCCACCCTCAGAGATTAAACTTGCTTCTGTGTTCTTTCTGACATAGCCAGAGCCTACCCTGGGATCCCACCTGAAGACTTACCACTGCAGCAAGAGCTGCAGGTGCATTAGGGGGATTCTTTCTGGGACAGGCAGGGTCTCCAGTTCGGTGTCAATTGGCTTTGCAATTAAAGCACTAAGCCTTCCAAGGGTTCCAGGTCTTATACTGGTACACACCCATGGTCTGTGTCTTGTCTCAGGGCCCACCATCCTGAACAGATTTTTGGGGGCCTTTAGAAGACTCTGCGTTTTTATCTTTAGACTGGTCACCATCTTTTCTTTGGGGAGGGGAATTTAGCAACCCCTTTCTTTTGGTCACACCCACTATGCATGGTCTTGAATACCCCAAGTCTTGACCCTGTGTTGGTCTGCCTTCTTTCCAAATTCTTGGGGAGAAATTAGAAATTGGTCTACAGGTATGAAGCAATTTTTCAGAAACACAGTTACTAAACATATGCTCTTTCATAATGATATAAAGCCCATCATAGTCTTGCACCTGGTCCCCTTTTAACCAGCCACCCAGTGTTCCGACAGAGAAGTCAACAAAATCTACCCAGGATTGAGTAGAGGTTTTTCTAGTGTCCCTGAACCTGTATTCCTCAGTTGTAGCTCCGAAGCCCTCAATCAGGATATCCTTCATGCGGTCATAGGAGTCAGCATCTGCCTCACTCAGTGTCAGGAGCCTATTGCTACACTTTCCTGAGAACAGCTCCCAGAGTAGAGAAGCCAAGTACTTTTGGCTAGGTTTCCTCATTTTACAAGTCCTCTCAAAAGCTGTAAACCACTTGGTGATATCATCACCTTCTATATATTTGGGGCCAGTCCCTTTGGGAATCTTAAGAGCCAAAAACGTATTCTTTATCCCTATTTAAAATTCTGGTGCCACCAAAGAGGGGCCCATCTAAGCTCTTTCTTTTTCTATAGCTAGGAGTTTAGACTCTAATTCTATTCTCTTAGCTAACTTCTGGAGTTCAGCATGTTCACTGTCTCCATCTCCTGGGGTACTATCAGAAGTGCTCCCAGTAGTGTTATGGTCAGTGAAGTTGTGGAGGAATTCATCATCCTCCTCTTCCACCTCCTCTTTCTCGGGAGTGGCTACTTTCCTTGCCATGGCTATATCATTTTATGCAAGCAGCTGCTGCAGATGTGCTTTTGTAGGTTTAGACCCCATGGCAAGTGTTCATGCTCGGCAAAGGGCCTTCAGTTGGGCTAACTTAAGGTTTTCATTGGTCCCGGATTGAGCTCCTGGGATGAACCTGCTGCCTCAGCCATGTTTTTAGAGTAGTTGGGACCTTATTAGAAACTTTAAAAAGTCTAAGTACACTAGCCTAACTAGTTAAAAAGACTGTATTCTAAATAGTTTGGACTTAACACAAGGCCCTAAAAGTAAATTTTAAACAATTTAGAAAAATCAAAAATTGGAAAAACATTTGCTAACTAAAGACAATTTTGGATTCCTTAGTGGTGTCACTTATTACCTGAATGGTACAGCAAATATCAAGTCTTGAATCCCACTGCTGCCAACAATGTAGGAAGCTGGCTCTTTATATGGTATATCAAAATAAGATCTACTTGCAAAGAATCCAGGGGTTCCCTTACTAGTGGAGAGGACTTACTCTACAAATCCCAAGGTGCTCCCTTAAGGGGGTAGTGCGGTCTTGACAGTCAAGAAATGAGACAACTCAATAGGGAGATCCATACAAGTTTACAAATATAACAAGTATTTTTATATATATTTTGGCACCAAATTCAATACAATCAGGTAAGTACGTTTTACAAGAGAACTCTTTACGGTGTAGAAAAGTCAACATTGTGCAATTCTTGAAAGTTGCAGTGTTATCCTATGGAGGAACAACAAATACAGCAAGCAGAGTGAAGCAACTTACACGACCAATCTCCCGAACTTAAGGTAAGTATTTGGCAAGGGTCGGGACCACACCAGCAGGTTACACTGAGCAGCATTGGGGCGGCCGGGTGCAGAGGTGTGCTACGGCGTCCAGTGCCCAATGTTAGTCAATGGGAATCAGTCCAGTTGGAAAGAGGCTGCAGTTTAGGACTGGGTGGTCCAGCTAGAGTGAGCAACCAAGTGGACTCGGGTCTTGTGATGCTCATCGACGCAAGGACACCAGTGGTCCACTTCTCCTCAGTTCAGAGCATCCGGGTGCAGAGGGCTCTTGGACCGTCGTGTGCCTGTCACAGAGGAGAGCACCCACAGAGACAGACTGCATACTTGGCCGGGTACCAGTCCAGGTGATCGAACAATTGGGCTTAAATCTCACAAGCCTGGGGAATGTGGAGACACCAGTGGTCCTCTTCTCCCTGGTCTGGACCGTCCAGTTGCAGAGGGTTCTTGGACCTTCGTGTGTCCATCACCGGGGCGGTCACGGTGGACACAGCCCCCAGAAACAGGCTGCAGGCGTGGACTGGAGGCCAGTCTCAGTGACCTAACAAGTGGGCCCAAATCTAACAAGCCTGGGTGACACAGAGACCACAGGGGTCCTCTTCTCATTTGTCCGGGGCATCCGGATGCAGAGATGCAGTGACCATCGGGGTTTCCTTCACCAGAGGTGGTTGCAGTTGAGGGGGGCTGTATAAAGAGACTGCAGGCATCGGTGTGAAGGTCACATTGGGAAAATACATGATGGACTGTCTCTGGAGAGGCTGGGGACCAACGCTGGTACCATTGGCCCACTTTAACACGGGCTGGGAGGCTCAGGTTCAGTGGTGGTGTCATGCGATTTGGCAGTCAGAGGTCCTCATCAGCGGTTCTTTGGTGCCTGCAAAGATGCAGGGGAGCAGCTCCACTACTCCATAGGAGTTCCTTTGTGCTGGGAAAAAGGCTGGTAGTTTTCCTGGGCTTTTGGAAGAAACAACAGCTGGAGGACAAGGCGACTTTGGAACGACTGTTGAAGTTAGCAGGCAGACTGGCAGGGTTGGCGTTGAATCTGTCGCTGATATTCAGTTCTTCCTTTTTCATCTCTCGAGTGTCATTCTTCAGGTCAGTGGGATCTAATTTCCTTGTATCAGGGACTCCCCTAAACACTGAATTTAGGGTCTTTTTGGGGAGTGCAGGGTAGTGGCCTATGGCCTACTTATCCCAGGGGCCACTACATCTCCTATATGACCACTTTCAGTGGAAAGTAGGCTTAATCTGCCTCTCTGACTACTAATTTACCTGCCTGTCCAGGTGCCAACTGGGCCCTAGGGCAGTGGTTCGGCAACCTCTCCTTTGAGAGAACCCAGATCTACATATCCAGGGTGGTGGGCTTCTTTGAAGTCTCCTGCCTTTGAATGCAGATTTGCGAGTCATACTGTTGGAAGCGGTGTGCTAACACCCCTGCCAGAGCAGGCTTTGTTTCTGCCTGCCCAAGAGCAAAGGCTCTCAACCCTAGGAGCCAGAAACATGTCTGGTGGTGGCAAGCGTGTTAGAACTAGTCAGCCAGCACACGCATAGATGGTAGGTTTTCAGGGGAGCATCTTTAAGGCGTCCTCTGGGTGTCTGTATTTAAAAAATCCATCACTGGAACCAGTGAGGGTTTATTAATATGTTTGATATCAAACATCCCTATTTTCAGTGAACCCAACGAGTAGCTGTGGAACTCGTACTGACCTATGTCCAGCACATGTACTTATAATGGCTTCCCTGTTCACTCACCATGTCTGAGAATTGACAAAGGCATAGTGGGGTCATATCTGATCTTGCAATTATATCCTCACATGTAATATAATGCACACTGCCGTAGGGCAATCAGGCCTACTGTAGGGGTGACTTACATTTATTTCAGGCAGTGTCAGGGGGCATTGTACAAAGGCTGTGTGCTGTGTTTTCACTTTTAGCTGCACCAAAACACTCAGGCCCTCATCACGAGGCTGGTGGTCATCAGACTGCCGCCAGCTTTGGTGTGGCAGTCTTACCACCGCAGACCCAGCAGTAAAGATCACAAGATTACAAGTTGTGGGGTTTGGCAGAAGCCAACCACCCCAACGCCTCTTGGCCCGCAGATGCAGTTGCACCGATGCAGCCGGCGGTGAGCACCTCCAGCCTGCCGGCCAGATTACATGGCTACAGACCGCCAGGCTTTCGTTGGCGGTCACCCCACCATGAAAACCCTGGCGGTAACGCACCCGGCGACAGGAATCCTCATTACTGTCACCGGCACACACATGCACATGTTCCCACACCTCCATGCCCCCCCCACCAGTCCACACACTTACAAACACCCCCCCGAACCGTACACATCCACTACCCCCTGCACCGCATACATGCACTCAACTCCCTCCTGCACCGCATACATCTACTCACTCCCCCTGCACTGCATAAATTTACCTGCTCTCCCTGTTCACTCACACAAACAGCCCTCCTCCCCATCCACAAACACGCACCCCCACCCACAATTACTCACACGCACCCCCATCCACATTCGCACACCCCCACCCCTCCATGCACGCATACATTAACACACTCCCCCTCGCATACGCACATTTGCACACATGCACCCCCACTCACTCGCAAACTTGCATGCAGACATCCCCACTCACTCGCAAACACGCACTCATACATCCCCATTCACATACACACACACACATACCATACATTCCATAAATGGGCGGAAGTCCTTGCACGACTCCTTATATGGCAGTCAGCAGACGGCCAGCACTGGCGGTCTTGCTGGCTGCAGCGGCTTCGGCAGTCTTTGAAAAAGACCGCCAAAGTCGTAAGGAGGGCCTCGGTCTGCAATGGCAGTCTGCATGTGCTACATGAGGAGTCCCTGAGGGTGGCACCATACATGCTGCAGCCCTTGGGGACCCTCTTTGGTACCCACTCCTTAGGTACCGGGGTATCATTTACTAGTGACTTACAGCGGTTCTAAAGGTATGGCCAACTGGGGAACAATTGCACAGTTTTAAGAAAAGAGATCTGCACTGGGGATCTGGTTAGCAGCAACCCAGTGCACTTTCAGTCAAAATTGCATCAAATACCAGGCAAAAAGTGGGGGTGACCATGTAAAAAAGGGGCACTTTCCTACAGATGTTCTATATCAATTCATGAATGGTGCATTTCCCTTGGACTGGAGGGTGTTGATTCATGGATGTTAAATCTGGACATTTTGTGTCTTTATTATTGTAAACAACGCTATGTTTGCCGTACACATCTACAAACTCTTGGGGCTCGCCCTCATCTTCTTACTCTGCCTGTCGCTGTGTTCGGTCCTTTTGGTAGGTGAACTGCAGATAATCCTATGCTTGTGTTGGTTGACCATATTCATGTTTCTTGGCTCAGTCTTGAAAGCTGACGGCATATGACTCTCCAATTTGTTAGTGTAAAACATATTACTATTGTCTGTTTGTATTTGAATAGTCTTTCTTTCTATTTTTGAATGGGGGGCTTTTAAATGTTGAAGAACTGCCTTTAGCTCCAAGAGAGTGATGTGTTTTACAGTCTCCTACTTTGTTCTCGGGCCTCTGATTTTCAGTTTCTCCATGTGCATACCCAACCTGTGTGCGATGCATTCATGGTGACTGTTAAAGTGTGGATACATTTAGAAAAAAAAGTCTGCCTTTTGTTATTCTCCTGGGACCACTATTTTAACTCACTTTGTAATATTGATCTTAAAATCATTAGCTATTCCCATCGCCCCACAGACTTTGCCTAGTAATTTGGCAAGCCATTCCTGTATTGGTCTTATGTGATCTTGCTAATGGAATCAAGAGAATGCACCATGTCATCGTCCTAGCATATTCATAACATTCCTTACTGTCAGACTTTCACTAGTGGTAAAGGCGAGTCTAATCTTGAGAGGATATCCACATTAAAAAACATGGATACTGATGGATATTACATAATTACTGCTGCCCTCACACCACAGTTAATCCAATCCAGTTCATCCCCACTTTATTGCGCATACCATTATATGCTCGTCAATGCTAGATCCCTGTGTGAAAGCAGTGTGAAATGATACGCAAGGTAATAATAATCATAATAATAATAATAATAATAATAATAATAATAATGATGACATGGTAACTCTGGAGAGATGTCTAAATCAGAGGTTCCTAACCTATGGGCTGGGGACCCCGTGGGGGTCCGCAAAGCCTCCTCAGGGGGTCTGTGGCTGTTTAGATAAGTAATTAATATTACAAGAGTAATAATAAAGTGCATATAAAGTGGCTAAATGTACAACAGAATTTTTTTTAATGTACTGTAAATAGAGAAATTTGAAATTGGAGGCTACAAATTAAATGAGTTCTCTCATATTTGTGTGTGGGAGCAGTGAAGGTGCATCAAATGGAATATGGTATGGACGATGGGCGGCTTTAGTTGAATTTAGAAAAGCTTCAACTTTCCTTTTAAAATCTATTTTTTGTTTTATTTGTTTGCAAACAAAATAAAAGGTGTTATTTGTGTATGTGTTTTATGGAATGCTTATTTAAGTTTTTTTCGTATATTATTTTCCGGTTCAAATCATAAACGATGTTTAGGCCTGGGTCCCCAGCTTCCAATAATGAGTGAGTGGGGGTCCCTGGATTCCAATAATGATTCAGTGGGGGTCCCCAGGTTACGGTAAGTAATCGGTGGGGGCCCACGGAAGTCAAAAGGTTGGGAACCAATGGTCTAAATGATAACAGACATCTTAGATTGTCATACCAGGCTAATTGGTACATCATGCAGATATGAGAAGCTTTTATTTATAAGAACCTTCCTCAAGATCATTCTACAATCTATAACAAATTACTCAAAAAGGACATATTCATCAAAAAATTCGAAATATCTGATAGTATCGGTTTGCTTCTGCAACTTGTACCTGAACGATAGTGGCTCAAACAAGTGTACGACACCCAAAACCACTTATCAATAAAAATAAGGCAGTCAATGAGTTAGGATTTAGGAGAGGTAAATTAGTGTTTTGCTGATTCTCTCTCTAGTTAAAACTCTTCTAAAAACTTTTGTCACAACATTATTTATCTACCATACCCAAATCACAAAACTCACCTCTCACACTTAGATACTGAAATACAAGCAATGAAAGGTAAGAATATTATATAAAGTCACAGGCAATGATGGAGGGAAACAAATACTTCACAAATGTACACACATTAAACTTCTAAGTTATGTTTAATGTGTTAAGATTAGGTGACACTATAGCCATGGAATACATCCTAAAACTCTAGCCATGGAATAAAACATACAGAATGTGGTTGGGGTGCCACATAAAGGAGGGCGCGGAACAACAAATTATATCCTGGTTTCTTAAGGGTTTTACAGTCATACTAACTTGTGAGATTACATTCCAGACATTGATACACTTTCAAAGAGAGATTGTTTTAGTGACTTTCTTTAACCACGTGCTGATGTTCACAGCAGAAGGGGGTCTCAACTCTCCACAGAGGTTTTTTCAATAAACAGGGTGGTCAGTTTGTAGACCAGATAGATCAGCGCTCCAGAATGTAGCATTTTATAGAACATGTGTCAAGTTTGAGAAATCATCTTGCTTTGATGGGGAGCAGTTTTGAGGAGATCAGAAGAGGTGTTGTGATCATATTTCCTTCCACGAACGGCCACTCTGACAGGTCCCTAAATGCCCAGATGAACCAGGTGAGAACATAGCTCCATTTTGTTTTTTTAAATTTGTTTATTAAGGTTTTTATCCACACGTATACATCATGTAATATAGCTGCATTTTCTTAACATCAGTAAGCAGAACACCTGCATAAAATCGTTTTATTCCAGATAGTTATTTTAACTCTACACCATTAAAGTATGAGTGGAATGTCTAGCATTGTATTAGTGCGAAACGAGTCCTGAACAAGGATGCTGTGTTTTTTTGTTGAATGGGAAGTTGGAGAAGGTGGGGCCCCTTAAAAAAAAGTAAGTAATGATGATTATTTTAAAATGGTTGCTAGTCATCCCACACACAGAAAAGTTAAAGAGAGGAAATTCAAGCAAATCCGAGTATCACCAGTCTAGCAACAGTTTGAAATTTAACTTTTTCAGAGAAGGAAGATAAGAGACTATCTACAGGTGGAAGATTAAAGAAGAGACAACGTAATCTTAGGGGACCACTTTTTAAATTAGTTAAGTGTTGGAGAAGAGTTTGTTATTTTGATATATTAACTTCCTTTTTCAACATAGGTATTGAAGCAGTTTAGGGCAAACCCATTTATACTCATTCTTGCTTTGAAGGTTTTCAACGGTATGGAGTTCTTAACCATGTTAAATGCAGCTGTCAGGTTTATGAGGTTTAGAAGGCAGAAGTCACATTTGTCCAGTATGTAAATAGCAGCATCCCATATCTGCAACATGTACGACTGACTCGTTCAGACCAGAAACCTGACAGATGCTCCTGGGAACACTTCACACTTCCTAGCAGGGGAATAATAGCTGCAGATAAACTGAAAGTGCTATTAGAGGTTCAGGCACCAAAGTGGTGACTTTCTAAAGTCACCTTTGCCGTAAAATTAATTTGACACTTCAAGTACCATATTCGGTGGTCCCAAGTGGAAGTTAAAACGTAGTGCATGAGCTAGTAAAACACACTGTTACCAATGGGGCTACTGACCTTCGAACAGTAAACAATGTAATTGTGACTTTTAATGCCAGGACATGTAAGGAATACATTCGGCATGATCTTTTGAATATCAGCACTCTGCCTTATGGGCTTATAAGACTTTCTTAGGAAAGACTTAAAAGATATTAAGAAAATAAGTTTTGGACATGGCAATAGGGGCATTTTGCCAGGGCCAACTGGCAGTTTAGAAGCTGTCCAACTAGTCTGCAGTGGAAGACCCAGAGGCATGTTTTCACTTTTTCATAACAGTGGTGGCACAAGAAGGGCTGCAGTCCACTAGTAACACTTAAGTCACTAGCCCTGGGTATCTGGAGTAACATACCAAGATCTTAAAAGTAAAATAACGTATGTCAATCGAGAATGAACCATTGCACATGCACTCTTGAGGGGTCAGAGCACCCACATTGTGGTCAGAACAGGAAGGCTCAGTGCACTACAGTCTCTAAAACCAGCATCATCAGTCCAAAGTTTGCAGGGGGAGGTGATCATACAAAAAGAGGCACTTTCCTAAAGTCAGAATACAGTAAATGTCTCTTTTTTAGCTTGAGAAAAGAAGGCCACTGGGCTCCTGGGTCAATGAGGGTGATCAGATTTCAGGTGCTGAGAGCTTCTACAATGAACACATCAAATATTGTTGCACTGGAAAGGTCCATAAATAATTAATGGATTTGATGGAACAAACAATTCAAATGGATAATAGCATTGTTTTTTTTTTATAAAGGTGAAAATTTAAAACACAAGCAAAACAAGATTATCTAATAAAGGAACATTGAATGAAAAACAATATATATTATATAGTCAATTCAATAACTCAATAAAATTGCACATATCCATGCAAAAACAATGCCTACAAAGATAGATGCCTGTCTTCCTAAGGTAGACAATCATCTGTAGAATTATTTTGGCTGATGTGACATGGTATGCAGTCAAGAACCAAAGTGTGTTGAAAATCAGAACTCCGAAACAAGACCGGTTACAAAATTAAAGAAAAACTCTTGATTCTCATTGCATTTAAAGTCCACATAAAAACAGGTTGTGCATCTGTAATGCCAATTTTTTCATTAAATTTAAATAATACAATATAAATTGTGTACAACAAAATACAAACCAATATGCAAACAAACTCAAAAAAATTAAAACCCATATATGCAAAGAGAATGACTTTCAGTATTAGCAAATTCTCAGATTTAAAGTCACAAGAAGTTCTTGTAACAATATACAGAATTCACAGTAAAAGCCATAAATTTACAACCTGTGTAATCATTTTGTAATTCTGGTCAATAACTGCATAGAAAGTGACGTCCCAACAGAAGCAAACATCCTTAGCTATAAAAAAAAATGCCTTACCCATTTAATATGAGGCTCTGCTAAGTGAGGACAAAGGCAAATTATCTGAATCAAGAATCCTCTACAACTTTTTGCCTAAGTGACAGCTAATACTTAGTACATTTAGATACCCATAAATCCCTGAACTCTATTTTTGTCAACAAGAAGGACCAAATGTGTTTGAACTTATTTATTGCTGCTGTTGGCAGGGGAATGGTAAATATGTCAGGTGGGATGTAAATCATACTAAATAATAATACAAATGATTTCACCCCTCACAAATTTAAACATTTTAAAAACCTACACAATTTAAAAAATATAAAATGTCCTAGGTACAGTGCAGAATTTTGAGTTTTAATATTGGGTGAATTAGGTACTGTATGTCCCTTATCAAATACTTTAAAACACATCTGCATCCCCATTATATGTCCCTACTAGACCAATGAAGAGCTACAATGCTCATCAAGTTCAAATCATTGGCGTCCAGTGATGCTGCGAATTGTTCACAAAAACGGGATAATTCCGAACATGAGTGCCCTTATCTATCCTTGATTTAAGAGAAAATTCAGTGTCAGTATAACAGGTTTAACTTATAAGGGGCTTTATTGTGTAATAAATCAATATTACAAATCACAGACCGAATTCGTACTGAGCAATTAATCAAAGATCAGAGAAATTGATACTTCAAAAGTAGTATGTGCTGTAATATGCTGGAGATGTGAAAGTAGCACTGCTCATTCATGACAGATAAAAAAGCAGCCCCAGAGAGACTATAAACGTTCGCTTATAGTAACTGCATTCAGTAATCCCTGATTAACAGTATCATAGATAGCAAACCCCAATAACTACCTTATCTTTAGTTTCGAGATTCTGCACCCAGCAACATCCTCCACCAAACGGTTATCCAGTAAAATGCAATGCCTAACTAGACAACCCATATGTGATATTGCCTTTCAGTTCCACCACACAAGGGAATTTGGAGGTACTGCTTTTGGATGTCTAAACAAAACTTGGCCTACAACTCTACTTCTCGAGACAAAACATGAAAGATCAATTTGTGACTTTACATAAAGATATTTTCTACAGTATCAAACGTCTTTTATGGTGTCATTTAGTTCACATTTTTAATGAAGGTACAGCTGTCGGCCTCAGTTCAGCAAGATATGGCATTACTGGTCAAACTAAAGTAGAAAATGTTCTCAAGGAGGCACGGTTCATACTTATAAAGGCCATTAGTCAATAATTAACTTAAATAAGAAGCAGTTTAAAAACGGTTACATTTCAGGGCGAGCAAATTTCATTCATCATGTGACCTGGACTTACTGTCATTTTACAGAAAGTGCCATTAGGTCTCCTTGCTCGTTTCTTGGGTGGGGGAACCTTATCACCTTCCTCAGCATACTGCAAAATACGTTTGCTTGGCTTCCTGTAGCGCTTCTTCTCAAAATGTGCTGCAAAACAACAGATACAAGCTGTAGAGAACTGTGGAGGGGGGTATGGAGAAGCGGGTGAAGTGAGGCTGGCAAATCATTGTTTTGAAAAGTGAGCCACTAGGAATATATAAAAAACGTTCAGTTTGTTTAGCATGTTAAATAAGAAGTATTTTCTAGAAAGAGACATAAACAGGTGAATTATTTTGTAAAAATCATACGTATGCCACATCCAACCCAGAATAAATAGTATGAAATGATGAGCTCTTTTGAGACACTTGCAGTGTACTTAGTTGCTAGAGTGAGCCTGGGTTAAAATATACTTGTGTGGTTGCTTTAAATGTCTTACTAACTACAAAGCGAGGAAATACTTCTTACGTATACAAAGGGTTCTCCACTCCTGCATCACCCATAGAGTTACACTTTGCATTAAATTAGTTATTTAACTACAACTACAATTTCCGTTATCTTTCAGAGATTCACATACTTGAATCATTCACAGTCATCAACCTGGAAGTCCCACTGTAATTTTCAATAGTAGAACAAAATAGCATAAACAATCTTACTTGTAGCACAATAACCCCATAAGAAAAGAATACACTATCCAGTAAGGTGAGAGCGCACTGAACTGTGCTCCCACCGAAGGCTTCCATTCTTCAGATTTCTATAGCACAAGTGTGAAAGAAAGTCTTGGTCTCCTGCAGGATCAGTATCCATACAGTAATATTTTGCAGCAATTTCATGCTGCTGCTCAGCTGATGTCTGAAAAAGGAATTCCTGCATCTACTGCTAAGTAACTTCAATGTCTTTCGTTGAAAAGGCTGACATTCTAGATCACAAGGGACAACAAACTTTCGAATGACTGAAAACAGCCCACCCAAAAAAATTGTTCTCCTGATGATCCACACTGAGCTTTACTGGTAAACGTACTGAGAGAGAGGAACCCCTAGTCAATGTCTTTGTTAATCCACACTATCATCTTCTTTCTCACTAGAATTCGGTCTCATCAATCAACTGACCATGCCATAGCAAGCACTGTGCAAACACCTGCCTTCATGTACCAACTGGGCCTAGCAGGTAATACGTAAACGTTTACAATCACTATCATCCAGCCACTCTGGCAGAGTTAGCAAGCCAAGGAATACCCGGTACATTCAATTAAAGAGAAAGTCAGGAGTGATTTTAAGCAGGTCTCCCAGAACCACGATATTAGCACCTCACCACCAGTCATCCATTAGATCCAACTCCGTATCCAGATTAATCTAAGCCCCCAGGTTTTTTTTTTTTTTTTTTTAAAGCAGCTATTTCTCTCATCTCCCCAATCAGCCCAGATGGCAAAGACTCAAAGGCAAGACTCACAGGCTTTCACATAGCCTGCTAAGGAGCCCTCTATATTTTTTTTACTGCAGCCTCTATGGAGTTGCTCTTCTCCACGAGATCAGAGTGAGACGTAATACAGCAAAGTGCATTCTTCCCTTGCCAGTCCCTTTTACTCTGTCATTGGGTCTTTCAGGTCAGCCCTTCTCCTTTCAAGGATGTTGGACAGAAGATAAAGAGGTCCACTTTCACCTTTTTTTCCACCGACATTTCAAAATGGGCTAGAGTGCTCATCTGCGATGGGCAAATAATGTCCAGGGGCAGCGATGGTCCAGCACTTTATTTTAATGTACTGAGCTATGCTACCAACAAAAATCCCATGGGGGTGGGAGTTCCATGGAGGACCCTGTAGCAAGAATCTGTCACCCTAATGATCAGTCGGAGAGATCCACTCCCTTCTCCAACTCATCTCTCCAATCGGCAAACACATGCAAAGCCTGCATGGAATCACCACGGCTCTGACCAGCTGTGGTGCCCAGCGCTCTCCCCTTTCCAGTCTCTTACTCCCACTCATTTCACTACTGAAAGCTCCATGAACCATGCCTTCTTCCCGGGGACAGATGCTGATGGAGCTGCTATTATCTCATGGCTTGAGTGCCTGTGGCACACCATGCTCATGGAAGGCCAAGAAGGGGACAGGCTGGTTACCATTATTGCTATTGGTGACATCTCAACAGCCTTTGTCACTCTTGACACTCCCATCAAGGCATCCTCCGCGAGATGGCCTCATCACCTGCACTACTACAGAGTGTAGTGCACCCTAGACACACACACTGGTTTTTCAAAAGAATGCTGCAAGTATAACTGTGTCATTGCATTAAAAGTAAGTGTGCATCTATGGCATAAACCTTATATTGGTGACACAAAAGCACACTGCGCAAGAAAGGGGTTTGATGGTGAATGTGTGAATTTCATTAACTCTACTGGATATACGCACTAACAACAAGACTCTCTTCCATGATACAAATTCAGTTCTATGTAAAGGCTTCCATCAAGAGAGCTGGGACAGTATTTAACTACCATGGGCGATGCAGGTTTCTACTAGGTAGAAATGCCCTAAACAGATCTCTGAGAACCTCCTTCGTTAGTCTTGTTGAAAGAAAAGACTAGGTTTGAGATAATCATCTGAACTTTGAAATAGCTACTAGGTGGATGAGGTGCATTTGAGGGTTGGCTGTGCCACCAAGGGCACAGTAAAACAATGTAGTTGTGCGGAGATTAGATGCAAACCAATATCATACCACCACACACAAAAGTGTTTCCATTTGGAGGAGGAGGCTCTGGCCTGGGCCAAGATGTCTTGACAGTCTTTGGTGCCCAACCAAAGCAAAACTTCAGGTACTCAGAAACCATGTGAATCATGCACGAGCACAGTGTAGCATCTGTCCTTTCTCCTGCAAAAGATTAATACCTATCCCTGAAAGCATGGGAGAAGCTTCTGAAAGGTGGAAAAGAGCTGTGTATCATTACTGGTAACCACAGGCTATGCCCATAAGGATTAATCAATAAAATTCTCTCTGGGCTTTGCTAAAAAGTCTCAGATAGAGAGAACGTAGTGGTAAACGCAAACGCTTTGCACAATGGCACTGAAAATGCATTTCTCGCCGACCTTGAATACACCTGCCAGCTGGCAGAACATTTGCATTTTCTGTTCAATGCTGATTCAAATAGGTCTGGAGGCAATCACCCACTGGCAAAAGATCATGGTTGTCATATCTTGATTCAACTCTCACTCTTGGAAGATGCTTTTGGTTGTGCTGAGTACATCTGAGACTTGAGACCAAAAACCAGAACCCTGAGCTCATAATGGCACCCCTCCAAGACTGATGTGACTAGCTCCTGGGCACCAATTGTTTACATTAATTAGGTTTTTTCCAGCCACATGTTACTTATCAGGTTTTAGTAGACATTTTTCTTGACTAAACATTCTTCAATACAAATAAATATGAGCATACACTTATGTGTTCTGTAAATTCATGGTCATACTTTAATTTATAGATAACATTTGCATATGGGTTTTACAAAGACCGTCACATGTAAGTAGATTTAAGCAACTGCCACTGTACTCCAGAAAGAGGAGCAAATGTCTCTCCGCAGTGTTGATTTAAAACTTCTCACCGTAGCTGAAAGAATCAAGGGTGTCCTTGACAAATGAGTTGGGTGTACATAACCTGCCTGCACGACAGTGTCTGGAATGGAAGTGAGGGTGGGCAGCGCGCTAAGGCATTAGTTCCTGCTATGTACTGAGCAGACAAGCTATAATTAATTAAAGCACGGGAAACCCAAGCAGTTGCTCAGCACAATAGCAATTTAAAGCTGATCAGCTCACTTTCTATTTTAGTAGCTAAAGCACTGAGGAGATTCAGAAAGGAACCAACTTTCATCTTTACACTTATTTGTTGGCCATCAGGAACCACACTTTAGGGTCTGATGCAGAGGTGAGTGTGGCACTAAGGCTTTGAGTGCCAATCAGGAACCCACAAGCAGCAAGGGATAAGATTTTTAAACATTATTTCTGTTTAGGTACCAGCACCGAAGAACAATCAGCCAGAAGAAGACAGCGGTGGCAACGCTTCACAAGTACAGTCCCACAGGTGTTGCTGTTTCAGGTTCTAAAGTGACTCGACCATCTGCCATATGACAGCCACAACCCATGTACCACTTCAAAATTAAGGATGAACCAGCTCTGATGAACTACTACCCAGCACTGCTACCTTACTCTGAAACACAGTGTGGAGACAGCACATGCAAGGGCTGGCAAAGCACAATAAAAATCAAGCCTCCTTCCCACTCACTACTTAACTTTTAAAACTATTATGTGATTTAAAACATTTTTTTTTTTAACTACTAATAACTCCCTGCCACAACGGAGAAACAAAATTGCCCAGTGTGTCCTGTAGGAGAACTGAACATACCTAGAATGCCACTCTCAGGCACATACTGGAAGCACATACTCTGCAGGCTGGAGATGAGCAAGGAAAAGCAACTGCTCTCTTTTAGTCCCCTCCTGCACAATGCCTCACTGGTGTTGTGCATGAAAGAACAGCATTGCATTAAGAGCAGAGACAAATAACATGGTCACTCACCCAGTGATTGGCTTAAAAATGAGGCCACATTATGGCTGGGCATGTTCGGTAATTATTCCACCCGCGTGCAGCCTTGTAATTGTGGCAAGCAAAGACAGGCCAGCCAACATCACCCAAATTAATCCATATGTTGCTCTCATGCATTTCCTATTAAACCCCATAAGAGCGGCTCAAGAATGGTTGAAGCAAACCAACCAACCACTCCATAGGAGACTGTAGGGCTCTGCTGTGTTCCTCAAGTACATATAGGGCTGGCACAGCAAGAGACCTATCCAATACAACATCTGCATGCGTCTTGAAATCATTAAAATCATCCCTGTGGGTCTGCAGCCTGTCAATCAACAAGATTGGCCCCACCTTAGTAATATCTTACCCTTTCAGCAATGTGGCTAGGACAAAAGGCAAAGCAGATTTACAAATATAAAAGTTATTTTTTAATTATGTATAAGGCAGCTTGTGGCAGTTTCCTGCTAGGGGGCGGCCAACACCCAAAAAGAAACCACCACGTTATGATGCATGCACATGACTCCATTCCACAACCTGTTTTGTTGATGCTGTACAGCATTAGCATTTTTGCCACTACTATACAGCATGAACAAAAGGCAATCTTAGAGCCATTAGTTCTCAATGGCGAGAACTACTGGTTTTGCCAATGCTTGTTTTTCAATGAAATTCTTTACTTCTACTATTGAAAGTTACCCGGGGATTACCTGCTCGACGATAGGGAATGATTCAAGCACATGAATTTATCAAACATCCAATGCTGGAGATGGGAAAGCAAGCTATCTGAAGGTATAGGTCCTCTGTGTTGGTATTATTCGAAGGCCACATGTCAATCCACCAGGCTGGGAAAATTTGGTGCATTTTTATAAACACTAAATGAGCAAAGGGCACTAAGCTCAGACACTGGAGGTCATTGTGAATTCTGGTAGGAGACCACACCAGCGGCAAAGGCTGATCTTTGCAAATACCATTTAACAGTAGCCATAATAAGAGCCTGATGAGGAGGACTCTACATGAATCTATAAAAGGTTAATAACTGGACTTGGTGACCTAGAATGCATGTCAGATAAGATGGTCCAGGCAACCTAGTGATCATGATCAGCTTTCAATCTTCAGGCAATGTGGAGGAATTTGTAGGTGTCGGAAACCCTTATGAAAGAATTGCAGCAGTTGCTTCACAAATATCCAGTGACACCAAGAACATGTTCAATGGACCTGCAGAAAATACAGTTGGTAATTTTAGGGACTGAAGGATGAATCCTGTCAAGAAACCTTTGCATATAGCCTTTCCTACCACGTGTTAAGCAACCACCATGCTTTCCAGGATATGGACAATTTCAGGCAACAGTCAATAAGCAGTCTCTACCTGAGATGCATGTGAAAAGAATCAAACCCCTGCACTAATACTGCTGTCACCAGCGCCTGACACTGCATATCATGGGTTGATGGAGTATCAGCTCCTTGTCAGTTCAATGAGACTTTCCGCGTCTCCTAAGCTATCGTAACAAATGAGAATGTTAGGAAGAATCACATTCAAGAGACTATCAAACAGTCAAATTAATTGCAATAAGAACAAATATATGCAACAAGGGCATAAAACGTCTCTTTCAAGTCATCCAGAGGACATATGTTCTTATTCTTTGTGTTTTAAAAATTCATTTGTGAAAGCTATTCCCTGCATGTTCTTCCAGAACCACCCGCATACCTACTGAGATTTCAGAGATCCCAAGCAGATCTCCTGCAGAAGACTTAAAAAGGTCACCCACTGAGCTGGTAAGCAAGAAGCCAGTAAGCCAAGGCTTTGACACCAGGTCACCTTCTCAAAAAAATATGGCTTCAGACCAGTACTGGATCAGTAGACTAGAAATACCTTTTGGTGCAATAATTTTGCATCACGGTTCTGAAAAATACATTTTTAACAAAGCAGAAGGCGTACTGATTTTTTGAACTGTCAAAATACTTACTTCAACATCCCATTAACAGAGGTACACTGAAATTCTCATTGGTTTATAGTAGTAGATGAAAATCATAAATATCATCCAGTTTGCTCAGTGTTTTCAATACTGCTGCACTCACCTTTGTCTGCAAAAAGTCTGTGCACATTGGCTGATTCAGGCTCACCAACACCACAGATATTACCATAAAGCCTTTAAAAAGTATGATAAGGAAAACATTACTTACCTATAACTCCAGTTTAACATGTGTATCCTCATATATTCACATGCTTGAATACTTCTGGATCACAAGGCCGGAAACCCTAGGTAACCAATGCTCAGTAGCAGTATACCTGTACCAAGATAACATTGGAAAAACAGACAACATACAAACTACCTACTTCATTTTATGAGCTTAAGTCTGGCCAATCAGATGGACATGCACCTTTTGCTACTCCTCCCAAAGTCTCCAACTGCCAGATTTTGTTGAGCTCACCAGATTATTAGGGTGCACAAGTTAACCTTATTATAAAGGTACAAAACGAGGGTTGCATGTGAATATACCAATGCTGAAAAACGATGAATATCAGTAAATACACGAAGTGTATATATCTAATATAGCTCAAGACAGGAGAGAGACTAAACTCTAAATTCTGTAGAAGTCTTAGATTTCAACACAGTGCACTTGTGTTTGGTGAGGACGTGAGCAAAAGTCCAGATTGCAGCAATACATATGCCTTCAAGTCTAATTCCAGAGAAAAAATCCACCATTGTTGCCATCCCTCTCATAGAATGAGATTGAATTCCATCATTGGTAAGCCTGTATATGGAATTATGAGAAAGTACAATGCAAAAAACATGTAGCAAGAGTCTGCTTAGTTGTCATTTTTTCACTTAAGGCTCACACATAACTAATCAAATCTTTGAAAACTTTCTGTATGTTTCTAAGAAAATTTAAGGTATCTCCTAATATCTACAAAGACCTTTTGATAGGAGTTATTGAATTCAGGAAAAAAAGTGAGCAACACAATGCACAATTAAGTGAAAAGAAAAGATCACCTTTTGAATTAGTTAAGGAATCATTTTAAGAACCACCTTTTCCTTGACAAAACACAAGTATTGGTCTTTTACTGACAGTGCATGCATTATAATCATTTTCTAGGCTGAAATCACAGCAAATACAAAGCCTGTTTTCCATGACAAGTGTTGTACTGGGGATCAGTGGATACGCACAAAGGGAGGATTCATTAATGTAAAAAGAACCTCATTCTGCTACCATGTTAGGGACATTTATGCCACTGGTGGATATTATCAAAATGACCCTTTCATGAACTTTAACTATTCTCTCCAAGAAGACTAGACGGGTGTTCTGCTGTTATCAAATAATGGGGAACTTGTTGACAAATGTATCCTGTAATGCAATCCTGCCTGCCCTAAATGCAAAAGGTGAGGAAACAATTGGTGGGGAGTTTGTATTACCATGTTCCAAAGATCTAAGAACCAATGCTGTATCAACCAGGCTGGTGCTAAAACATTCAGCTTGCAGGGTTCTCTTTTCATCTTGCGAAGATTTCTGTGGACCAGCGAAAGAGGAGTTAAGACATTAATTAATTTCCCCCATCCAATCCATCAAGATCATTTGTCCTGGATAGGACTATATGTTTACAAGCAGACAATGATATTTATTTTTTTGTTAGGAACATATCTAAATACAGTGTCATCCACTGACTGAGGTAAGAAGTAACTGTATGTTGCTCGGGACCCGCTTGTGAGATCTCTGAAATCTGATAACTGACAGCATCCTTATAGGAATGTATGATGGAACAACGAATGCTGGAACCACGAATGCCGGAACAACGACCACTGTTACCACAAATGCCTTTACCATGCATGCGTTTACAACAATTTTTTGTTATAAAAGCATGCCTAGTAAAGGCATGTGTAGGAAAGGCATGCGTGGTTTTAGCATGCAACCCCCCCCACCTGCCCTAAGGCCCAGAAGTACTGCACTCCTAATACTAAGACTACCCGACCCCCCACCCGTAAAATAAAACTACAGCGGATACCTCCCACCAACCCAGAGCACTAAACCCTTCCCGACCTCCCCCACCCGCCCTAAAAACAAACCGCCCCCCAACCCCAACCAACAAACTACCCCTACCCCCCTCCAAAAACCAAACTACCCCTACCCCCCTCCAAAAACCAAACTACCCCGATCCCCCCCAAATACCAAACTATCCTGATCCCACCCCACCCCCACAAACAAAACTACCTCCACGCACCCCAAAAACTAAATTACTTGACCCCCACCCCCCAAAAACCAAACTACCCTGATCCCCCACCTCCCAAATACCAAACTACCCCGATACACCAAACTCCACCCCCAAAAACAAAACTACCCCCACCCGCCCCAAAAAACAAATTACCTGACCCCCACCCCCAAAAACCAAACTACCCCGATCCCCCATGCCCCAAAAACCAAACTACCCTGCCCCACCCCCCAAAAACAGAAGTACCCCGACCCCCCACCCCGTCCCTAAAAACAAAGCTACCCAGATCCCCAAACCCTAAAAGCCAGAACTACCCGATCACCCCTTCCTTGCCCCTAAAAAAAAAAAAAAAAAAAAAATCAAACTAACCTGCCCCGCCGCAAGCCATTAATCCACCACCACCCCTAAAAACTACCCCCCAACCCTGCATCGTCCCACTTACCTGACCGCGTCCTCTCCCGATGCACTCTTCCTTTTTCTGTGCCTTAACAACCCATGTGCGATGTTCAGCACGTGTGGTTTAGGCAGGGTAAAAAGGGAGTTGTCGTTAATGCGAGCATGGTTCCGCTTGCGTTAACATAATCGTTGTTCCGGAGTAGTCATTCCAGACGTTTCCCTTCTCATAGGCATTCTGTAGCTCTGGAACATGCTCTTCAAAAAGGTCTAGCTTGCTTTCTATGGCCCTGAAACAGAGTTTCTATCCTTCTTGATCTAATAAGAGAGCTCTTACTCCTGTAATGTACTTGTAGTGCTATCCATTAGCATCAACCCTTTAGAATCTCACACCGAGGAAAATGAACCTAACTTACTGCTCAGATTTCCAATAGACTGATGTGGACATGAGGATTCCACCAGAGCCCATTTTCTGCTTACACAAACAACCGACTCAAATGTGCCCCCCAACCCATTTGAAAAGCATCCATTGTTAGAACTAATTTGAGGCTTCGTGTGAGAGTAAGTCTAAATACTTTTGTTGCAAATATTTGATCTTCCCAGTCTCCTCTTTCCAGGCAGAAAGTAGCACTTACATCCTCTGTAAATGGCTGGCTGTGTCCTGATGTGGCATTGAGGAATCAAGAGAGTGAAGGAAATGTTTCTTAATTGTAATCCTAGTTCGCTTCCAGGAGCATCCTCAATGTAATAAGCACTGTATAGTCTCCCCTATGAGAGGAGATCTCTGAGAACGTACTAAAAAAAAAAAAAAACATGTATGTAGCCTATAAAGAAGCTAAGAAGTCCAAAGTCACGGACCGTCTTCACCTCTTCGAGCGCCTGTACATTATCTCCTGCAGGATTCTCCTTTACAAGTTGGGAGGTAGGATTCTCCATCACAATCTTCCATCACTACGGCCTACCGCTTGGCTCCTGAATTCTAACAATATGGCCAGCTAAAGCTATCACAAGACTGTATGGATATCTTGAGAGAGTGTCCAAGTGCCCTTCCACAAGAAAACCCTATGATTCAAAATGGGACAGATTTTCTATTTGGTGTATTCAAAATAATTCTGATCCATTTAACGGTCATGTTGAAGTGCTGTTGTCTTACCTGCTTCATTAGCAGAGTCTAATTTACACTACTACCCTGAAAAGGTACATCTTGCGGCCATAACTGCTTACAGAATACCCCCTCACAAATCAATTTTATTAGAAATTCCTGTAGTTAAAGGGTTTCTTAGAGGTTATAAGGAAGGTTATTCCCTCCAGTTAGAAGTGCCTCTCACCCTTAGGAGCTAAAGACTGTTTTATCTAAATTAATGGGGCCCCATTTTCAACATATTCACAAGGCTTCTTTGCAACATCTTAAATGGAAAACAGCTTTGGAGTCGCAATTACTTCAGCATACAGAGTAAGCAAAATGCAAACCCAGTGTGCAAATGAACCAAAAACTGTTTCACAAAAACAGAGTTGCATTGGCAACTCATCCTATTTTTCTCCCTAAAGTAGTCTCTGAGTTCCACAATAATCAAAAAATGTGTTTGCCTACCTGTTTGTACGAATCCTTAAACTCAGGCATAGAAATCTCCCCCTTCCCTTAATGTAACAAGGATACTGAACATCAATTTGGACAAAACTAGAGACATAAGAAAATCAGATCAACTTCCTACAAATTGTGGACCAGTAAGAACTGGTTTGTCTTCTCCAAAACAATCAATATTAAAATAGATAGATTCTTGTATCGTCTTTGCATATTAATTGGCGAAGAAACCCTTACCTATCGAGGTAAAGTGGCTAAAATGCCTCTTCTTAGGAATATCCCCATTGTAGATATTTGCAAAGTTGCAACATGGAGGTCCATCCACACTTTCACTAGGCGTTCATGTCTAGGTTCAAACTCCAGGGAAGATTCAAAAATAGGGCAGGCATCTTTGAAGAATCCTTTTGGGTAATTATGGGACTGTCTCCATTTCTTAGGCGCTCTTTGAGGGATGGGTTTGTTATTCTATTCAATGCACAAGACTATTGATAAGGAGCTATTGGAAGAAAAGTAAAATTTACTTATCTTTAATCCTAGTTCTCTTCTAGGGGTATCCTCATCGAAGTCATAAGTAAACCTCCCTTGTCCCCGGACAAGAATTGCTACAGTACTATTACATTTTCCCCTGGTTCCTAAATAGTCCCGTAAAAATGGCCTAACCTATCTGACACCTGTAGGGCATGATGGGATACTGAGGGTAGTGTGAGGCTCTTAAAGGAACAGTGAGTGTTGCATTAGCTAAATGTATTACTTGCAGCCTAGTGGCTGATTCTGGCTTTCATTACATTTTAAAGACAGTTTGTGAAAGTTTGGCAATGTGTACCGATACTCTATGGTGACTTACATGGAAGTAAATGTTTTCTTTTTTTAAATGATCATAAAATGTGGCATTCTTAGACTTTTTGAGAGTATAAATATTATTTTAGAATGATGTATGATGCATACATACATCTATTCCCTCTCAGCTCCGGCATCCCCGTGAGTGGGCTGGACTATTCAGTGGCTATGACTATTGAGGAGGATCGCTTGGAAGAGAATGATGGCATGCACCCCAGTACCATGTATGGCTTTCTGACCATCATATTGTAAGGTTAAATGAGACAAAAACTTATTCGAGTTTTGTAATTATGTCTTTTGTTAGAAACACTTTCATTATGTAGGTGTTGATGTGTGCTCCCAGCAACACCAGAGTGTTTGACAGTCTGACCTGATTTCTTTGTATTTATTGCTAGCCTTAATGAAGGAGCGATGTTGTACTAAGTACAACTGTGCATGCATGATGTAAAAGGGAGGCTTGGTTAGGCAATTGTCCAAATACGGGTATAGAGGAAAGCCCCAGTGTCGTGAGCAGGCTGTCACTGGGGCCATGCATTTGGTTCAAGCTAAACAAGAGTTTTGAACTGATAATGCAGACCGCCTACCTTGAAAAGTAGAAATTTGCTGGGGACAGGGATGATTGGGCAAATTGAAGTAAGCATCCTCCAGTCTATTGATGCCAAAATACTGCCTCAGTGGATAAAGGAAGAAGAGAATGTTTTGCAACATAACCTTCCAGAAGCTTTCCTTCTTTATATGTTTCTTAAGCTTACTCAAATCTAAACCTGGCTGTCAATGTACTGACTTTTTTAGTATAAGAAAAATCTGGAATAAAATCCCTTCTGACTTTGTATCAAAAACCCTACTGTCTCTTTAATGCTCCTTCCTGAGAGGATAATTTAAGGGATCTGACAAATTCTAAAAGGTGTGCCATTTTAACAATATCCAGTACCCTTTTATTTGAGGTTAGGCTGTGCGCCATGCTTTTAAAAAAAAAAAAAAAAAAAATCTGAATCCTCCCATTCTCAGCAATGATTTTCTGAGTGGGGAAAAGCGGTTGTAAGTCAGGTTCTTTTGTGAAGTCTCGGAGGGAAGAATCACCACCTCTACACCTTTGGTTTCATCTCTTGGATTATCCTCTTTGCCTTGGAGTTTGCTGTGCATAGTCCTAGATGAAACCATATTGTAAACTGCGACAAAAACTATTGTATTGGTGTTTATGGTAACATCGTCTGTGTCAAGAATTCTCCTTTTTTGTAGTACCACAAAAGACACTGCAGTGCCCGTTTATGCCTTGCTGTTGAAGCATATAATTAAACTTTTACTGACAACATTGTCACCATCAAATGGCATATTGATGATATGCAGTTGAAATTCAAGCCAGAATAAACTGCTCTTCAACCAAACACAGACAGTAGCACTGCCCATTTATTTGAAACAGACTTTGAATCCATTGTTGTATCAGTGAGGCAACATGCCATTGGCCTCGAACTTTTCCTCTGATAATTTCTCAGTAAAAAGTGTGATTGTATTCCATAGTTAGCACTCATATCTTGATACAATTGCTGGTGCATACAACAGAGCTGGCCACCAGCAGATTTCTTTCTCCTATCCTGGAATCTTTTTCTTGCTTTCTGTGCTGGAAGGAGCTGTGCATTGAATGGTAGGATTTCCCAACCACCGTGCGCGCAACAGTAAAATTTACAGAGTTTATTTTCACTTGACATCTATACTATGCTTGCAAATTATCAGGTGCTTTAGTTTTTTTTGTCAATATTGGAATTGTTTGAACAAATCACTGCAGGGTGTCTCAAAGTCAGAACACCTTCCTGCCTCTCACAGTAAAATTTCAGTATTGCCCTTCTTGCTCTTTCTCTAAAACTTAATAAGAATAAACATTTCTCAAAGGAGGACACTGGAAGACTAACCTTGCTTGATATCCTTTCAATGTGGACAGGGAACCTTCTGATTTCATCAGAAAAGCTTTTAGTCCCTGGAACAGGATCTAAATCACTAAGAACAATAATCCCATTCAGGGTCTGCGGAGAATGACCCTGTCATCGCCTCTATCATACAGGGAGAATATATTATCAATGTCTCCCTATATGTCAAAACCATGTCAACTGAGATAGTGTCATCACTGGCACAGCCATCATTCTGATCTTGAAAATGTCCTGAATCCTCTGGTACCAGAGGAATTAAAGATTACAGTGGTGGTGGCAGCAGAAGCATAGGCATAGGAGCCATTCAAGTTGGAAACACAAAAGGAACACACAGAACAGTTTCAGAACATGACATGTTTATAGAGAATAATGGAAACAATTGAGGAGGCAGGGGCATTGAACCTGGTTCTGAAAGTAACAAGGAAAAGCCAGATGGAATAGCATTTAGCAGTCTGTCATAATTGTTATAGATTATGCTTGGCAGTAATGTAAACATTTCTGGAGGCACATTTTGAGGTGCCTCAAAGGGCCTATCATCACTGTTAGGGGTGAAAAGAATAAGTTACTTACCTTTGGCAACGCTTTTTCTGGTGGATACATTATCTACCTGTGGATTCCTCACCTAAAGAATTCTCCCCTCGCGCCAGCTTCGACGAAAATTTTCTTCTAGCTCTGCACATTGACGATGATATCACAATTGCCCGACTCCACACGACGCCGTATGACGTCATCCAGGCAATAAGAAGCCCTCGTCGACGTGCAGACGTTCAGTTATCACCATTTTTTACGTGCCTTAGAGGCAAACAGGTGAACATTGACCTTGAAGAGAACATAATCACATCAAATGAAGTGAAAACGCAACATTTATTATAATAAAATAAAAAGAAACTAACGGCAATAACTGTTCCATATGAAACCAAATATGGAAGTCAAATTAAACTGTGTACTTGAATTATCAAAACCAGAGAAAGAAACACATATATACACACACACACACACACACACACATATATACACACACACACACACATATATATACACACACACATATATACATACACACACACATATATATATATACATACATATATATACATACATACATACATACATACACACACATATATATATACATACATATACATACATATACATACATATATACATATATATACAGGGAGTGCAGAATTATTAGGCAAATGAGTATTTTGACCACATCATCCTCTTTATGCATGTTGTCTTACTCCAAGCTGTATAGGCTCGAAAGCCTACTACCAATTAAGCATATTAGGTGATGTGCATCTCTGTAATGAGAAGGGGTGTGGTCTAATGACATCAACACCCTATATCAGGTGTGCATAATTATTAGGCAACTTCCTTTCCTTTGGCAAAATGGGTCAAAAGAAGGACTTGACAGGCTCAGAAAAGTCAAAAATAGTGAGATATCTTGCAGAGGGATGCAGCACTCTTAAAATTGCAAAGCTTCTGAAGCGTGATCATCGAACAATCAAGCGTTTCATTCAAAATAGTCAACAGGGTCGCAAGAAGCGTGTGGAAAAACCAAGGCGCAAAATAACTGCCCATGAACTGAGAAAAGTCAAGCGTGCAGCTGCCACGATGCCACTTGCCACCAGTTTGGCCATATTTCAGAGCTGCAACATCACTGGAGTGCCCAAAAGCACAAAGTGTGCAATACTCAGAGACATGGCCAAGGTAAGAAAGGCTGAAAGACGACCACCACTGAACAAGACACACAAGCTGAAACGTCAAGACTGGGCCAAGAAATATCTCAAGACTGATTTTTCTAAGGTTTTATGGACTGATGAAATGAGAGTGAGTCTTGATGGGCCAGATGGATGGGCCCATGGCTGGATTGGTAAAGGGCAGAGAGCTCCAGTCCGACTCAGACGCCAGCAAGGTGGAGGTGGAGCACTGGTTTGGGCTGGTATCATCAAAGATGAGCTTGTGGGGCCTTTTCGGGTTGAGGATGGAGTCAAGCTCAACTCCCAGTCCTACTGCCAGTTCCTGGAAGACACCTTCTTCAAGCAGTGGTACAGGAAGAAGTCTGCATCCTTCAAGAAAAACATGATTTTCATGCAGGACAATGCTCCATCACACGCGTCCAAGTACTCCACAGCGTGGCTGGCAAGAAAGGGTATAAAAGAAGGAAATCTAATGACATGGCCTCCTTGTTCACCTGATCTGAACCCCATTGAGAACCTGTGGTCCATCATCAAATGTGAGATTTACATGGAGGGAAAACAGTACACCTCTCTGAACAGTGTCTGGGAGGTTGTGGTTGCTGCTGCACGCAATGTTGATGGTGAACAGATCAAAACACTGACAGAATCCATGGATGGCAGGCTTTTGAGTGTCCTTGCAAAGAAAGGTGGCTATATTGGTCACTGATTTTTTTTTGTTTTGTTTTTGAATGTCAGAAATGTATATTTGTGAATGTTGAGATGTTATATTGGTTTCACTGGTAATAATAAATAATTGAAATGGGTATATATTTTTTTTTGTTGAGTTGCCTAATAATTATGCACAGTAATAGTCACCTGCACACACAGATATCCCCCTAACATAGCTAAAACTAAAAACAAACTAAAAACTACTTCCAAAAATATTCAGCTTTGATATTAATGAGTTTTTTGGGTTCATTGAGAACATGGTTGTTGTTCAATAATAAAATTAATCCTCAAAAATACAACTTGCCTAATAATTCTGCACTCCCTGTATACATACATATATATACATACATACATACATATACATATATATACATACATATATATACATACATACATATACATATACATACATATACATACACATACATACATATACATACACATACATACATACACATACACATACATATATATATATATATATATATATATATATAGACACACACACACAAGACAACCGTGCTCACCCACAGATTTCGTGGAACGACCAGTCAGACAACAGGGAGGCGGGTGGGACCGTGAGAAATCCACAGGTAGATAATGTATCCACCAGAAAAAGCGTTACCGAAGGTAAGTAACTTATTCTTCTGATGGATACACCTACCTGTGGATTCCTCACCTAAAGAATAGAGTCCCAAAGCAGTACTACCTCCGGAGGTGGGTGCCTGAATGGTCAAACCAAGAAATCCTGCAGCACTGAGCGAGCAAAATGGCCATCCCTCCTAACCTCAGAATCCAAACAATGTTTGACAAAAGTATGGAGGGATGCCCAAGTTGCCGCCTTGCAGATGTCAACCACAGGAACACCTCTAGCTAAAGCCGAAGAAGCAGCCTTAGCTCTGGTTGAATGAGAACGAAGCCCCACAGGTGGTTCTTTCTTCGCTAAGGAATAACAAAGCTTGATACAGAGAATGACCCACCTGGATAGCGTTCTCTTGTGGACTGCTCTGCCTTTCCTCTTCCCCACGTATCCGACGAAGAGCTGATCATCTTGCCTGAACTCCCTCGTCCTGTCGACAAAGAAGCTCAATGCTCTTCGTGGATCCAGTCGGTGGAGCCTCTCTTCCTCCTTGGATGGATGAGGCAGAGGATAAAAGGAAGACAGAGTAATAGACTGCCGAAAGTGAAAGGGTGTAATAACCTTCGGGAGGAAAGCCGCCTTGGTCCTTAACACCACTTTGTCTCTAAAAAATGTATGGGGACTCTACACCAAGAGCCTGAAGCTCACTCACTCTTCTGGCCGATGTTATGGCTACCAGAAATACAGTCTTAAAGACCAGCAAACGCAAAGCACAAGAATGCATTGGCTCAAATGGCGATCCCATTAGAAATGTTAATACCAAGTTAAGATCCCACTGTAGCATAATAAATGGTGTGGGCGGAAACCTATTAGTGAGACCCTTAACGAACCTCAAAACAAGTGGAGATTTAAACAAGGAAGGTTGATCTGGGAGGCACAGAAAAGCCGACAGTGCTGATAAACAGCCTTTAACTGTGGCAGCTGCACAACCCTTCTGTGCCAAGGAAAGGGCAAATAATATATCAGACAAGTGAGTCTTTAAGGGATCAATTTGGTTCTCTCCACACCAACGTACAAATCTAGCCCACCTACTTGCATAGATCGATTTGGTGGAGTGTCGCCTGGCCAATAAAATAACATCCACCACTTCCGGCGGGAGAGAAAAAGCACTCAGATTGCCCCGTTCAATCTCCAGGCATGAAGGTGCAGACTCTGGAGCTGGGGGTGTAGAATCTGCCCCTGCGACTGCGAGAGGAGGTCCACCCTGTAAGGGAGACTGAGCGGAGGGCACAGAGAAAGTTGGAGGATGTCTGTGTACCACACCGTTCTTGGACAATCCGGAGCTATCAAGATGACCTGGGCCGGTCTTTGCGGATCTTCCTCAGAACACGAGGAATCAGGGGTATGAGAGGAAACGCGTAAAGCAACTGACCCTTCCAGGACATGTGAAACGCGTCCCCCAAAGCCCCTTGCACCGGATACTGGAGGCTGCAAAATAACGGGCACTGCTCGTTCTCCTGAGTAACAAACCGATCTATCTGCGGACACCCCCACATCTGGAAGATGTAAAGAACCAGATCCGGATGAAGACGCCACTCGTGGTCGACCGAGCTGCGTCGACTGAGAACATCCACACGTACATTCAGAACCCCGGCCAAATGATTGCTATCAAGCAAATCTTGTGGTCCTGAAGCCAGGACCAGAGCCCCGAAGAGCTTTTCTGCAAAGAAGGTACGACCTCACTCCTCCCTGCTTGTTTTTGTACCACATTGCGGTAGTGTTGTCCGTCAGGACCTGGACTGACTGACCGCAAACGGAAGGGAGAAAGGCCTTGAGAGCCAGACGTACTGCGTGCAATTCCAACAGATTGATGTGAAACCTCTGTTCCACTGGAGACCAAAGGCCTTTGATCTCCAGGTCCCCCAGATGAGCTCCCCACCCTAGAGTGGAAGCATCCGTTACAACTGTGGCCACTGGTGGAGGCAGCGAAAACGGCCTTCCTTGCGACAGGTTGTCGACCGCAGCCCACCACTGAAGATCCACGCAGTGTCTCTGGAGATCGTGATCAAATCCTCGAGATCTCCTTTGTGCTGAAACCACTGCCTGCGGACACACCACTGAAGAGCCCTCATGTGCCAGCGTGCATGAGTGACCAGCAGTATGCAAGAAGCAAACAGACCGAGCAGACAAAGGACCTTGAGGACTGGAACTACAGCTCAACTTCGAAACATTGGAATCAACGCCTGAATGTCCTGAACCCGCTGGGGCCGAGGAAAGGCCCGATTCAATGTTGTGTCCAGTACTGCCCCTATGAACAGGAGGCGTTGCGAGGGCTCCAGGTGAGATTTGGGCACATTGATCGAAAAACCCAGGTCGAACAACAACGGAGTTGTCAACTGCAGGTGATGCCGCACGAGCCCTGGAGTCTTGGCTTTGATCAACCAATCGTTCAGATAGGGAAACACCGCTATCCCTCTTCTTCTGAGCTCTGCCGCAACCGCCATTACCTTTGTGAAGACTCGAGGTGCTGACGTAAGACCAAACGGGAGGACCGCAAACTGATAATGCTGCGACCCCACCACAAACCGGAGATACTTCCCATCCAATCTCCTTCGTTCAATGCCAAAAGAACCTGTGAAAGGGTCAACATTTTGAACTTTTCCTGCTTGAGGAACCAATTCAAAATCCTCAGGTCTAGAATTGGTCTCAACCGACCATCTTTTTTGGGGATCAGGAAGTATCTTGAATAACAGCCCTGACCCCTCTCCTGCTCCGGAACCAACTCCACTGCGCCTTTTGACAATAGGGATAACACCTCCTGTTGCAGTAACAGAAGATGGTCTTCCGAACAGAAGGATGGGCGGGGAGGGAAGGGAGGAGGGAACTCCCAAAAGGGAAGAGCGTACCCCTTCTTCACAATGTCGATGACCCAGGAGTCTGATGTCATTAGCTCCCACATGGGAAGAAATTGGGCAAGTCTCCCCCCTACCGGAGACACGTGAACAGGGAGTGGTGGAGGACTAAGGCTGCTTTCCCTGCTGCACCCCTCCTGAGGAAGAGGCAGAGTGCTGCTGGGTGGCTCCTCTTGTACGTACTCTGCCTCTGAAGGATCTGTAAGGCAGGGAACTTGCAGATTGTTGTGGCGCCTGGAACCTGCCACGAAAGGAGGAGCCACGTCCAAAACCTCTAAACTTCCTATATGATCTAAAGGAAGAGGAAGTGGCTGCCTGAAGTCCCAACGACCTCGCTGTGGCTCTGCTCTCTTTGAAACGTTCAAGGGCAGAATCTGCTTTTGTTCCAAAGAGCTTTTCTCCGTCAAAAGGCAGGTCCAGAAGAGTAGCCTGCACATCCGAGGAGAAGCCTGATGAACGACAGCCAAGCCTGACGCCTCAACACTATGGATGTACCCATAGCCCTTGCCACGGAGTCTGAGGTGTCCAACCCCGACTGAATCACCTGGGTCGCCGCCGCCTGAGCGTCCGTTAACAGATGCAACACCTCTTGTGGCAAGTTAGGATGACCTTTCACCTCCTCCATAAGGGCATGAATGTAACGCCCCAAAATGCAAGTTGCATTGGTTGACTTCAAGGCCATACTGCACGAAGAAAAGGCCTTCTCTGCTGCGTGGTCCATTTTCTTAGACTCCCTGTCCGCAGGGGTCCCGGGGAACGAACCAGGGGCTGACCGGGAGGAGCACGATGCCTGAACAACCAAACTCTCTGGAGTTGGATGTTTGGAGAGAAAGTCTGGGTCACCTGGAGCCGCACGATAGCGCCACGCTACCGCCCTGTTGACAGTTGTAGAAGTCACTGGCTTCCTCCAAATATCTTTGATGGGGTCCAGGAGAGCCTCATTGAAGGGGAAGAGAGGCTCTGCCACTACTGAAGCCGGATGCAGCACTTCAGTCAAAAGGTTTCTTTTCATCTCAGCAGCCGGAAGAGGAAGATCTAAAAAGTCTGCAGCCTTACTTATTACCGCATGAAAAGATGCAGCCTCTTCGGTATACTCCCCTGGGGAAGCCAAATCCCAGTCAGGGGAAGCATCAATGCCACTTGCTGTGTCCAAGCCTTGAAAATCACCTGAAGGCTCCAAGATTTCACCTTCCTCCAGGAGGCGTAATGCTAATCTCCTGGATCGGCGCCTGGATTTGAGTCCCGGCATTGATAAGGCGTCGGCCGACGCCGAAGATCTTCCCCGGCGCCGCTCTTCGGATCCATCCGACGCTGGACCCTCCCGCGCCACAGGCAACTTAACTGTGGACTGGATCCATGGAGAATCCGCCGGAGTAGCAGACACTGTAGGCGTCACAGGTCTCCTGGGTGACGCCAAGGGCATCTGCGCCGAAGCAGCTCCAGAAGGCAGAAATGGCATGAAGGGTGTTGGCTTGTAAGGAGCCGGAGCACCCAAGTTAAAAGCCAAAGGGCCTGACGGACCTGCATGCCCTCCACCAGGCGCCATAGTGGAAAAGATATTGAACATTTCATTTAAAAATGCAGCAGGATCCGTACCCGGCGCCGGGAAAGCCGGATAAGCCTGCGCCGGCATAGAAGCCGATGATGGACCAGGCATCTCCTGCTCCGGAGAAGCCGCCGGTTCCCGAAGAGGCTCGACTTCAAACACCGACAAGGGTGAAGTCGGAGAAGCCGGAGGCGGAGGCGTGATGGTCGGGCTAATCTCCCACGTCAGACGGCGCCGAGCTGACGGAGATCTGGATCTGGACTGGCCTCTACTCGATCGGCGCTGAGAGTCGTGACGACGCCGAGAGTCCCTATGGCGGCGATGAGTCTTTGAAGATTTTAAAGAAGACTCTCTACGATGACGCCTTTCCTTCCTCTTCTTGGAACGGGCTAGGAATAATTTTGCCTCTCTCTCTTTTTAAGTGCCTTAGGGTTCATGCGCTGGCACGAACCGCATGACTCGACCTCATGGTCGGAACTAAGGCACCATAAACAATTTTCATGGGGGTCAGTGACCAACATCCGACCCCCACACTGGTTACAAGGTTGAAAGCCAGATTTTCTTGGCTGTGACATAGTAACTACAGAAGTGAAACTGTAGCTCCCTGTTAGCCTCGAAGAAAAACCGTTATTCGAAGGCATGGAAATAAGGGAACTGACGTCTGCACGTCAATGAGGACTTCTTATTGCCTGGATGACGTCATATGGCGTCGCGTGGAGTCGGGCAATTGTGACGTCATCGTCGACGTGCAGAGCTAGAAGAAAATTGCCGTTGAAGCTGGCGTGAGGGGAGAATTCTTTAGGTGAGGAATTCACAGGTAGGTGTATCCATCAGAATGGAGGGTTATGCTGTCATTTACGATGCTTTCCCCCTCACCGGAATTCAAGGTGATCTACTTAAACTTCAAGCCTCTTGCCGACACACTTTTACATTTTTCAAACTGTCCCTGATCATAACACTTAGGATAAAAAAGCTTCCAGGTCTAAATGAAGCCACACTTCATGGAAGCTTCTTAGAGCTTCATCATCTATCCGACAAAAGGAGAATATTGCAAAATCCTGCTTGGTGGGTGAGAGAATACCAGAGATATCAGCAGTGACTGTAGCAGGACCGCAGACACCAGTAGGCAAATCATTTATTGTTTAATTAAATAAAGTCTTACAATATCGCAGATACTGCAATCCAACATTTTAAAAATTTAAGACATTAAAAAAAAAAACTATTTCAAACATTGAATTTGCAGACACCAACCAAAACCTTCCAAAATTCATTACTAACTTTCTGTAAAGTGCTTATCTGATATTAAAAACATATTGAATAATAAACTCCGTAAAAGCAATAGAGCATCAAATTACAGACTACAAACAGAACCTTCCAAAATTCATTACCGAATTTCTGTAAAGTGCTTAGCTGGTATGAAAAGCATATTGTGTGATAAAATCCATAAACATCGACGCATTCTGATTACAGAGAACTTGTGACAATGCACAAGCTGAAGTATACTACGTGGTGATGATATGACTGTAGACACAGGACAAAATAGTTAAGCTGAGTTATTCTCATGGATTGCTGCTTTTTTTTTTTCACCAGTAATTGTAAAAACATGGCACATTTGCAGTCCAAAAAAGTGTCTGATGACTTAAAACAAGCCATCACAGTTAGCCTGCATGACCGAAATGACCTGCTGATAAAAAAGGACCTTTTAGCAGCTCTTTCTCTCTTTTAAGTAGGGCTGGACATATTCAAGTCAGGTGAGTAATGTTTTCCTCCCCCACTTTGCACAATCTGCAGCAAGTTGTTTTCACATCTCTGGCCCAAGGGAACGCATGGATAAGCCCAAGAAGAAGACTAAACCGGAACCTAATAAAACCAACTTTTAAATAGCTGGACCAACCAGTCTATACTGGCAACTGTTTAGGAATCTTGAATGCTCATCCAGGCATGTGATCTGTTTGAGAGGGTCTCTATCTTTTAGCAATGACAGTTTTTTCATCCGCCCATTAGTAGTGTTTTGAAGGCCTATTGGGGTCCCTGAAGGGTTAGAGGGTATGAGCTGAGAAGACTTTTATAGGCACATCTATTTTCGTCACCAAATGTGACATCGCAGTTCACTAGATGTCTATCCCCATCCCCCAATTCGCTCACTGGCGCCGAGATGTGGACTGATGTGCACTACAAAAGAAACCGGTCTACGAGCCCCGGGGTTGCCCCTGCAAACAAGGTAGGATATTTAGGAAATGGTATGGACAGCTGTCATAGAATTCACACCAGGGGAAAACCAAAGTACCTAAATGTATTGATGTCCAAACTCAGCCTTTTGTATATAATGGCTATACTTGGATGTTATTCAGTTTTCTCTGCTACACAGATTACACATCTTTATGTATTGTGTGCCAATGAACAGAAAACTTGTAAAACTCAATAAAATCTGTTAACAGAAAAAATCCTCTATCAAAGTCGTCTGTGCATCTTGAATGGTTGCCAGTTTGTTGATCAATGGAGCACAGGTACAATCAATATATGATTCTGCTGCATTATTATGCACTCAAGTTATTAATTTATTTAGATCTCCCAACTTCTGGTCAATCTTGAATACTGATTTTGCCATTTCATTAAGTAGGTCCACTTGGACACCTATCTTTTTTGTCTGATGAGACCATTGTGATGTTCAAAATACAATGAGGCATTTGGGGAGACTTCGTTTTGAGGAACCCTTAGGTTTATTTTTGTTGGAACTTTTACATTCTGCGTCCAATCCTACTTGACACACTTCCCCCTACTTTGGCTAGTGCAATACAATTGCTAACCTTACTAGATATATACAGGGTAGCCCATGCATGAAGATCCCTTTTTTCAGCTGAAAAAACATTAGTTCTCCACTGTTCTGCCCTTAAAGGAGTTGGGCTTTGACTGCACAGAGTGTTAGTCATCATACTGGATTGAGATTTAGGCATCAATTGAGGTGAAGTCGTAGTGTAGCTAAAATGTATCTATTGCTGTTCCAATTGCCCTTTGCTTATATAATGCAGTTGATCCTGGGAGACTTGAGTCGACAGCTCTATAAAGGAATCTTGTTTTTTTGTAATGTTTACACTGGCTACAATGCAAGTGGGATGCCAATCCTTTGTGCTGACAATGGTGAGTTTGATGGTGATAGAAAGCTAGAAGAACCCAGGAGTGTTTTTGGTGGCAAAGACTTCAATGAAAGTAGTTCCAGTTCAGTTATTGGTCCCCAGTGTGGATTTACTAACAACTCTGAATTTCCGCCTATCACTCCTGAGTCATTCTTCTCCATACCCAGCCCCATGCTTTCACTTTGATTGCTAGGGGGTGCAGTTGGTATTGTTGGTGAAATGGGTATCGGAAGGGAACACGTGTCGTTAGATATTGAAAGCACAGCCCCAACTAGATCTTTTAAAAAGTCAAACTTATGTGGCATCTTTGTTGACTTTTCAAACACTTGAAACATTGGAGAAATTAACAACTGGCTCCCCTGACCAAATTTTACCTTTGAATTTTTACTGCTGGTAGGGTTTGGAGCTTTTCCCTTCTACTTATGGGAGGGGTGGGCGCCCTTTCATGACCAGATCACATGTTTCCACTTCCCATAGCACTTACCAATAGTGCTCTGGTGTTCAGAATATTTTAGCACTTTGTTATCAGTCGACAGTGGAAACAATGACATGAAGGTAAAAAATATTCATTTGTTCTGGCTGCCAGCCTTAGTTTTTGGAGATTCTGTAGATTTGATTAGTAATGAAAAAGAGGATTTAAAATTATTAATATGGTTGAAAAATACAGCTCCTATATAACCCAGTGGATGGGTCCCATAGTCGTTAGTCAATAAAGGCACAGGAAGACGTTGGTAGTGGTTAGTAACAGGCCTTACTAGCAGGATTACATTGATCACCACCAGGTGGGGCTGCTAATGTCAGGTAGAAGCACTAGTGTGCGCACAAGCCGCACTGCTGTTAATGCTGACCGCTTCCACGCACCACACAGTGCGTGGAAGCCTAATGCTTCTTACCCCCGGCCTCCCGTCACCTGCAAGGAAAGAAGAGCCTGTGCCGGTTATTTGCACACAGGCTGCTAGGGCTGGTGCTGGGCCTGGTGCTAGGGCAATTCACACCATGCAGCATTAAAAAAGCTGCCACAGTGCTGCTTTCTCACGGTGGTGCTAACCACGCTGCCTAGTCTGACAGCAATATTGGCTCCTTGGGAGGGCACGAGAACACTTGATGTCTCCCTATGCCTCTAACTGCTGCCCACTTGCCACTGTCCCTCACACCTGCTGCCAAGACTTGCCCAAAGCGCCGATGTATCCCCGCACGGCCTCAATCGGCTCCCGGCAGCTCCACTGCACTGAGCTCAGATACTCTGGGGAGTGGCGTACTGCCATTATCAGCCTCGAAATATGGCAAACGCCGCTGTGTCTACATGCAACCACAGCCACACACAATCTCATGCAGCCTTCTGGCCTCCCAGCAACCAATGTGATGGTGACTCCTGCGGCATCCTGGCGGCAGCGGTTTCCAGCTCCGAGCTCCGAGCTCCCACCTCTGATGTGTAGCATAGTTGCGTCACTCCTGCAAGCAGGACTTGTTTGCCCAAATGAGATTCTTCGTCTGGTATTTTCTCATTTTCGAGTTTGAAGGTTTTTAGAATCCTCATGTAACTTCACTGGCACAGGATGCTTTCTTCATGCCCGGACTTAGCTCTTCTCCTCTGATGAGCTCATTCCAACAGTGGAGCAGCCTCTTCACTAGAACATTCTCTCCGGAAGCCTAAGTTGCCAAACATATAAACACAGAATCGAGCATCACTCTTCTGGGTATGTAGTCGTCGAGAATCGAGGAGTCGATTTCAGAGCTGCTGCTACCCTTCAGAACCTCAACAGCAGGGATGTGGCAAAAGCTGAAAGGCAGTGACAAAGTTCTAGAAAGTCATCAACTGTGGTAAAAATTGATGCTGTGGAAGGAAATGACAGCACAACAGAGATGTAATGACAAAGACTGGGTTAGTCATCAATGAGGTAGTCGAAGTAGACAGCAGCAGGATATAAAACTGGAAAAAAAAACTTCAGTAAACGAAGGACCACTCAATTTTACTACTCTTTTTTTTGTAGGTGACCAGTAAACTAAAACTTTGACAGGCTCAGGGGGTAAAATCTTTCTTGGAAAATACTGTAATTCCAGAAGTGGCTTTTTCTTTGACTGCACAAATGGCTGTCACAGCCCTGCCATGTTCCGCAAGTAATACTAGGGCCAAATTTCAATCTGTTTCTTTGTCTTCCTGGCAGGTTGAAGTCTTATTTCTCAATGCCTACAGTCATGGTCCAGCAATATATACATTCCTCTGTTCGCCTGCTTGACACTTCTTGAAAAGAAAATACCTGGATGACTTCTCAGCCCTAAATTGAAAGCAACAGAGACCTCTATTATAAAACAATGATTACAACATTATGTTTTGTTAGACATTCTATCAAAAGGATTAACATTTTTAAAGAAACTGGAGCACAGCTCCCCATAATTATTCTCACACTGATGTGGATTGAAAAACCTGGCAAAGCCTCTGGTGGTGGTAGAGATGGGTTCCGGTTTCTCAGACTGGCCAGTTGTCGGGTCAGAAAATCAAATGGATAGGTTTTATTTAGGTATGAGTTTTTCCAAATTAAGAGAAAGAAAGAAAGAGAGAGAGAAAGAGAAAGGGTTTTTTTTTTTCTCCTGAACATTGGTTGCCGGAAGCTCCCAGCTTCATGACACAGAAGTACTGAACCATGTAAAACAATGAACGATCCAATGCTTAAAAATAACCACACTTACAACTATTTGGAACGAAAAAGTAATATGCAAGTTAGTGTTTTGCTAAAGCTCAGGTTGTCTAAACCTATATCTTTTGCCAGGAAGAAAATCCTTAATAGCCGTTCACAAACGGTCTTTGGGGGTTCCTCCTCACCACACTAAGCCAACAACAGCAAGCTCATCTAATCCCAGCTTCTATCAAGTATCAGCCTTTTGAAAGAAGAAACCCTTCTAGCAGCAGACCTATTACCTGAAAGACTACATTTTTTTTAGTGGCCATTACTTGTGTCACACCGAATGACAAAACCTGTCTGGTCTTTAACAAGCCAGTTAGTGCCCGCAAAGACAGTGTTGTTTTGCACACAATTCCTTCTTTAATATTTCATGTTTTAAGAAAGTTTCCTGAACCTAAAAATAATTCTGCCTGTCCGCAAGCTTCGATATGACATTCTTTCAACTGACTGAACCTCATACTCTGGAAGTTTTCAAAGTGAAAATCATTAATTAGTGGTTTTACAGGCAATATCTGATGAGCACCATTAGATGACAATGCCCCCTAGATGAGTCTTCTAAGTGGCCAGGATATACCCAGACATGGTTCCTTTGTTCACTGTGCCATGGATTCAAGTTAGCCCGGCTGATACGGTTCCAGGATGCTTGCTTCCAGCCCAGGGATGACCTGGCCTGGCAGTCCAGGCTGGACAGTTTCCATCTGGAGCAGGGTCAACACTGATTTGCATTTGGCTGGGTCCAAACCGAGATGGCATAGTGAGCAAAGGAACAATGGATTAAAACCAGATCTGTGACTGGGGGTGAGTGCTTGAAAAGTTTCAGCCCTCTGTCCAACATCTTTTTGTGTTGCTGATGATCGAACAGCTGTCAGCATATTGCTGGAAACAACAAAACAGACCCCCCACTTAAGTTTCTAACATCCAAAAGTATTTGACACACGCTATAGGTCATTTTGAAGAAAGAGGATTAACTAGATCTGTGAAGGGGATGGTAAATTTGCACGCCCCATTACAAATTCCAGAAAGCAGTGGAATATTTAAATCAGAACTCGGATTGCTTTTTGACAATAAGCCATTTTTTCTCTACCATGTTTTCATCCCGCTTCTCCGCATGCTACTATGGCTTATTTTAAATGCACATTAATCAAGTTCAATGACTGGTTAAAAAAAAATAAAAAAATAAAAAATGAAGACTTGCAAAAGGCAGTTTAGAATGATGATGAAGAAGAAACAGCTTATCAGGCACAACTTGCCCAAAAAGTTTTCTGGCGCTTGTAGACACAGCAGCGGAAGAATCAAGGCTACTGGAATATCCACATTCGCAATTTTTTAACGGAAGGATGGAAGGGATGGAGAGTACTTGATGTCAGTAAGGAAGACGTTTCAAAGTTTCTGAGCTTGCTAGGACAGGCACCAGTGTTTGTTTTTGTCAATTCATACATGCCACAAATAAAACGTTGGCAGACGTTGATTAAAGGTGGCAAACAGGTCTATAACAAGTAAAAATGTTTCTAAGAAAACAGGGACCATCACAGTTGATGGCTTGATAATGCAAAAAGTTTTTAAGGGTATGCACTTACGGATGGGTAGTCACTGGAGAAGAGTCAGGAGGGAACTAATGGACTTCGAGACAGACACATTTAAAAGAAGGGTGCAGCTCAGATATAAACAATTTGTAAGTCGTGTAGCATATACTGAGGACAGCCTAGATAAAAAGCATTTTCGTAGTCAGGCAGAAATAAGGGCTTGGACGGTGTTTGTCATGACGATACAGGAAGCAGGGGCACATTTTTTCATAACATACAAAGGAAATGGAAACACTCAGCTAAAACATGGTTTATTTATTTGTGAAAGGATAGATGGGTGCTCAGGAAGACACCTAGGTTTCTGACTGTACATGTGGAGTTGGATTTGAGCTAAATATGGAAGGCCACGAAGCAGAGGACCGAAGTGAGGCTTCTTCAGCAAATCTGAGGCCTTTTGTCTTGTACCTTCATGCGGTTGGACCTAACTTATTCGTTTGGCAACTTCTTTCGTGCAGTATTTAAAAGACTGTTGAGCTAAGAAGCATTAGAAGATATTTTCTTTTTTGCTTTTAACCAGAGCCTGTACATCATCAGTATAGAAATGGCATTGCGTCCATGGCCTTGAACAACGGATGCATATAAGGCTCAAAGTTGAGTCCTGAGGAACGTCATCTCTTACTAAGGTAAACTTAGATCTAAAAAGGTGAAGAGAAAAGGCCTGTGAATTGTCTGAAAAGACGCACTGAAGACATTTTATGGCTCCTTGTCAGCCAGCTATTTAGGAAAGGGGAGAGATCAGAACGGAGTGTGAGACCATGTCAAAAGCATCAGACAAATCAAGGACAATCAGTGTGGCAGACCTAACCTGGTCCACTGTCTTTAACTTATTTGAGATCCCTACCAGCGCAGTTCCATGCGGTGTGTGGGGAGGAATAAAAATTGTGTTAAGAGATCGTTACATGACATATACAACAAGGAGTTGCAAATGTACTGCTTTTTCAACTATTTTAGAGGGAGCATGTTGTAACCAAATAGGTCTGAAGTTAGCGAGGACAGAAGGTTCCAAAGTGGGTTTAGCAGAGGAATTACTCATAGTTTCTTCCAGTGGTCAGGATACATAGCAGATTAGAGAGACAGACTGCAAATATCAGGTAATGCAGGAACCATAATCTCTATGAAGATGGAGAGTGGTGTAAGATTCCCTTCAGCAGCACTTGAGGAGCTAGCAATTCCTTTTAGCAGCACATACCTTGTGTTGACGACGGGGCGGCAGGACGTCTTTGATGGGCGTGAGGTGGGCCCTAAGAGTGATTAAATCCAGTTCAAAGGTCATAAAAGTGTTAAACTATGCCGAGAACGTTGGCAAATCAGGTGAAGTGCTGGTGCACAAGCGAGCGTGGCGGATGGGCTAGCAGTGTCCTGTGCCCAAGTTTGAGATATTTAGGAAGGGTTTAAGGTTCCAAGCAATTGATTGCAATCATATACCATTCTAATAAGAATGACAAAGTAGTCTGACAAGCCGAAAGGAAGAGCTGTTTGCACTATGAAATAAGAGCTATTAGTGAAGATGGGGTGAAGGGTGTTGCTGGTTCAATGAATAGGAACAGACACAAACTGTTAAAAACCTACAGCGGATAATGAATCTGAAGTGTCTGGTGTCAGATAAAGAGTGATATTTGAGAGGATAGTTTATGTTGCTGTGGATGCTGAAGTTAACTGATTTAAAACATAGGGAGCACGAAAATGACTTAAGGGAGGAAAGAACTCTAGTTTCAGGCCAGGAGAGAAATAAACCAGCAAAGGTAGTAACTGAGTTTAGTTTCATACTTAATGATCATCATTTAGCATGAGTAAGATAATTACTTTCAATTACTGTGCAATTTAGATTATTGGAGTGATGAACAATAGCAATATTGCCACCTGGTCGATTTTGGCAGTCATGCTTGATACTTTTATAATCTAAGGAAATTGAAATTGTTACACTTGGGCCAAGGGAGTCGCTGAACCAGGATTCTGAAAAAAATAAAAAAATCCAGCTCAGCATAGGCACACAGATTAGATTTTTCTTAACCAATTTTAATGAATTTCAGCGGTCGTACAAATGCATAACAATCATATCCGGATTAATGTAACATATTTAGCATTAACACTCCGGCCTTATATCTTATTCATGAATTTCTGTGCACTTTGGCCGGCATTAGCCTGTGTTTTTTCTTTTTAACGAACATTTCAACAATAAAAAATATGAAAATTCTACAGCAGCATTATTACATCTTTGGATACTCTGCAGGTTACAGCAACGTTATCGCTATCTAACTCAGTTGTACCAGTTTACGGAACTGCATACCATTAAGTGACGGCTTACATCATATTGCAAGATCTTTACAGGAATGGTCTGCATGTCTAGTATAGCGGGAGGGAGGAGAGGTCAAGGTAGAAAGGGTGGGAGAAGGGGACTGGAGGGGGGGAATAGAGAGGGTTAGGCGGGGAATTGGAAGGGGGCGGAGTAAGCCTTATGTCAGACACCTGGAGAGCTGTTCTATAGGTGATGTAACTACGATCTTAGTTGTTTAGTTCTTCCTGAAAAGCGCATATCTCAAGGAGTATTGTCTACCAATCAACAGCAATGGGGATTCTGTGAAATCCACAAGCCTCTTCACGCCTCCGGGCCACAGCTTCCACATTTCCCCACTTAAATTTTGCTGCACACCAATGCACAACACCTGGCAGTGTGTGGGCTTTCCAGTGCATGTCAATAAGCCTGCCGGTAATGAGCAATGACTAGGTCCTTGAAACAATTCACAGCTTTAGCGGCTTTTGAATCCTAGCAAGCATCGAGCTCTCCATGGTGCACACATTTGTGCAGTCTGGCACAGCCGTTATTGCTCTTGATACTTCTCCCCTTAACTGCACAGCCGTTGTGCATGTCATGAACATGTGCCCGATGTGTACAGATAAGACTTGCAAACAGCGAATAGGCACAGTTCAGACAGCTTACTTTTTAACTGAATGGAGGTGATTTGAGGGACAAAGAAGGTTGAGGGCTGGATCATTTTTGGTGGTGGGGATAGACATAAGGGCTTCGACATGACGAGGTGCCTTTGGCGCACCTGCTGCATGGAATGACCACATTTTATAGCTGCCTCTGATCAGTAGTTATAGTTGAACTTGTGACTGGAGTTCACAACAGGTGTCAAAAATGAGGTCTTAATGCTGAACCATTTATAATTGATAATGTTACAAAGTTTATGGAGTGTTGACTCTAGAAGTGTACAACTTTCGGAAAACTTATATAACAGCAGCATAGGCTACTCCACATGTTTCTTATGTACTGAAGCTTTTGGGCAGGAAGTTTTTAAGGAATTGTTATCCTACGTACTTGTATGACACCTGATCAGTACGGGCCATCTTAATGCCCACTGAAATGTTTGGCTTTGGAACAAGTCTTTCAACTATGCCAGAAGGAGTCAAATGTGGGCGAGAGTCACAAAACATTATCTTGATGACAATACTTGATCCTTTAACACTTCACCTACTTCCAGCAAACTATTCACCCATCTCATTCCAGGATGTATACCATGCTTCAAATGCAAATGTCAGGAAAGTGTGGAGAAACTGGGCAGAAATGGATGGTGATGAATGGATCACCATAGGACCTCTGCAGAGCTTGGATGCTTACATCTTCTTTAGGAAATCTTTTTCCAGTACTGCCTGCAGGCCCTTCCCGACCAACTGTGGAGGAGGATGAGCAAGGGGAACAACCAGTAAGATCAATGTGAGGGTCATTTTTCATTTAAGGTTTAGTAAGCTCAAAAAAAGCTTTCTTTCTGCTAGTGGGGTTAACAGGAAAAGCTTTCAGAAAAAACAGAATGGTCTATGTAGGATCTGATATGTCTGGAAGCCACCAGGCAAAAGGATTACTGTACGGAGTCTCAGAACTAGATGAAAAATGCTCTATCATCTGACAGGATCCACAGTCCACATGTGTATGCTGAGAGTACATAAAATGATAATTCTCTAAACTTCAAGGGCATTTGAGTTCTCAGCTGCAAAGATGATCAAACGTGTGGAGAACAAGGGTGCTATTTTGATGGAGGGAAACTTTGCAGCTGCAACACCTAAGTTACATGAAGCACGCAAATGAACTAAGGCAAGGGACAGGTTACTTACCTTTAACAACAATTTTGCAGCACAAAGATATTTCTCTATTCACATGCAGTGCATTACTCAACCATTCAGTTACTTAGCCTCAAACTAACCCCATTTTGTTTCTTTAAAGCCGTTGTCAGTCCATTATGAGATTTAACATATGCCTGCAATGTCCCAGTGCATGTCTGTTGCAGTCAGATCGTATTTTGGTGACCTATATCTTAAAGGTCTAGTTATGTGTGTAATTTGTTGTTTTGAACTTTGTCTTTTCTCCTTTTGTCTTCACTGTAAAGGTAGGTAGGTGGGTCACACGCGAAAACAGAAAAGTCTTCAAGCTGAAAACCTATTGTTGTAGGTAACAAAACCTGTCTTTTTGCAGCATTAATATCTTCAGGATTCACATGCTGTGCATAGACTTTATATCAGTATTAGCTCTTTGTGGAAGGGTCGGTTGAAGTGTGTGTGGCAGCAAAAAGGTGTCAAGACATTCTGTCCCCCTTGAAACTTGCCATTTGCGTAGATGTCCATGTAGTAATGTTATGTGAATATGTGGACGGATGGCCATGTTGCGGCCATGACTTGTTATTAATAAAGACATTTGTAATGCACACTAGTGTGGCTGCCTTTTTCCTGGTAGTGTGTGTTTTTTGGTTTGTTAATCAGATATTTATCTGCTAAAGAATAGCATGACTGGGTGGTTTCCACTATCCATCTTGCAGTGGTACACTGACACCTGTAGATTTCTATTCCCCAAAGCATATCAAACGTTTCCAAAAGTTTTGGTTCCTCTAAGTAGTGCATTAATGCTCTCCTAATGTCTAGCATATGTAGTGCTCTTTCTGCCTGTGTTTTGGTTACTGAAAGGTAGCCATTGGTTATACTGATTGATATACATCAAAAAGTAATAGTATCTTTGGGGTGAAGAGGAGGTTAGATCTTCCAACTACCCAATTCTTGTGTATCTGTAAATACAGCTCTTGGAAAGTTAAGAGCCTGCAATCTGCTCAAGCAACAAAAGGATGCAGTAGCAACTAAGTAGGTAGTGTTCATGGCCAGAAATGTGGGTCGTCTTTTGGGCACTGGTTCAAATGGTTATTTTATAAGCTGTCGTAGCACTAGGATAAGGTTCAACACTGGTGTGGACAAACACCTTGGTAATGCAATTTGTTTCACTTCTTCTAACAATAATTTAATGTCGGACAAGGCAAAAGGTTTCTTCACTGAGGTTTCTGTAGTGTATGCAACTATATCAAACAGGTGTATCAACGGATATGTAAGTATGCTTTGCATCCAGCAAGTACATCAACTATCCGACAGTGGTTGTGTTCTGGTCAGGTTATGTAGAATGGTTTCCATCCTACATGAGTGAACAAGCCTGATCCACTAGAATGCATAATATTTGCATGTTGTTTGTCTTCCACCTCCCTTTTTAATTCCACACACCTGTCTGGGGTCCTAGGTAGCCAAAATCAAAGTCTTCAGGTGCCATGCTGCTACACTAAGGATAGCTGGCTCCTGGTAACACACCTGCTCTCTCTTTAGTATTAGCAGGCACTAAAATACTGGGAGTTTTATCACCCCATCTTATGCCATTTCTATAAGATTTGAGAACCATGCTTATCTGGCCCACTGTGGGGTGATTAGTATCACTGTCATGTTTGTTTGCTTGTACATGTTTACAACCACTGGTGTCGGGTATCAGTGGAAAGGAGTATGCAAATGTCTCCGTCTACTCTATTAGCAGGACTTTCCCTGAAAACCTTTGGTAGTTTGTGTTTGCATAGGTTATCTAGTTACTCCTCTACTAACTATTGATGTATTTGTGGTGTTTCCTAGTCTGGAGATTGTGTCTACTACCTTTTGATTTAGCTCCCCCTAAAACGGAATCCTTTCTTGCCTGCTTATTATGTCAACTTCTAAATTTTTTGTGCTGGCATGTTTATCGCTGTTAGTGCTATCTCTTTGGATGCCTTTGGACAGCCCACCTATAGATGCCCTTTGGTAACCTGCACACAACATATGACTTGGTGCCACCCTGTTTGTAAAAATAGAACATTGTAGTTCACTGCTAGAAGAATATTCAAAACATTTATATATTTTACTGCCTTCATCAAGAATTCCGTTAAGCCATGATTTTCTGGATTACAATGTGTACACCCTAAACTGTGTGGAATAGCTTTATGGTAATGGTCACTGAGGCGTATGGTTCTTTGAAAGATGTGTCTATGGCATGTTTTTTGCTGTCTCCCACTGTATCTACCTGTGCAAATTTTGCTTCAACAATTAGATCGTCCCAATCTTCCTTCACCTATGACCACTAGCTAAATAACTGCTCATGAATAGGTTTAAAAGGAAGTCTAGTAAACAGAATTAAGGGGATGATAAAGCCATCATACCCCGTAACTTCATTACACTTCTCTCTGTCAGAGCGTGGTTCTTCTGGTAGAGGCAAACTTGCTCTATCAGTGCAATCACTCTCTTTTAGACAGAATATGCCCTAGCCCTGTTAGAGTCAACCTCTGTCCCCAGGTAGACCTTTTCTTTCATGGGTAGGGCTGAGGATTTATCCATGTTCACTGAGAATCTTATTTTGTGCATCATTTCCATTACTTGTTGTACACTGTTCGAGCATGAACCTTGCAAGTTCACATTTACCAAACAATCATATAGGTAGGGGTATACATGTATACCCTACCTTCTCAAGTACAATGTCATTACTGCAAGGTATTCTGGGAACACTTTTGGTGCTGGCTTTATCAAAATGGTAGAACGTTTACCTAATAATAACTGTCTACCACAAAACTGAGGTACATTTTGTGGCTGCTCTTCTTCGAGATGTGGAAGTACTGTTCTGCCAGATGTTGAATGAGATCCTCAATATCTCTTCCCTCTCAATGTCCATATCGCCTAAACAGGACATAAAAATTTGCAAGGCGCCACTGAACTCTCTTTCTACACACAGCTTTAGCCTCTTGCTTCCTTTGACTGGTGGCAGGTCAATTGACGCTGCAGCGTTGATACTGTAAGCACTATCATGGAGCAAGTGGTGAATCACTTTTGATGAAGGTAAGGTCCAGGCTAGGGGCTTAAATTTCTTCACTACCATTGATCGGACTACTTTATGACACTGGTTCTTTGAACACCTCAACGCCCTGGTTCAGTATACTGATGACTAGGAATTGTTTTTTATTCAATGGCAGTTGTGTTTTCTATAGGATACAAGCCACAGTCTGCTCTTCTTCCTCCTCCTGCACCTCATACATGTCAGCAGCCATTTTAAACACTGTATTGTGCAATAATAAATCATCTGAGGGTGATGGTCTTTATCTGTAAGAATCAAGGATCTCTTCTGGGGTGCCAGCTTCCAGGTCCTGTCATGTCATGTCTCCTTCCGACTTTGACCTGTGGAGCCTCCTTTGTTTTAAGCATCTTTTTAATTGTTGATTGAAATTGAAGGTAGCTTTGATCTCAAGAGACTTAGATCTTCAGCTCAGCTCCACTGCAACCATGTGGCACTGAGGGCACACACTTTTGAGTCATCAGCACCATTTCTTGCAACGTCTTTTGTGACACTTCTTGCTTCACATATACCAATGCCATATCTTTGGCATCAAACCCCGGTTCTCCATTGGCCACCTCCATTTCCTCACAATCCGACAGCCTCATTTCCCTGGGGATCCTGGTCATGACTGGATCATGGCATAGTGGACCCACCCCTGTTTTTACTCTTACTTTGAGAGTCCTGAGAATGAAATATTCCTTACACCTTGTCCAGATTATAGTCTTATGGTCTATAGGAAGGCACAAGTAACAGACTGTCTTTTTCTGATCCAATTTTAGCTGCCAATTCAGGCAGAATCTACAGAGTGTTTTCCAACACTTCTGGATCTTAGAAAAGGTCTTAGGACTAGTTTCACCACTAATTATACAGTATGAGAACTACACAGTCGAAGACCAAATGAAAAAACTCTCTCCTGGATTTTTTTTTTAGGTGTTTGTTGTCTCATTTGGATGCCTTATCATTCTGTCCTCTTTTCTGGCTTTGATCCAAGTTTGCCGCCACCTCGTCTTTGATGATCTCAGGCTCAAGAGCTATGAACGGTGCATCTGCACACAATGGCAGAAAAAAAAGACTGAGAAAGGAGAGGACCTCATGGGGGCTACAAACCTGCTAGTCAACATAAAAAACAAGCATTTTCAATGCAACGGGTCTCGCATTTGTTCGAGTTACAGCTATTAGTGTAAAGCAAAACAAACACAGCGCGATCGTACTATGTAAAATGCAGCGTAATCGCGCTGCATGGAAAATAAACAGATAAAGTAGTCCGGACTCCAGGCTGAAAACATTGAACCTCGTATGTTTTTGGTACTTTACCAGTGCTGTGTAGGTGGGTTAAACACCAGAAAAGGCATGACATATGATTGCCTTTCACAAATGAAAGCAAGTGGAATTTAAACGGCAAGCCCACGAACCAATGTAATTGACTGACGTGGCATGGGCGTGGTTTCAAGCCCAAAGAGAGATTACAGAATGGACGGAGCACTTTGTGCTCACCCATAAAAATAGGGCCATTTTCAAACCCAAACACTACATGGCAAAACAATGCACAGCAAGTGAATCTAGCAATTCTGCAGATTCCAACTATTTCAGGCAAAGGGATACAGGACAAAGTTTCCTTTGTGCTCATGCTAGCTGCTCTTCGTTGTTGGTTACTACTAACTTTAAAAGAGACTGCTAATAAATATTTGACATACATTCCATAACATAATAGCCTGAAAAGGAGTGATGTAACAGAGGGAAATTAATGGAACTGTAAGGCAATTATTTTTGCAACCACAAGTCCTATCAAATATTGAAAAATTAGAATACCCCAACAACACTGTTATGGATGCACCCCTCTTTCAACCAATCTCTTTAGCTTCTTCTTTTAGCAGACCACGTACTCATTTGACTAAATCAACTTGCACAACTGCCCTAACAATGCCAGTTTGTGTACACCATGTCAGACCCAACTAATTTCTAATTGACTTATTTACTGATTTATTCATTATTAATTTGTAACACACTGAGTAAACAATACCATTAACTACATTTAGCCGCGGAAATCCAGATATACAACAGTTCTCTTACCTTGTGCCAAGAATTCCAATTCTTCAGGAGAGCTAACAGGCTCAGTTTTTACATGTATAGCTCCATTTGACTTGTCTGACAGATTCAACTGCTTGTCTGCCCCATTCAAGAGACTGGCACATAGGAAACCAGATCCCTGTTCTTCGGTGTTTTTACTGAGTGTGGGAGGCATAGGTACTGCATTCCCCTTGACAGAAGGCTTTCCATTATTTATTTGACCAAAGGCACTCTTAGACTGCAGCCCTTTCCTAGCTCTATAGTTCCGCTTGGCGACTTGAACATTGCTTTGGTTCCTACGTTTATATTGCCTTTTGGGGGTAACCGGATTTAACTCATTAAATTCTTCACCCCCAGAGCCTTCACAGCTCAGCTCAGAGTCCAGCTCTGGGTCCCTCTCTTTTTTAGGGGTGCAACTTGCAATGATGTGCTGACCCTTTGTCTTTCCATGGGATTCCTCCACCACACTGCTAGCAAAACGTGCAAATTCATGATTGACTAAGCACTTTTGTAACCCAGGGGATACGGTCACTCTAGGGATTCTCATCGCATAGTTATGATTATCATTTACTGGGTCAGTTCCATGGCTGTAAATGTCCGATGTGGGTTCTGGTGTGCTAATGGCTCTGTAGTCATGGTTTTCCAACTTCAAAGGTTTGCCAACTGCTTTAACAATATCTGCCTCTGTACACAAGCTAGAAAACTGTTTTAGCAGCCGCACAGATTCTTCAAGAATGCCTGAAGTACTGTCCACTCCACTGGAGTCAGTGGTATTCATAGGTCTGTCGCTGTCACAATCAGTAGGGGATGTGGATTCCTTGATACAACCTATCAATAAAGGGTCACCCGTACTCTGGCTGAGACCACCTTCCCCTTCACTGCTCAATGCGGGTGTGGAAAAAGTGAAGTGTTTGACTGTAGAAGTGCTTCCCGGGCTTGTACATGAGGTTGTGTTTTGTCCTGTCATCACCTGCTTCTCCTTTGTCTTGTTATCATGTATGTCCTTCAACATCATCAATAAGGTGCTAAATTTGTAATCCGGTTCTAAGGCTACAGAACTCTGACCAGAAGAAGCAAAAAGTAAGGGCAACATGGGCTTAGAGGATACACCATCACTGGTCTCTGCCTTTATCGATTTGTAGGATAACTCTTTCAACTCTGACAGAACATGCTTAACCACAGCAGTTTCTATCTCAGCTGCATCTTGTGATCTTTCATGCATGTTGCTGAGTAGCAGCTGATGGGCAAGTGTATCATGCTCAGTAGAAAAGGTTTTTGACCCAGAAGCCACGCCTTTCGTATCAGAAAACACACTTCCTTCACCTTCTTGTGCTTTGTCCTGATTTTTGTGTTTGCTTCTAATATATTGCCTCCTGGGTTCTTTTAATCCTTTCAATTTGAGTCTTTTTTGATCTGGGACATCCTTTTCTATATGAGGAGAACCATCAGGAAGTCGTTTGTATTTAGAAATATCCTGTGACGCCCCTTCAAAAGCTGTAATTGATTCCTCAGCTTGAGAAGCAGGCACTTGCAAAGCAGTTGCTCCTAAGCTGCAATCTGCGGAGCTAACAGCATGTGCGCACAGCCTGTCACATTTTCTATTCTTGCTGCTACTGTTGGTGTACTCAGGTACATTATCACAAGCCCCCTCATGTTCCAGTACTTTAGGCATAACATTTTGGTCCATTTTAATTTGAAGACTCTTAACAGTTGGTAAACGAGTTCGGTTTCTGGGCCCAGCTGTTTTTTTGTTCTTTGAGACACCAGGCAGGACTGCAGTTGTATGGGAGCTGTATGGATTTTCAAAAAATGGAACTTCAGTCCCAGAGTGTGCCTGCTCAGTGCAGCTTTGAGTAAAGAATGGGTGGATCGCACTCAATGCAATTTCGACAACTTCTTTGGACAACACACAACTCATCTCAACAGCAGGTTCTTGAACATTATTAGTATCTTTTTCCAGAACGCTCTTGCCACAATTTGTCTTTTTTGATGACTTGGAACAGGTTAACTTTACTTCAGCCAGTTGTTTGAAAATGCTCAGAGGAGGCCTTAGACACCCATTCATCAGGGTAAGCACATCGGTTAGGGAGTGCCTTTCAGATGGTTCCAGTAGCTCGTAGTTCTGATTACCTTTCAGGATATCAATGCTACAGTTTTGTTTCTCTGGATCTTTGGAAATTAATTCTTCTGCAAGCACAACACTCCTCTGCCATGCAGCTTTATATTTTTTAGGGACCTAGACATAAAAACAAAGGAGGGCATGTTATAAAATTATGAATAGGAAAAAAGATATGTTAACAAAATAATTTGTAAACAGAAACATTGTCAAGATCATTAAATAGTGGCAATGATCATAGTGTAACAGTAAGTCATGTGCATTGATTTTTCCACCCAAACTACAAAACCTACACCCACCCACACCTTTTTGATTTTGCTAGCATTACCAGTACCAGAGAAAGCTGCACAAAGTAAAATGGCGAATAGCCTAGAACGTCAAAAATGTTGACCAGTGCAGAATAAATGTAATCTTCGAAACCTAGCACAAATGCTAAACAAAAACAAAGACGACAGTCTTATCTTGGGTAGGAACTTTAATGTTGCTAAGATGTCGCTGCATGGGCTCAAAAAAGGCGATAAATCATTCAGTAAATGTTGACAGCATATTTTCATTAGAGTCCCAAAATTGTATCTCTTTGCACCAGTCATCCTCTTTGTAAATATTCTAATCCTCTGAGTGAAAAGGTAAATTTCATTAAATTGTTTTGAACTGATTGCTACACATTGTTTAGGCCTAAATGCCAAAACGTAGGGGCTCATTACATTGAACAACTAAACTGGACTGTTTCAGCATGCACTTTTAAAGGTTGAAGTAAAATGTCTCAGCTAACAGGGTGCTTCTCATAAAGGTTAAAAGAGCTGGCATATGATTCAGACGAGGCTTCACAAAGGAGTAGTACACCACTTCCAGGGCATTTTCAGAGTGTTTAGATGCACCTTAAAGGGAGTGACAAACCTAGCTGCTTGGTTCATTCACCAAGGAGAACATCCAAGCCATGGCAGGTGGCCGCAAGGTGCTGCAAGAGACAGATTTTGCTGACAGGAGACAAGTCTCTCTGAGAAAGTTTCAGTACTACACATTTGCACTCTTATGGGGAGAGAGTACATAGTAAACAAAACAGAAAAGTGGAGCTTAAAAATGCCAAGATCTGCCAGTCCCTAACACCATGTATTTTTTTTTCATGCAAACTCTGCGGCTTGCAGAGAAGTGAGAAATTAAGCACTTTCAAAAGCAATCTGGAAAGCAAATTCCAGGCTCAGGGAACAATCACCAAGAACACACCGTGACAGGGAGGTAACTAACTGTAGTTCCCCAGTATTGGAATATTTCAATGATTCACACGCTTGAATCATTCCCAGTCATCGAGATAGGAGTCTCCTGCTAACTTATAATAGCAATGTAGTGTTAAACATAGTACATGAAGGCCCTGGGCTCTTCACTTTTGTAACACATTCCAGTCAATTTATAAAAGGAGGCCAAACTTAGGTTTCAGCCAATCAGGCTGCTTTGCCCTCTACGGAAACCCTTTGAGAAGCTCCAGTTTCTCCGATTTTCCAAAGCACGAGTGTAGAAGAACCACTTATAAAGAAAAGGTGAGCTTCTCAGGGGAGGAGGGTGGATCGCATGTCAATCTATGAAAGATTCCAATACTGTAGAATTAGGGTTATATGTAAGTAACTTATTTTCTTACTCCAGTATTGGCACGTTCATATATTCACATGCTTAAATCAGAGTATATAGCAGTAGTGATGCACATTGTCACCTCAATTGTAAACATACTAATTTATAGAGATGTAAAACATATTAAAAAAATATCTATCTATCTATCTATCTATCTCTATCTATCTATCTATCTATCTCTATCTATATCTATCTATATCTATCTATCTATCTATCTATCTATATCTATCTATCTATATCTATCTATATCTATCTATCTATATCTATCTATCTATCTATCTATATCTATCTATCTATCTATCTATCTATCTCTATCTATATCTATCTATCTATATCTATCTATCTATCTATCTATCTATCTATCTATCTATATATCTATCTATATATCTATCTATATCTATCTATATCTATCTATATCTATATCTATCTATATCTATATCTATCTATATCTATATCTATCTATATCTATATCTATCTATATCTATATCTATATCTATATCTATCTATATCTATCTATATCTATATCTATATCTATATCTATCTATATCTATATCTATCTATATCTATATCTATATCTATCTATATCTATCTATATCTATATCTATCTATATCTATCTATATCTATCTATATCTATATCTATATCTATCTATATCTATATCTATCTATATCTATATCTATCTATATCTATATCTATATCTATATCTATCTCTATATCTATATCTATCTCTATCTCTATCTCTATCTCTATATCTATCTCTATATCTATATCTATATCTATATCTATATCTATATCTATATCTATATCTATATCTATATCTATCTATATCTATATCTATCTATATCTATATCTATATCTATATCTATATCTATCTCTCTATCTCTCTATCTCTCTATCTCTCTATCTCTCTATCTCTCTATCTCTCTATCTCTCTATCTCTCTATCTCTCTATCTATCTATCTATCTATCTATCTATCTATCTCTATCTATCTATCTCTATCTATCTCTCTATCTCTCTATCTCTCTATCTCTCTATCTCTCTATCTCTCTATCTCTCTATCTCTCTATCTCTCTATCTCTCTATCTATCTATCTATCTATATATATATATATGGAAAATGTCACTTACCCAGTGTACATCTGTTCGTGGCATAAGACGCTGCAGATTCATATGCTGTGCATATCCCACCATCTAGTGTTGGGCTCAGAGTGTTACAAGTTGTTTTTCTTCGAAGAAGTCTTTTCGAGTCACAAGATCGAGGGACTCCTCCCATTTCGGCTCCATTGCGCATGGGTGTCGACTCCATCTTAGATGGTTTTCCCCGCAGAGGGTGAGGTAGGAGTTGTGTATATAGTAATAGTGCCCATGCAATGGAGTAAATATGTATGTACATAATGTGTTTAAATGTAATATATTTACAAATGTACAAGTTTAATTTTTCTCAACTTAAAACGGCTACAGGCTCCCGGGGAGGTGGGAGGGCGCATGTGAATCAGCAGCGTCTCATGCCACGAACAGATGTACACTGGGTAAGTGACATTTTCCGTTAGATGGCATGTGTAGCTGCAGATACACATGCTGTGCATAGACTAGTAAGCAGTTATCTCCCCTAAAAGCGGTGGTTCAGCCTGTAGGAGTTGAAGTTGTTTGAAATAAAGTTCGTAATACTGCTTGTCCTACTGTGGCTTGCTGTGTTAACACATCCACGCAGTAATGCTTGGTAAATGTATGAGGCGTAGACCATGCGGCTGCCTTACATATTTCAGTCATTGGTATGTTTCCTAGAAAGGCCATGGTAGCACCTTTCTTTAGAGTCGAGTGTGCCTTTGGTGTAATAAGCAGTTCTCTTTTTGCTTTTATATAACAGGTTTGAATACATTTAACTATCCATCTGGCAATGCCCTGTTTGGATATTGGATTCCCTGTATGAGGTTTTTGGAATGGAACAAACAATTGTTTTGTTTTGCAAATTTGTTTTGTTCTATCTATGTAGTACATTAGTGCCCTTTTAATGTCTAATGTATGCAATGCTCTCTCAGCTACCGAATCTGGTTCTGAAAAGAATACTGGGAGTTCCACTGTTTGATTTAAGTGGAACGGTGATATGACCTTAGGTAAGAATTTAGGATTTGTTCGTAGAACTATTTTATGTTTATGTATTTGAATAAAGGGTTCTTGTATAGTAAATGCCTGTATTTCACTTACCCTTCTGAGAGATGGGATGCTATCAGAAAAACTACCTTCCATGTTAAGAACTGCATCTCACATGAGTGCATGGGTTCAAAAGGTGGACCCATAAGTCGTGTTAAGACAATATTGAGATTCCACAAAGGAACTGGTGGTGTTCTTGGTGGGATAATTCTTTTCAGACCCTCCATAAATGCTTTTATGACTGGGACCCTGAATAATGAAGTTGAGTGCATAATTTGCAGATAAGCTGAAATTGCGGTGAGATGTATTTTAATGGATGAAAAAGCTAACTTTGACTTTCGTAAGTGCAGTAGGTAGCTGACGATGTCTTTAGCAGATGCGTGTAATGGTTGAATTTGATTATTATGGCAGTAATAAACAAATCTTTTCCACTTATTTGCATAGCAATTTCTTGTGGTTGGTTTCCTAGCTTGTTTTATGACCTCCATACATTTCTGTGTAAGGTGTAGGTGCCCGAATTCTAAGACTTCAGGAGCCAAATTGCTAGATTCAACGATGCTGGATTTGGGTGTCTGAGCTGTTGTTTGTGTTGAGTTAACAGATCTGGTCTGTTTGGTAGCTTGATATGGGGCACTACTGAGAGTTCTAGTAGTGTTGTCTACCAAGGTTGTCTTGCCAAAGTTGGTGCTATTAGTATGAGTTTGAGTTTGTTTTTGACTCAATTTGTTTACTTGATATGGAAGGGGTGGGAGAGGGGGAAAAGCGAATGCAAATATCCCTGACCAACTCATCCATAACGCATTGCCCTGAGAGTGAGCCTGTGGGTACCTGGATGCGAAGTTTTGGCATTTTGCGTTTTCTTTTGTTGCAAATAGTTCTATTTGCGGTGTTCCCCACCTTTGGAAGTAAGTTTTTAGTATTTGGGGATGAATTTCCCATTCGTGGATCTGTTGGTGATCCCGAGAGAGATTGTCTGCTAACTGGTTTTGAATTCTAGGTATGAACTGCACTATTAGGCGAATGTGGTTGTGACTCGCCCAATGCCATATCTTTTGTGCCAGGAGACACAACTGTGTTGAGTGTGATCCTCCTTGTTTGTTCAGATAATACATCGTTGTCATGTTGTCTGTTTTGACAAGAATGGGTTTGTGTGTTATTATAGGTTGAAATGCTTTCAGCGCTAGAAATACTGCTAGTAGTTCTAAGTGATTTATGTGAAACTGTCTTTGCTGAGCGTCCCATTGTTCTTGGATGCTGTGTTGGTTGAGGTCTGCTCCCCACCCTATCATGGAGGCATCCGTTATTACGTATTGAGGCACTGGGTCTTGAAAAGGCCGCCCTTTGTTTAAATTTATAGTGTTCCACCACTGAAGCAAGGTGTATGTTTGGCGGTCTATCAACACTAGATCTTGAAGTTGACCTTGTGCCTGTGACCATTGTAATGCTAGGCACTGTTGTAAGGGCCGCATGTGCAATCTTGCGTTTGGGACAATGGCTATGCATGAGGACATCATGCCTAGTAGTTTCATCACTAATTTTACCTGTAGCTTTTGGTTTGGGTGCATGGCTTGTATTACGTTTTGAAATGCCTGTACCCTTTGTGGACTTGGAGTGGCAATCCCTTTTGTTGTGTTGATTGTCACTCCTAAGTATTGTTGTATTTGACAGGGCTGTAGGTGTGATTTTTTTGTATTTGAGTGAGAAACCTAGCTTGTGAAGGGTTTCTATAACATACTTTGTGTGTTGTGAACACCGTTCTTGCGTATTGGTTTTGATTAGCCAATCGTCCAGGTACGGGAAGACATGTATTTGCTGTCTTCTGATATGAGCTGCCACCACTGCGAGGCATTTTGTAAAAACTCTTGGTGCTGTTGTTATCCCGAATGGCAACACCTTGAACTGGTAATGTACCCCTTGGATTACAAATCTTAAGTACTTTCTGTGTGATAGATGTATGGGTATATGGAAATACGCATCCTTGAGGTCTAGTGTTGTCATGTAGTCTTGTTGTTTGAGCAATGGGATCACGTCTTGCAGTGTCACCATGTGAAAGTGATCTGATTTGATGTAAGGGTTTAGTGTTCTGAGATCTAGTATAGGTCTTAGAGTTTTGTCTTTTTGGGGTATGAGGAAGTACAGAGAGTAAACTCCTGTTCCTTTCTGATGAATTGGTACTAGTTCTATTGCATCTTTTTGCAACAACGCCTGGGCCTCTAGTTGTAAGAGATCCATGTGTTGTTTGGACATGTTGTGTGTTTTCGGTGGGACATTTGGAGGGAATTGAAGAAACTCTATGCAATAACCATGCTGGATAATGGCTAGGACCCACGTGTCTGTTGTTATTTGTTTCCAGTTGTTGTAAAAATTGGTTAGTCTCCCCCCCCCCCACTGGCGTCATGTGTTGGGGATTTGTGACGTCGAAGTCACTGTTTATTTTGTGGAGTTTTGGGGCTCTGGAATTTCCCTCTACTCTTTGGGAACTGTCCTCCTCTGTATTGTCCCCGAAAACTACCCCGCTGATATTGGCTTTGATAAGTGGGTCTTGTTTGTAAGGGTGAGGGCTCTGTGCTCTGTCCCCGAAACCCCCCTCTAAACTGTGATTTTCGAAATGTGCCTCTGCTTTGTGGGGAGAAGAGTGCGTGTAGGAAGTTGGCTCTGTATGCACTATTTAAAAGTAAGGAATAGTATGCACAGAGTCCAAGGGTTCCCCTTAGAGGTAAGATAGTGGCAAAAAGAGATAATACTAATGCTCTATTTTGTGGTAGTGTGGTCGAGCAGTAGGCTTATCAAAGGAGTAGTGTTAAGCATCTGTTGTACACACACAGGCAGGGCATAACAGTAAACTGATAATGCCCATCAGGTGTGGAGAATGCTGTCTTTTCTTTTGCTCCAGGTGCCATTTTGATCAATCAGTTCATCAGCTCTTGGAATGGGATGAACATCTGTCTTGGTGACAGAATTAAGTCCTCTGTAGTCCACACAAAACCTCATCTCTCTCTTTCCATCTTTGGTGTGAGGTTTGGGGACTAAGACCACTGGGCTAGCCCAGGGGCTGTCAGAGTGCTCAATGACTCCCAATTCCAGCATCTTGTGGACTTCCACCTTGATGCTTTCCTTAACTTGGTCAGACTGTCTGAATATTTTGTTTTTGAAAGGCATGCTGTCTCCTGTGTCCACATCATGGGTACACAGGTGTGTCTGACCAGGAGTTAGGGAAAAGAGCTCAGCAAACTGTTGCAGGACCTTCCTACAGTCAGATTGCTGTTGGCTAGAGAGGGTGTCTGACTAGATCACTCCATCAACTGAGCCATCTTTAGGGTTTGATGAGAGGAGATCAGGGAGAGGTTCACTCTCAGCTTCCTGGTCCTCATCTGTTACCATTAACAGATTCACATCAGCCCTATCATGGAAGAGCTTAAGGCGGTTCACATGGATCACCCACTTGGGGCTCCTGCTAGTGCCTAGGTCCACCAGGTAGGTGATCTGACTCTTCTTCTCTAGCACTGGGTAAGGGCCACTCCATTTGTCCTGAAGTGCCCTGGGAGCCACAGGCTCCAAACCCCAGACTTTCTGCCCTGGTTGAAATTCAACCATTGCAGCCTTTTGGTCATACCAAAACTTCTGGAGCTGTTGGCTGGCCTCAAGGTTTTTGCTTGCCTTTTCCATGTACTCTGCCATCCTTGAACGTAGGCCAAGTACATAGTCCACTATGTCTTGTTTAGGCTCATGAAGAGGTCTCTCCCAGCCTTCTTTCACAAGAGCTAGTGGTCCCCTTAGAGGGTGGCCAAACAGAAGTTCAAAGGGTGAGAACCCTACTCCCTTCTGAGGCACCTCTCTGTAAGCGAAAAGCAGACATGGCAAGAGGACATCCCATCTCCTTTTGAGTTTTTCAGGGAGCCCCATGATCATGCCCTTTAATGTCTTGTTGAATCTCTCAACAAGGCCATTAGTTTGTGGATGGTAGGGTGTAGTGAATTTATAAGTCACTCCACACTCATTCCACATGTGTTTCAGGTATGCTGACATGAAGTTGGTACCTCTGTCAGACACCACCTCCTTAGGAAAACCCACTCTGGTAAAAATACCAATGAGGGCCTTGGCTACTGCAGGGGCAGTAGTCGACCTAAGGGGAATAGCTTCAGGGTATCTAGTAGCATGATCCACTACTACTAGTATGTACATATTCCCTGAGGCTGTGGGAGGTTCAAGTGGACCCACTATGTCCACACCCACTCTTTCAAAAGGGGACCCCCACCACTGGAATTGGAATGAGGGGGGCCTTTGGATGTCCACCTGTCTTACCACTGGCTTGACAGGTGGTACAGGAGACACAAAACTCCTTGACTTTCTGGGACATGTTGGGCCAGTAGAAGTGGTTGACTAGTCTCTCCCACATCTTGGTTTGTCCCAAATGCCCAGCAAGAGGAATATCATGGGCTAAGGTCAGTATGAACTCCCTAAACACCTGAGGCACTACCACTCTCCTAGTGGCACCAGGTTTGGGATCTCTTGCCTCAGTGTAAAGGAGTCCATCTTCCCAATAGACCCTATGTGTTCCAGTTTTCTTGCCATCGGACTCTTCAGCAGCTTGCTGCCTAAGGCCTTCAAGAGAGGGACAGGTTTCTTGCCCCTTACACAACTGCCCCCTTGAGGGTCCCCCTGGGCCTAAGAGCTCAACCTGATAAGGTTCTAACTCTATAGGCTCAGTTCCCTCAGAGGGCAGAACTTCTTCCTGAGAAGAGAGGTTCTCTTCTTGCTGTTGTGTTGCAGCTGGTTTCCCAGTTGTCTTTCTTTTTCTCTTGGTAGGCTGGGCCCTTTTTCCAGGCTCCAGCTCTACTTTTTCACCCTGTGCCTTGCACTGTGCCCTTGTCTTGACACACACCAGTTCAGGGATACCCAGCATGGCTGCATGGGTTTTCAGTTCTACCTCAGCCCATGCTGAGGACTCCAGGTCATTTCCAAGTAAACAGTCTACTGGGATATTTGAGGAGACCACCACCTGTTTCAGGCCATTGACCCCTCCCCACTCTAAAGTTACCATAGCCATGGGATGTACTTTAGTCTGATTGTCAGCGTTGGTGACTGGATAAGTTTGTCCAGCCAGGTATTGACCAGGGGAAACCAGTTTCTCTGTCACCATGGTGACACTGGCACCTGTATCCCTCAGGCCTTCTACACTTGTCCCATTAATTAAGAGCTGCTGCCTGTATTTTTGCATGTTAGGAGGCCAGGCAGCCAGTGTGGCTAAATCCACCCCACCCTCAGAGACTAATGTAGCTTCAGTGTGACACCTGATTTGCTCTGGGCACCCTGTTGATCCCACTTGGAGACTAGCCATTCCAGTGTTAGTTGGAGTGGAGTTAGAAGTGGTACTTTTCTTGGGACAGGCCTTGTCTCCAGTTTGGTGTCCAGGCTGATTACAGCTACGACACCAGGCCTTTTTGGGATCAAAGTTTTTACCCTTGTACCCAAAATTGTTTTGTGAAGAGGCTCTGGGCCCACCCTCCTGTGCAGGATTTTGGGGGCCTGAAGAAGACTCTGTACTATTTTTGTTTTTGGATGTCTCAACACTCTTCCACTGGGGAGGCTTCATTACCCCTTTCTTTTGGTCACCCCTTGTGGAAGTCTTGGTCACCCTTGTCTTGACCCAATGGTCCGCCTTCTTTCCTAATTCTTGGGGAGAAATTGGTCCTAGGTCTACCAGATGCTGATGCAGTTTATCATTTGAACAATTACTTAATAGGTGTTCTTTCACAAATAAATTGTACAGCCCATCATAATTATTTACACCACTGCCTTGAATCCAACCATCCAGTGTTTTTACTGAGTAGTCCACAAAATCAACCCAGGTCTGGCTCGAGGTTTTTTGAGCCCCCCTGAATCTAATTCTATACTCCTCAGTGGAGAATCCAAAGCCCTCAATCAGGGTTCCCTTCATGAGGTCATAAGATTCTGCATCTTTTCCAGAGAGTGTGAGGAGTCTATCCCTACACTTTCCAGTGAACATTTCCCAAAGGAGAGCACCCCAGTGAGATCTGTTTACTTTTCTGGTTGCACAAGCCCTCTCAAAAGCTGTGAACCATTTGGTGATATCAACACCCTCTTCATATTTAGTCACAATCCCTTTAGGGATTTTCAACATTTGTCAGGAGAATCTCTGACCCTATTTAAGTTGCTGCCACCATGGATGGGACCAAAACCCATCTCTTGTCTTTCCCTTTCTATGGCTAGGAGCTGTCTCTCCAAAGCCAATCTTTTGGCCATCCTGGCTAACAGGAGGTCATCTTCACTGAGGCTATCCTCAGTGATTTCAGAGGTGCTGGCCCCTCCTGTGAGGGAAGCAGCATCTCTGACTGTCACAGTTGGGATCAGGGATTGAGGTTCCATGATCTCCCTAATTAGGACTGGGAGGCGGGAATTCTCCTCCAAGTCACTATCATCATCCTCTGGGTTGTCATCCTCAGAGGGGTTGGCTTTTTCAAACTCTGCCAAAAGCTCCTGGAGCTGTTGTTTGGAGGGTCTTAAGCCAATTGGAATTTTCTTTATTTTGCAGAGAGACCTTAGCTCCCTCATCTTAAGATGGAGGTAAGGTGTGAGGTCGATTTCCACCACATTCTCATCTGCACCAGGCATTATGTTTCTAAAAGTTGGAATACTTTTTAAGAATCTAAAACTATTTCAAGAACCTAATTCAAACTTTCACAAAACATTTAAACTCTAAAAGAAATGCTAACAGGGACTAACACAAGGCCCTAGCAGGACTTTTAAAATTTTTAAAAAATAGCACAAATTGTAAAAATCAATTTCGAATGACAATTTTTGGAATTTGTCGTGTGATCAGGTATTGGCTGAGTAGTCCAGCAAATGCAAAGTCTTGTATCCCACCGCTGCCACCAATGTAGGAAGTTGGCTCTGTATGCACTATTTCAAAGTAAGGAATAGTATACACAGAGTCCAAGGGTTCCCCTTAGAGGTAAGATAGTGGCAAAAAGAGATAATACTAATGCTCTATTTTGTGGTAGTGTGGTCGAGCAGTAGGCTTATCAAAGGAGTAGTGTTAAGCATCTGTTGTACACACACAGGCAATAAATGAGGAACACACACTCCGAGGCAATTCCAGGCCAATAGGTTTTTGTATAGAAAAATATATTTTCTTAGTTTATTTTAAGAACCACAGGTTCAACTTTTACATGTAATACTTTAAATGAAAGATATTGCAGGTAGGTACTTTAGGAACTTTGAATAATCACAACAGCATATATACTTTTCGAATAAATCACATATAGCTATTTTAAAACTAGACACAGTGCAATTTTCACAGTTCCTAGGGGGAGTAAGAGTTTGTTAGTTCTTGCAGGTAAGTAAACCACCTACGGGGTTCAAGTTTGGGTCCAAGGTAGCCCACCGTTGGGGGTTCAGAGCAACCCCAAAGTTACCACACCAGCAGCTCAGGGCCGGTCAGGTGCAGAGTTCAAAGTGGTGCCCAAAACGCATAGGCTTCAATGGAGAAGGGGGTGCCCCGGTTCCAGTCTGCCAGCAGGTAAGTACCCGCGTCTTCGGAGGGCAGACCAGGGGGGTTTTGTAGGGCACCGGGGGGGACACAAGTTAGCACAGGAAGTACACCCTCAGCAGCACGGGGGCAGCCGGGTGCAGTGTGCAAATACACGTCAGGTTTCCAATGTAAATCAATGGGAGACCAAGGGGTCTCTTCAGCGATGCAGGCAGGCAAGGGGGGGGGGGGCTCCTCGGGGTAGCCACCACCTGGGCAAGGGAGATGGCCTCCTGGGGGTCACTCCTGCACTGGAGTTCTGATCTTTCAGGTCCTGGGGGCTGCGGGTGCAGAGTCTTTTCCAGGCGTCGGGATCTGGGAGTCAGGCAGTCGCGGTTAGGGGGAGCCTCGGGATTCCCTCTGAAGCATTGCTGTGGGGGATCAGGGGGGGCAACTCTGGCTACTCACGGTCTCGTAGTCGCCGGGGAGTCCTCCCTGAAGTTTTGTTTCTCCACAAGTCGAGCCGGGGGTGTCGGGTGCAGAGTAGCAAGTCTCACGCTTCCGGCGGGAAACGCAGTTGTCTTGAAGTTGCTTCTTTGGAAACAAAGTTGCAGTCTTGGGTGAACAGAGCCGCTGTCCTCTGGAGTTTCTTGGTCCTTCTAGAGCAGGGCAGTCCTCTGAGGATTCAGAGGTCGCTGGTCCTGGGGAAAGAGTCGCTGGAGCAGTGTCTTTAGAAGTGGGGAGACAGGCCGGTAGAGCTGGGGCCAAAGCAGTTGGTGTCTCCGTCTTCTCTGCAGGGTTTTAAAGCTCAGCAGTCCTCTTCTTCTTAGGTTGCAGGAATCTGAGTTCCTAGGTTCTGGGGACCCCTTAAATACTAAATTTAAGGGCGTGTTTAGGTCTGGGGGGTTAGTATCCAATGGCTACTAGCCCTGAGGGTGGGTACACCCTCTTTGTGCCTCCTCCCAAGGGGAGAGAGTCACATTCCTATCCCTATTGGGGGAATCCTCCATCTGCAAGATGGAGGATTTCTAAAAGTTAGAGTCACTATAGCTCAGGACACCTTAGGGGCTGTCCTGACTGGCCAGTGACTCCTTGTTATTCTCATTATCTCCTCTGACCTTGTTGCCAAAAGTGGGGCCGTGGCCGGAGGGGGTGGGCAACTCCACTAGCTGAAGTGCCCTGGGGTGCTGTAACAAAGGGGGTGAGCCTTTGAGGCTCACCGCCAGGTGTTACAGTTCCTGCAGGGGGAGGTGTGAAGCACCTCCACCCAGTACAGGCTTTGTTACTAGCCACAGAGTGACAAAGGCACTCTCCCCATGTGGCCAGCAACATGTCTCGAGTGTGGCAGGCTGCTAAAACCAGTCAGCCTACACGGGTAAGTTGGTTAAGGTTTCAGGGGGCACCTCTAAGGTGCCCTCTGGGGTGTATGTTACAATAAAATGTACACTGGCATCAGTGTGCATTTATTGTGCTGAGAAGTTTGATACCAAACTTCTCAGTTTTCAGTGTAGCCATTATGTTGCGGTGGAGTTCGTGTATGACAGACTCCCAGACCATATACTCTTATGGCTACCCTGCACTTACAATGTCTAAGGTTTTGCTTAGACACTGTAGGGGCACTGTGCTCATGCACTGGTGCCCTCACCTATGGTATAGTGCACCCTGCCTTAGGGCTGCAAGGCCTGCTAGAGGGGTGACTTATCTATACTGCATAGGCAGTGTGAGGTTGGCATGGCACCCTGAGGGGAGTGCCATGTCGACTTACTCGTTTTGTCCTCACCAGCACACAAGCTGGCAAGCAGTGTGTCTGTGCTGAGTGAGGGGTCCCCAGGGTGCCATAAGACATGCTGCATCCCTTAGAGACCTTCCCTGGCATCAGGGCCCTTGGTACCAGGGGTACCAGTTACAAGGGACTTACCTGGATGCCAGGGTGTGCCAATTGTGAAAACAAAAGTACAGGTTAGGGAAAGAACACTGGTGCTGGGGCCTGATTAGCAGACCTCAGCACACTTTCAAATCAAAACTTAGCATCAGCAAAGGCAAAAAGTCAGGGGGTAACCATGCCAAGAAGGCATTTCCTTACAGTGCGCCCATGGCTTTGGCCGTATCTGTCTCTTTTTTAAGTTTTTCTATGGCAGTTTCCACCTCCGGCCCAAACAACTGCTGTCCGTTAAATGGCATATTCAGGACGCTTGTTGTATTTCAGGCTTGAATCCTGAGGTTCTTAGCCATGCGTGCCTCCGTATGGTCACTGCTGTATTGACAGTCCTAGCAGCTGTGTCGGCTGCATCCATTGCTGAGCGTATCTGATTGTTCGAGATGCTCTGGCCTTCCTCCACCACTTGTTGTGCTCTTTTTTGGAACTCTTTGGGCAGATGTTCAATGAAATGTTGCATTTCATCCCAATGAGCCCTATCATATCTCGCCAGCAATGCCTGTGAGTTGGCAATGCGCCATTGGTTTGCTGCCTGTGCTGCAACCCTTTTCCCCGCAGCATCAAACTTGCAACTTTCTTTGTCTGGAGGTGGGGCGTCTCCTGAGGTGTGTGAGTTCGCCCTTTTACGAGCTGCCCCTACTACCACGGAGTCTGGTGTTAATTGCTGCGTGATGTACACAGGGTCTGTTGGTGGCGCTTTATACTTCTTCTCCACCCTTGGAGTGATGGCCCTGCCCTTCACAGGCTCCTGAAACACTTGTTTGGAGTGTTTGAGCATTCCTGATAACATAGGGAGACTTTGGTACTGGCTATGTGTGGCCGACAGTGTATTAAATAGAAAGTCATCCTCTATAGGTTCTGCATGCGGGGTGACATTATGAAACGCTGCTGCTCTTGCCACCACCTGTGTGTAGGCAGTGCTGTCCTCAGGTGGTGACGGTCTCGCTGGATTACAGTCAGGACTGTTATCTGATACAGGCGCATCATAAAGATCCCAAGCGTCGGGATCATCCTGACTCATCCCTGTGTGAGTTGGGGACTGCATCATTGGTGGAGTGGCTACTGGTGATAGTTGTGGTGAGCGTTATGGAGAGGGTGACGGAGTCACTTGTCTTGCCACCTTTGCCTGAGGCTGCTTGTCTTTCTCTTGGAAGGCAAGTTTTCTTTTCAATCTTATTGGAGGGAGAGTACTGATCTTCCCTGTGTCCTTTTGAATGTGGAGCCTTCTTTGGATGTAATCTGGCTCCCCTGCCTCCAGTTCTTGTCCGAATTTGTGTCCTTGCATCTTTGAGGACAGGCCCTGTTCTTCAGTGTAGGAACTCGATTTCGGTTCCGAGGCTGGATGTTTTGGTATGGAAACTTTTTCGGCAGTCTTTTTCGGCTCCGAAGACACTTTTTAAATTTTCGGCATACAGATTTCTCGATGCCGACTCATTTCGGTGCCGTCCTCTCAGTGTCTAGATTGCTCCGACTCGGTGTCTCGGGGTCGAGTCTGCTCTGTGCCGGTATCTCGACCGGAGTCGGATGACTTCGACACATGCATGCCCTTTTTCGGTGCCGATGCTGAAGTCACCTATTTTTCGGGTTAAGCCATGGCCTGCTGGCGGTGGCGTCCCCTGGGCTTTAGCGGTTTTGCTGTGAGTTTTGTTTGACGTCTTACTCACGGTTTTCGGCGTATGTTCGGGATCGACCTCATCAGAGTCCGAATCCACGATGGAGAAGGTTTCTTCCGCTTCCTCCAAGTGTTGTTGTCCTGTCGACGCCATTTGAAATCTCCTTGCTCTTCGGTCTCTTAAAGTCTTCCTCGACCGAAACGCTCGACAGGCCTCACAGGTATCCTCTTTGTGTTCTGAAGACAAACCCAAATTACAGACCAGATGCTAATCTGTATAAGGATACTTGTTGTGACATTCGGGGCAGAAGCGGAATGGGGTCCGTTCCATTAGCCTTGAGGACGCACATGGTCAGGCCGACCAGGCCCCGCCGGGGAATCGAAAACCCCAAAGGGTCACCGAAGCTCTTCAAAATTCGGTGTCGATCTGTTGTAACTAACCAGATACCGAACGCAAACAATACCGTCGAATTTTCCGAGATTTTCACTAACTTTCCGAACCGAAATGCGGAGCGAAACGGAACACGTCCGAACCCGATGACAGAAAGAAAACAATCTAAGATGGAGTCGACGCCCAAGCGCAATGGAGCTGAAATGGGAGGAGTCCCTCGATCTCGTGACTCGAAAAGACTTCTTCGAAGAAAAAACAACTTGTAACACTCCGAGCCCAACACTAGATGGCGGGATATGCACAGCATGTGTATCTGCAGCTACACATGCCATCGAACATATAGATATATAAATATATATATATATATATATATATATATATATATATATATATATATATATATATATATATAATGTCACTTACCCAGTGTACATCTGTTCGTGGCATGTAGTGCTGCAGATTCACATGCTATGCATATCTCATCCAATATCTAGTGTTAGTGGTGCGCTCGGAGTGTTACAAGTTGTATTTCTATGAAGAAGTCTTTTCAAAGTCACAGGATCGAGTGACTCTTCCTCTCGGTTACAGTGCACATGGGCATCGACTCCACTGTTTTCCCCGCAAAGGGTGAAGGAAGGAGTGATAGAGTATAAGAATACAAAGAGATGGCCATGCTAATGTAAATGTATATACATATGCACAAATGTTAAACTTAAACGACTACAGGCTTCCGGGAAGGAGGGAGGGTGCAAGTGAATCTGCAGCACTACATGCCAGGAACAGATGTACACTGGGTAAGTGACATTTTCCATTCGATGGTATGTGTAGCTGCAGATATACATGCTATGCATAGACTACAAAGTAGTTAGTCCTCCCAAAAAAAAGCGGTGGCTAGCCTGTAGGAGTTGAAGTTGTTTGAAATAGTGTTTTTAAGACAGCTTAACAAACAGTGGCGTGTTGCTGTGAAAAAACAACAGTAGTGTTTTGTAAATGTATGAGGAGTTGACCATGTGGCTGCTTTACATATATCAACCATTGGTATGTTTCCTAAAAATGCCATTGACGTACCTTTCTTTCTTGTAAGATATGCTCTAAGAGTGATGAAAAGTTGTCTTTTTGCTTTGATGTAGCATGTTTGTATACATCTAACAATCCATCTTGCTAAACCTTGTTTTGACATAGGATTGCCTTTATGTGGTTGTTGGAAATCAACAAAAAGTTGTTTTGTTTTCCGAAAATGTTTAGTTCTGTCTATATGGTACATAAGAGCTCTTTTGATATCTAGGGTATGAAGAGTTCTTTCTGCCACATAGTCTGGCTGTGGAAAGAAGGCTGGCAATTCCACTGTTCGGTTGATGTGAATAGGAGTTATTACTTTTGGTAGAAATTTTGGATTGTTTTAAGTACAACTTTATGTTTGTGCACTTGGAAAAAAGGTTCTTCAAGAGTGAATACTTGTATTTCACTAACTCTTCTTAAAGAAGTAATAGCTACACGGAAGGCAACCTTCCATGTTAAAAATTGAATTTGACAAGCACGCATGGGTTCAAAAGGTGGTCCCATGAGTCTGGTAAGTACGATATTTACATTTCACGATGGAACAGGTGGTGTTCTAGGTGGAATAATGAGTTTTAAGCCTTCCATGAAGGCTTTAATAACTGGAACTCTGAAAAGAGAAGTATGTTGAATAGTCTGCAAGTATGCAGATATTGCCGTAAGGTGTTTCTTGATGGATGAGAAAGCTAAATTTGATTGCTGCAAATGAAGTAAATAGCATACAATATCTTGTATAGATACTGTAAGTGGATCAGAGTTTTTAGATTGACAGTAGTAGACACATCTTTTCCACTTGTTTGCGTAACATTGTCTAGTAGTAGGTTTATATGCTTGTTTAATTACTTCCATACATTCTGATGGAAGCTTTAGGTAACCAAAGTCTAAGGTTTCAGGAGCCAAATCGTTAGATCGAGAACATTGGGGTTTGAGTGCCTTATTTGACCTTTGTTCTATGTTAACAAGTCCGGTCTCTTTGGGAGTTAGGAATGAGGTACTACAGACAGATCTAGGAGTGTTGTGTACCAATGCTGACATGCCCACGTTGGGGCTATGAGTATCATGGTGAGTGAAGCTTGACGTAGTTTGCTGACCAGAAAGGGGAGGAGTGGGAGAGGGGGGAAAAAGCATGAGCAAATATCCCTGACCAATTGATCCCATAGAGCATTGCCCTTGGGTAAGGGATGTGGGTGTCTGGATGCAAAGTTTTGGCATTTTGCGTTTTCGCTTGTTGCGAATAGGTCTATTTCTGGTGTCCCCCACTTTTGAAATTATTTTTTAAGTACTTGGGGGTGAATCTCCAATTTGTGAGTTTGTTGGTGATTCCTGCTTAGGAGATCTGCCAGCTGATTGTCTATCCCTGCAATGTATTGTGCTAACAGATTAATGTGATTGTGAATTGCCCATTTCCATTTTGTTTGGGCTAGTAGGGACAGTTGAGATGCATGCGTCCCGCACTGTTTGTTGAGGTAATACTTGGTTGTCATGTCTGGTTTTATTAGAACAGTCTTCTGTTTGAGAAGCGGTTGAAATGCTTTTAGGGCAAGGAATATAGCTAATAATTATAGGTAGTTTATGTGAAACAGTTTCTGCTTGGAATCCCATTCCCTTTGAATGGTATGATTGTTGAGATGAGCTACCCAACCTATCATGGATGCTTCTGTTGTGATTATGGTCTGAGGCACAGGGTCTTGAAATGACCGCCCTTTGATTAGATCGCTGAGATTCCACCATTGAAGGGACATATATGTTTTCCGGTCTATCAACACTAGATCTTGAAGTTGAACATGTGCTTGAGACCATTGTTGTGAGAGGCACTGTTGTAAGGGTCTCATGTATAGTCTTGCATGTGAACTATAGCTATGCAAGATGCCATCATCCCTAACATTTTCATTATGAATCTTACAGTATATTGTTGATTTGGCTGTATTTGTGGTATGAGATTTTGGAAAGCTTGTATCTTCTGTGCATTTGGGTATGCTAGGGCTTTTTGAGTATGTAGAATAGCACCTAGGTAAGGTTGCACTTGCGCTGGTTGAAGGTGTGATTTTTGGTAATTGAGAGTGAACCCTAGTGTATGTAGGGTTTCTATCACATATTGAGTGTGTTGTTAGCATTGTGTAAAATTGTTTGATTTTATTAGCCGATCGTCTAGATATGGAAAGGCGTGAAAGTGTTGTCTTCTTACGTTGGCTGCTACTACTGCTAGACACTTTGTGAACACTCTTGGAACTGCTGTTATGCCGAATGGCAAAACTTTGAACTGGTAATGTTTTCCTGCTATGACGAACCTGAGGTATTTTCTGTGAGCTGGATGGATGGGTATGTGGAACCCGTCATGTAATCGTGTTTTGTAGTAGTGGAATGACATCCTGCAGTTACCATGTGAAAATGTTCTGACAGGATGTATAGACTGAGAGGCCTGAGGTCTAATATGAGCCTGAGGGTGCCGTCTTATTTGGGAATGAGGAAGTATAGTGAATATACTCCTGTTCCTTGTTGAGAATGTGGAACTAATTCTATTGCTTGTTTTAATAGTAGAGATTGTACCTCTTCTTGCAGCAGAACTTTGTGTTCTGGGGACAATTAGTGGTGATGTGGTTGGATGTTTGGAGGGGTGGAGATTCATTCTAGGTAATTGCCATTGCAGATAATTGATAATATCTGATTGCCAGTGGTGATATTTTGCCAATGAGAGTGGAATTGCTGTAGTATTCCCCCCACAGGAGACGTGTGGAGTGAAGGGGTGGGAAGGAAGTCACTGCTTTGGTGGTTTAGAGGCTTGCTTTGAGGTTTGGAACTTGCCTCTGTTCCTGAAATATTGTCCTCTATAGGACCCTCTAAACCCCCCCCTCTTTGATATTGGGTTTGTTGTCCCTGCTTTGTCTGGGAGGTAGAAGCATCAAAGGACTGTGGCTTAAAACCTCCTCTAAACTGGAGTCTGCGAAAGGAGCCTCTATATGGTGTGGTATATAATGCCTCCATTGCTTTCGCAGTATCTGAGTCTTTTCTCAGTTTCTCAATAGTGGTGTCTACCTCTGGGCCGAACAGATGTTTCTTGTCAAAAGGCTTATTAAGTATTGCCTGTTGAATTCCTGGTTTAAAACCAGAGGAGTGTAGCCATGCATGCCTTCTAATTGTAATGGCAGTACTGACACTCCTTGCGGCTGTATCGGCAGCATCGAGGGAGGACCTTATCTGGTTATTGATTATAGCCTGTCCCTCTTCTACAACCTGTTGTATTCTCTTTTGGTGCTCTTTTGGGAGGTGCTTTATAAGATCTTGCATCTCTTCCCAATGGGCCCTGTCATATCTGGCTAAAAGTGCCTGAGATTTGGCAATTCTCCATTGGTTAGCCGCTTGTGTGGTGACTTGTCAGCTGCATCAAATTTCCTACTTTCCTTATCAGGAGGAGGTGCGTCTCCTGATGACTAGCTGTTTGCTCTTTTCCTAGCCGCGCTGACTACCACCGAGTCTGGAGGAACCTGATGTGTGATATAGCCTGGGTCCGTAGGGGCATGTTTATATTTTTTGTCAATTCTAGGGGTGGGGACACTAGCTTTGACAGGCTCATAAAAAAATTGCTCAGTATTTTTAACCATTCCAGGCACCATTGGGAGACACTGGTACCCGGAGTGAGTGGAAGACAGGGTGTTAAACAGAAAGTCTTCTTCCAGGGGTTCAAAATGCATAAGCACTCCATGATAAGCCTCTGCCCTAGAGACTACTTGGGTGTAGGCAGTAGTGTCTTCTGGGGGACAAGGTTTAGATGGGTAGAGGTCTGGACCATTGTCTGGAATGGGATCAGGGTCATAGAGATCCCATGGGTCAACTGTATCTCCATGTGAATATAATGAGTGTGTTGGAGAAGGCAATGGTGGTGGACTATTGTGAGGTGAAAAAGAAGGCTGTGGAGAGTGAGGAGGAGAAGTAGGGAGAGGTGCTGGTTTCTCCTTTTGTTTCTGCACTTTTGCTGGTGGTTGAACAGAGTCTAATTCCTCTTGAAAAGCCAGCTTTCTTTGAGTCTTTGAAGGAGGTGCAGTGATGATTCATCCAGTCTCCTTATGTATATGGATTCTCGATTGACTTTCATCCATAACCTCTAATATTGTCTCAATCTCAGTCTCTTCTTCAGAAGCTTTGTGAGATTCCTGCATGGGATTTGAGATTTGCTTCAATTTTCTCGAAAGTCCTTGTTCCTATGTGTATGAGGATTTTTTCGGCTCCAAAGTTTGGATCTTTTTCGGTCCCGAAAAAGTAGTTGGTTATTTTGGCTCCAAAATCATGTGTCGAATTTTCGACTCCAAGGAATGAAGTCATACCGGAGTCTGACATGGAAGCTTTAACCGATTTACCCGACTCCGAGGTGGACGGAGGAGTGGCCTTTTTCGGCGCCAACCCCGAAGGTCAGTCACCAGTAGTCTTTTTTCGGGCCGAACCATGGCCTTCCGGCAGTGGTGTACCCAATGCCCTCTGAAGTTTTTTATGTAAGGGTGTAGGGGCAGACGTACTCACATGCTGGGCAGCTGTGATGGGTCTATCGTCTTCCGATTCATGGTCTGAGTCGGTGTCTCTGATGGAGACTGCTGTCTGTGCCTGCTCTTCCTCCATGACGTCAAGATGTTCTGTGCTTTTCGACGCCATTTCTAGTCTTCGGGCTCTGCGATCTCTCAAGGTCTTCTTTGATCTAAACGATTGACAGGCTTTACAATCTTCCTCCCGATGGTCTGGAGAAAGGAACAAATTACAAACCAGGTGTTGGTCTGTATATGGGTACTTCGCGTGGCATTGAGGGCAGAAACGAAATGGAGTCCGATCCATCAGGCTTTCCACGTGGTAGGCCAAAACAGACCTGAGTCGGGCGCACGCACCCCGAAGGGCGAAATGAACGTTCCGATGGTACTACCGGTTTGATGGGAAACCCGATCTAAACAATACCTACGAATAAGTAGGTTTTCTGGGGTTTTCTGATTTTAAATCTATGAGCAAGAGGAAACACGTCCGAACCCGACAGCGGAAAGAATACAACCTAACAATGGAGTTGATGCCCATGCGCACTGTAACCAAGGGGAGGAGTCACTTGATCCCGTGACTCCGAAAAGACTTCTTCGAAAAAAAACAAATTGTAACACTCCAAGCCCAACATTAGATGTCGGAAGAGATATGCATAGCATGTGTATCTGCAGCTACACATACCATCGAACATATACACATATATATGTGTATATATATGTGTATATATATATACATATATATATACACACACACACACACACACACACACACACACACACACACACACACACACACACTAGCATATATTACACAGATGTATGCCTCTAAGTAGCGATGTGTTTAAATATATGCAAATATCTTTTAATGTAAAACGAAGAAGAGTTAATGTGCGGAACTAGTAAAAAAAATTAAAAAGGGCAGTGGGAGGAAGGAGACAGCTCACCTTTACTGGAAGAGATGTTTTAGAGCTGCGAGTTGCCTTCAGGTGCTGAGTCTAAACTATGACGTTTTGTAAAAGGTTGGCTATTCTGTCAGGTGGCTGCTCTGCAAATGTCCTGAAGGGGCACACCAGCAAATAATGCTGTTGTAGTTGAAGTAGTTCTTGTAGAATGAGCATATACTGAGGGCTGCAATGGTTTGCCCACTGCCAAGTGACAGAAGTGAATTGCGCTAGATAGCCACCAAGAGATGCTCTGCTTGGAAATGGGATGCCCTTTCCTTGGCGCGCTGTATGCCACACATAACTGGCTAGATTTACGGAAGCTCTTAGCTTTGCCTAGGTACATTTTAAGCACCTTTTGATATCAAAGGAATTAAGAGCCCTTTCAGCCGGTGCTGTAGGGTTCGCAAAGAACGCCTTGAGGATTACCGGTTCACTGAGGTGAAAGTCTGTAGGGACTTTAGGAATAAAAGCTGGATTTGTGTGAAAGATTACCCTATCACCCTTAAATTGCAGGAAGGGTTCTTGAATGGTCACGGCTTGAATCTCGCTGACTCGTCTGGCAGAAGTCAGAGCCACAAGGACAACAACCTTCCAGAAGAGGAATTTTATATATGGCCTGTCAATGGGCTCAAATGTGTGCTTCATGAGCTGTAATAGCACCGTATTCAATCCCAAGATGGAGGAGGTAGTCTGACTGGTGGGAAAACTCTAAACTGGCCCTTAAGAAACTGCTTGATAATTCTGGCAGACCATAACAATGGTGATGTGGCAGATGACTGGGATCGGGGTATAGCTGCCAGATGAACTTTGATGGAGCCATGAGCTAACCCTGAGTGTGCCAGGCGTAACAGATATGGAATGATCTCTTCGGGTGGCAAGGAAAGTAGATGGGCCTGCGCAAGTTGGCACCATATACAAAATCTCTTCCACTTATAACTACAGGTTTTGTTTGTACTGGCAAGTGTGTACCTACAATCAGGAGTGATGTTTAAGTGGGTGAATTAATTGTGCTCCGGAGCCAGCTGATAAGTGAAGAGACTTGGGATCTGGGTGCAGCACTGGCCATTGTTAACTGTGAGGAGAAAAGGTGTCATTCTTAACAGGATTTGAGGTTTCTCTGAAATAAGAAGTAGCTCTGTAACCCAGTGCTGGCGAGTTCACGTTTCAGCTATCAAGATTATCCTGCAAGTCTCAGTCTCCATCTTCATGAGAACCTTTGGAACGAGCCGAAAGGCGTAAGCAAAGATTCTGGACCATGCCATAGAAAATGCATTCCCCTATGATCTCGGACTGTGATGCCAACCTGCAAAGAAATGTTGTTTTGGAAATTTGCTAACAGGACAAGATTCGGGTTGCCCCACTGTGAGAAGACCTGCTTGAGAGTTTCCTGGTCCAATTCCCAGTCGTAGCAAAATTTCTTTAATCTGCTTAGAGTGTCTGCAATTATATTCTAATTTCCTGGAATGTGCTCAACTCGTAGATGCATTCTGTGACGGATGGAACAATTCTAGATGCCTTGCAACTCCAGAGAAAGAGAAGTGACCTTGTGCTGCCTTGTTTGTTCACATGTTGCATTGTGGTTGTAATGTATGTACGTATCAGAGCCGCAGCGTTCCTTATCCTCTCAAGGAAATTATGTAAGGTGAGATTACTGCCTTGAGCTTGAGAAGATTGATGTGATAACAACTGTGAGCTTTTTGCCACTTACAGCTGACTTGTAGGTCCTGAAGGTATGCTCCTCATCCTTCCTGGAAGTGTTGGTGGTGATGACCAATGGGGAGGGTAGATTGAGGAATGAAAGAGCAACCAGCAGGTGTGTCTGTAGTGTCCACCAAGATAGGGCCTTGATCATGGCCGGGGTGACTTTGAAGATGTTATCGAAAGAGCCTGTAGACTATACCCGCTGGCTGTCTAGTTTATCCTGAGGGGGTCGCATTCGCAGCCGGCAGAAGAGAGAGGAATGCATGACATCATCCCCAATAGTGATTTTTAGAGGTGCACTCTTCTTTGAATCAACTCTGCCAATAATATTACCCTTAGTTGTATCTCTGATGTCCGGTACACTTTGAGTGTAGTATTTAGCTTTGCTCCCAAGAATGTTATGCTCTTTGATGGGTGAAAGACTGTCTTTTTGCAATTCAGAGGGAGACTCAGTCTGCTGAATGGGGTTATGCAGGCTTTTGTTGCCTAGCTGGAAAGAGCCTTGACGAGCCAGTCATCTAAGCATGGAAACACTTGGTGTTTTTGTTTCCTTAAGAAAGCCGCTAATGTGTGAATATTCGGGTGGATGATTTCAGGCCAAAAGGAAGAACCCTGAACGGGTAGTGGCAGACTGCTACTGCGAACCTTAGATATTTCCTGTGGGAAGAATGGATGGTGATGTGAAAATATGCAAACTGTAGGTAGAGGGTTGACATATTTCTGTAAATGAGGAGTAGGAGAATATCCTGTCATTTTACCATGAAGAATGACTGTTTTTTTTTTAAAGACGTATTGAGATCTTGGGGGACCAGGATTGGTTGTCACTCCATCCACATTTTTTTGAGGACCAAGGAGAAACAGAAGTGAAATCCCTTTCCATGTGAAATGGGAAGTTTGTCTATCCCCCTCTTCTGGAGCATGGTCTTTACTTCCAAGTTGAGCAGTGTTACGTGTTTCAGAATGGAGGTGTGAGGTGGGTTTTGGTGGTGGTGTCAGAACAAATTCTAGGTCCAGAACCAATTGGTTCGATTCTTCTCTCTTGCCAGCATTGAATGCAGTGGGATATTCTTTCTCCTAGTCTGAATGGAGAGGAAAGGGGAGTGGCCGGAGCCTGTAACTTGTCATTGGCAACGAACAGCATCCATCCAAGAACAGGTGGAGAATTCATTGCCCTGACCGCAATCGCTGACATTGATGATCCATAGACCTTCTCTCCTTGTCTGGAGCTACAGAGATTGGAGTGGAGGGATTCTTGGATCTACACTGGGCCGCCTGTGTGATCACTGAGTCTGGCTTTGGATGGCCAGTACGACACGCAGACGTGTGCTCTGGAGCCTTGTATTTCTTGTCTGGACGTGGCAGAGCCGCAGTCACTGTGGCCTAATTCCTCATTACTTTCAGGCCCAGTTCGTAAATGTAGTTGACAATGGGCATGTATCTCACAATGCTTTGAATTAGCTCTGTGAAATCATACAGAAAGCAGTCAATCTGCTTAGTAGGCATGGGGAGTGCAAATCCTTTTACTGCCCTTTCTAGCAGGTTATGAACATCCCCCAATGTCCTTGTGTGGAAAACTGACTGGAGAGGCTGGAAGAGACGATGGTGTGGGTATGAGATAGTCATCCAAGTTTGTGTGGACGTCCCGGAGATCCCCTTCTTCTCTATCACCAGCACCATCAGAGGTTGCTGGGTCTTGGAGCAGAGCTGTCCGAGGGGTATGCTTTGCTGACTCAGGCAATGGTATTGGCCTTTATCTTGGAGCAGAAGGCTGAATAGAAGGTGACATTTCAGGTGTGGATGCTTGTTGTGGAGTAGCTGCAGTCGGTGGAAAACATTTTCTATAATCTGGAAGCATAAATTGCAGTCCGAAACCAGAGAACCAGGTAGAGACACCATTTCGTCCTGGTATGGGCGCTGATATTGTTCATATTCCCCTTCATCATACTCCTCTTCCTTCTCTGGCCCTTTACTTGCAGTTTGGAGGAACTGCGTGCAACCCAAAAGGGTCCTTCTTCCTCTGAGTCTTCTTCATCCAACAAATGGGCTGGTAACAGAGGAGTCACCTGGCTTGGGGAGGTGTGTTCTGGGGTCCAATATTTACGTTCACGTTTTTGTGTTTTTCCTGTCGTCGTCTGTGTCATCAACAAGGTTGGAAGGATCGTTGTGAGGTGAACTGTTTCCCCCGTCGACAGAGGAGTCGACGGTCTCACAGTTGTCGATGAGGAATGAACGCAGACAGAGGACCTGTCATCACTGCTATCGACTGCGGAGTCATGGTAAACTTCAACGGCAGCGTCTAGTCGTTGACGCCATCGACAAGGATGTGGTCGTCAATATGGATGAAATAGTGGATAGTGTGGAGATTGTGTTATTAGTTCCCATTGTTGATACTGCACTGTATGTCTTTGTCGGTGACAGCGCAGATGACTAGGTTTTCACCGACGGCAGGAGTTTTGTGGAAGATCTGTCAGAAGATGGAGCTGAGAAAGACTTTTTAAAAGAATGACAAACCTGAGAAGGTGGTGTAGGCAGTTCAGAATATTACTTTTTTAGGCTGGCTGAGGAGGCAGATTATCCTTTTTTCTCCTTATGTTCAATGGAAAGCTTAAATTCCCGAGAAGCTTTTGAAGGACTGAGGCCTTTGTAAGATCTATGAATGATCTTTTGAGGCTCTCTTGGGCTGTTCACAGGAGGAGTGAAAACGTGGTCATCTCTCCTTTTTTGTGAGGTTCCTTGAGGTCCAAGAGAAGCCCATGCTAACAGACCCAGACACAGTGTTTTTAACAATATAGAGATACACTAAGGTCTTAAGCCTTTGTAATGGTAAAAAAGATTGATATTGAAGAGCATTTAGATATGAAACTTTAGATTTGTTTTTATATGGCCACAAATGGAGTAAAACGTTCCAAAAGAATGAACCAAATTTGAAACAGAAGTTGTGGTATTTCTGAAACTTTTGGACTTGTAAACAGTCAGCAATGTCTACAGTGTATAAACAGTTGGTGGTAAGATTCTAGAATGACATAGCTGATCAACTTGGGAAGGCCAGTCAAAGCTGAAGGACAAATCTTTATATCTTTCCTCTGATTGTCCATTTACTTCTTTTTTTGTTTGTGCAATCCTCTCATTGTCGGGGGGGGGAGTGTGTGTGTGTGTGTGTAGGGAAGATGGGGGGAGTATTTGACTGAAAAAGCTAAATGAACTTCAGAAGTTAAGTAGACGAAGCCATTTTGAAAATGTTCACAATAGCAGGATCAACTATTAGAACAAGCTGCATAGAAGACTCCAGCATATCATAGGCCTTTCAGAAATTTTATGGAACATTATATAATGAGGAACTAGTTCAGCCTAAGGAAACAAATATCTGAAGGAGATCTCCTACACAGAGGCTCAGGGACAATCAAACAGATAAACTAGGGAGATGAAGCGATAAAAGGCAGATAGAGGCTCAAGACCAAAAAATCCCCCTATGTTAGATGGCTGCATCTCTCCTCTATAAAATATTTTGTACGTCCATAGCAACTCCTGCTTGTACAACTTTTCAACTCCTTCTCAGAGGCTAAAAGCATAACTGCTTCTATGTCTTAGACTAGGATCTCCATCATTCAAGCCAGGGAAGGACAAATTGTTCTGCCTCGTGTAAAAGCAAAATGTTAATGCCAAGCAAGCTCTTCAAAAATATCTTTGCAAGTAATTTAAAAGGTGTCCTACTATGAGTGACATAGCAGGAACAAATCGCAAATCATACCAAGAGGCGGGTGCAGAGATAATACAAAACAACTCCTTAATTTGATGACTATGCTCGTAGACCCATTGAAGAATAACGTTTGGTTGCCCTTGATGTAAAGGCGGTGGTCAATCTAGTGTACCGACCCTATCTGGAACCCACATTAGCAGCATTCAGCACTGGCCACAAATTCAGTGGTTGGATAACTCTAGCTGCATTGAGGGCAACACCACCTCTCCTTGTTGTCCCTGTTGCTTTTTGCTCATTTAGTGGACTCACTTTCAATCATAAATGTTTTTGGCGTTAACCTGGAGTTGGGAGGAATCCCATAACCTGCCTCAGATGTTGACAACATCATAGTCAGAATGTCAGATCCAACTAGGTCTCTTTTTTTAAATATTTTTATTGGCTTTTTGTTGACAACAAATCCAGACAAAAGCAATATCTTGGTTAAACTATCCTACCCCCGTTCCTCCTCCCCCACATCTGCTAAACCTCTTGTAATCTCTGCACTGGTTCTTTCGGGATCTCCCTTCTTAACTGGTTGAGTTCAAAGTCAAGGTCTGTCCGTACTATTCTGGTTGTGCTCTTCATCACTGTCTGGCTCACCGGAGGTGGAGGGCGGGCCCCCGTCTCTGTGTTTGGTTCCTTTAGGCAATCTAACAGCTAGTTCAATTTCCTTGCCGTTTCTATGGGGCCGCAACCCCTTGCCGCTTCTTGATTGTAGTGCCCGCCCTTCTGCCTCAGCCCATTTTATTATTATGTCCCTCCATCTGTTTTAATGTGGTCCCCTGGGTCATTCCAGTGTAGTGTGATTTCTCTTTTAGCCAGTATCAGTGCTAGGTCAATATATTTATTCATAATATTTTTGGTGCTAGGGTGGGGGAACTCTCCTAGTAGGGCTGTCATCAGGGAGGTCTGAAGCCTTCGTTCTGTTACTTCAGTTATGCTCTGGAACACTCCCTCCAAGTAGTGCCCAATCCCGGCGCATCTCCATAGCAAATGGACGAGGTCTGCGTCTTGTACAGTGCAAAGAGGGCATCCACTATCCCTGGTTTTAAACATCTTTGCTAGTTTATGGGGGGTGAGGTATGTAGAAATTGATCAGTTTGAATCGGGCATTTCTAGATACCGTGTATACATGTGCTGTGATTCTTGTCCACTGTTGTTCATCTATGGGTGTCCCTATGTCCTCTTGCCATGCCATTCGTAGCTTATCTAAAGGGAGTAGAGTGTCTTTCTCCACTGCTTTGTATAGAGTAGATACAACTTTTCCCTCCCCGCTTACTGTACAGATGGCCTGACATCCCGTGTGTGTGGGCGGTTCGCACAGCCCTTGTTTCCAATGACGTCATATGAGAGCTGTCAGTGATCTGTGCTTAAGAAACAGCCCTGGGGGGATGTCAAATTGTTCCATTAGGGTGTTAAAGGTCAATAATTCCCAGCTGCCGAACAGATCCCCCAGTTTAGTAATGTTGTACTCTGCTAGTCTTGGTATTCCAGTCATGGCTTGACAACCCGGGAGAGCAGTTAGTCCGCTCAGTGGCATGTCTGGTGTGTATGGTGAAACTGTTCTTGTGAGTTGTAAGCTGCACAGCCAGCAGTTGCACAGTGTGAGTAAGTCTGGCTGATTCAATGTACGTTGTCCTCTGGGGTTCATTAGGACCCCTAAAGGGTCTTATAAAGAGTGCTCTGTTTGATGTTCCATGGTCGAGTCTGACAGTGCAGTATGTATTGCCTTTGCTAGCCATTGTAACTAGCATGCCAGATAGTAGAGTTCTACATCCGGTGCTGCCATCCCCCTTTCGTCTGAAGGTCTTTGGAGCTTATTCAGTGCTATCCTGCGTCTGCCCGTCCCCCAAATGAAACCGGTCATGATGGAATTAATATCCCTGGAATAATGATCGAGGAATGATTAATGGTAGGGTCGAAAAATAGTACATTAATCTAGGCAGGGCCTCCATTTTACAAGCACTATTCTTCCTGCCACCGACAATGGAAGTGTTTTCCAAAACAGGACATCTGCCCGCAGCATCCGGACGCCCCACATCACCCTTTAGTAGGTCCTAAGGTGTGTTATATATATGTACTTCCAGGTACCGGAAGGTGGAAGTAGTCCACCCAAGACCTCATGTATTTCCCACCCGTGGAGTCCCCCTCCTCAGGGGGAAAATGTGAGATTTCTGCCAGTTAATCCGTAGTCCTGACAAGTCTCCAAACTTCTCCAGGAGAGCCATTGCTCCCGGCAGTTCTTTTTCGGCATCACCTAAAAAGAGTATCATGTCATCTGCGTATACCGCGATTAGGTGAGTTTGCCCCCTAATGCATAACTCCTGGTAGTAGGTGCCTGTTCTTGCCGCCTGTGCCAGTGGTTCCACTGCTACGGCAAAAAGTAGTGGTAAGAGAGGACAACCTTGTCTGGTGCCCCTGCCGACAACATAGGGCTCCGAGATAATGCGGCCCATGCGGACGCGCGCTGTAGGTTTTGTGTGTAACAGTTTTTTCCACTTAGTAAAGCCCTGGCCCAAGCCCGTCCGCCCATTACTTGGCCCAGAAAATCCCATTGAAGACTATCGAAAGCCTTTTTGATGTCTACTGCTATGATCGCTGCATTTTTGTAAGTGTGGGGACCTAAACTCTAAGATCGAGACCATTCGTCTGATATTAATAGCAGTGCTACGGTGAGGAATAAACCCTGTCTGTCCTGTGAATCAGTGTTGGCAGATGAGGCAGAAGCCGTGTGGCCAGGATCCCACTAAGTATTCTATAGTCCATGTTTAGCATGGACAGGGGACTGTATGAGCACACATATGTGGCGGGCGACCTGGTTTTAGGAGTGGTATCACTATAGCTTTGTTTGTAGAAGGGCAAAACTCCAGTCTTCAGTGCCTCCAAACAGAGTGTGCTGAGTTGAGGGGCTAGTAAGTCTATGTATGCACTATAAAACACTATGGGGAGTCCCTCCGCACCGGGTACCCTCCCCCTAGCCATCGCCTTCACTGCCGTGGCTATGTCCGTGGACGATATCGCTTCCTCCAGTTCCCGTTGAGCTGCCTCCCCCAGTCTAGGGAGCTGAAGTTCTTCCAGGCTCTGCAATTGTGTAGGGGACATAGCTTCTTTCGGGGAGGCGTACAGTAAGGAATAATAGCTAGTAAACCTTTCATTGATTTCCCCCTGCCTAAAAAGCCGCTTCCCTTTGTCATCCTCAATTTCCATTACCACAGAATGCTGCCGGGGCGGAGCAGAGAGCCAAGCTAGTAATGCCCCAGCCTTGTCCCCTTCTGCATGCTGTCTGGTCATATAGCTTTTATAATCGAAGCACTGTAATTTTTCAATCGCTACTGCAACTTTCTCCCTGGTCTCAGAGATCAGTGGGGAAAGCTCCAGGGCACCAGGTCTCCTCCGATCTAGCTCTCTGAGTTTTCCCTCATTCTGTCCGATCTTCTCCACTGTTTTCCTAACCCCCATCACTCCTGCCATGCACTGGCCTCTAATAATCGTCTTAAAGGCCTCCCATTCTGCTGTGCAGGATGATGCAGTTCCCTGGTTATGTTCAAAGTAATTTCAGATTGTGTCATTAATCGATTGCCGGCCGGTGCTATCTTTAAGTGATTCCACTTTGAGTCGCCAATCCGGTATTCGGGGGTGCTCCCTCCTCCAGGTCAGCATGAGTAATAAAGGGTTATGGTCCGAGACCGTGCAACATAGGTACTCAGCTGCTAATGCTGTGCTATTGATTTCAGGAGACGCCAAAAAAAGACATCTAGTAGGACATGCAGGTTATGTAAGCGCGAGTAAAAGGAGCAGCCTTGCACAGCAGGGTGGAGGTGTCTCCAACAGTCTGAAGCCCCAGTGCTGTTGCCAGTTTGCGAATGTCTTGGCTAGCCTGTGTGGGGGACCGCTGCAGTGGGGGGTGGGTCTTATCAAGCGCCATATCGGCAACACATTTAAAATCGCCGCCGATGATGGTTGCCCGAGTGAGGTGCGGCCCCAGTGCATGTGATAGTGATGTCAGGAAGGCGCCCTGCTCTTGATTTGGTGCATAAATTCCCCCCAGTGTAATATCTCTACCATCTAATCTCCCAAATACCAGAACATAACGGCCTTCCTTATCTATTATTTCATTCGTTTTTTTGGAGAGGGGCTCCTGGCCAAATCCATACGAGGCCCCCTCTGGCATATGCCGAGTAGGTTGTAGCGTAGAGCTGACCGTGCCATCTTTTGGTTACAGCCTTAACCTCCGGACCTGTAAGATGTGTTTCCTGGATAACAGCTATGTGTACACCTCATCTTTTAAGTTGACAGTAGACCTTGTATACCTTTTGTTCATGCTGTTCAATCCCCTGACATTCCAAGTTAGGAACTTATAGGCTGGGGGCACTCCATATGTTCTTTTTAAGCGAGGTATACCTATCCTCTCTCCCCTGTGTCCAGTCTCTGCAAACCAGTAAGGATATGCCCTTCTGTCTCTATGGATGTGGTTGAGCTGATACGTCTCTAGGTGTCAATACAATAGTGAACAAAACAGTTTCCCCAATATCCAAACTCCCTCTCCCCAGGACTGGCATCAAAACTATCCCCGTCCAATCTTTCAATAACTTTGTTAACATTATACTTGGGGGCGAAGTGCAAAAGACTAAGAGCAGGCTCAACCTAGTGTGCTCTCCGCCATCCAGTAAATCAGGTTAAGTCTCTGTCTCCTGGCCGCAGTACAGTAGGTTCTCGTGCGGATCATGTGTAGGATGTATTGTGACGTGGTGGTGTTTATAGGGCCTTCCTTCTGATCCCCTCAAATTCTGTATGATTTTTGACTGTTCAGTAGTGTTAGATCAAGGCCCACTCAATGCCATCCATTGTGTCCGGTTAGGCTTACCCATTCTCCTGGTGTGGGGAGAATTGGTTTGGATGATAGTGGACTGGTGCCTATTATTTCATCAGAGGTCCCTGGAGTCACTTTCGACAGAACGTCTGAGGCGTCTTGAAACGAAAATGATGCACTACCAGATGTAGATTCATGGTCAGACAGAACCTCGGAGGGGTGCGATGACCCCGGGCCCGTCCGTTCAGGGATGCTGCGACATCCACTGCCTCCCTCATTTCCTGTAGTGCTTGTTTACGCAGCGATTCTGCGGTTGCTGTCAGTTGCCCGGTTCTCCGCCCTGCTCCGGTGCAATCGATTTGGATTTTCTGTGGTCTTTGCTGTGGTTGGGTCCATCAAGTCTAGCCATTCCCACACCTGCTGCAGCGCGGTGAATAAAATAACCTTATTGTTAGTGGCTAACCTTAGCTTAGCTGGGAACAGCATAGCATATTGGATTCCTCATTCCCGGAGCTGTTTTGTGGCCTCAGCAAAAGAAGCACTTTGCTTCTGAGTGTCTCTGGTGAAGTCCGGGAAGATCATTATATGCTGGTCCCCTATTTTAAGCTCCCCTCTCAGTCTCACCTGGGTAAGGATGTGGTCTCTGTCCTTGATGTGGAGCAGTTTGGAGATTACTGGTCGCGGTCTCGCCGGCACTCTGTGGGCACGCTCAATTGCGAAATATGGAGACAGGCCTTCGGGAGACACTTCCTTGCGTATCCAGTGTTCTACAAATGTTCCCATGTTTGTCGCTCCCTGTTCCGCTTTTTTCTGGAATCCCCACTAGTCTCAGATTACTACTGAATGGCCTGTTTTCAGCGTCTTCTGCTCGTGTCTCTAGAGTTTTAATATGTGACGTTAATTCGGACATATTCTTTGTTAACGTTTGACAGTTCGGAGCGAGCTGTTCAAGAGATTTTTCGTTTGTGACAACTCTGTCCGTCAGGCGGCAACAGTCATCTCTGAGATGGGTCAGGTCTACGGCCAATGTATCGATCTTCAGTTCCAGGACTTCTCGGGACGCCTGTATAGCCTGAAATAAAGTGTCAAGAGTTGTTTTCAGGGTCAGATCCCTACTTAGCTCCGCCTGGCCAATCTCAACCTCCTCCAGGTGGGGCCCCACTGATGTCCCTCTTTCTGGGCCATCCCGTTTTTTAAATCTTGCCCACTGTGATGATTACTGCATCCACGCTTGTTGCAGGTGTACCTCACGGCGATTAGTTTGTGCTTTCCAAGGGCTGGTCTTGCATCTGTACTGGCGAGGGGAGGGCGGCTGGGGTATTCCCTCCAGGTGGAAGCGATTTGTTTTAACTGTTTGTCCTGCGTTTGTGCTCATTCCAGAGCTCCGCTGCTCAGGCCCGTGGCGCTCAAGTCCAACTCCGGCGCCATCTTGTGTTGTAGGCGTCTGCTGTAAATCGTCCTTTCAGGCTCACCAGGGCTCCCCCAGCCCACAACCTTCTATGTTGTTTTGCCCAATGGACGCTCCCTATGTTCCGGTCTGGGTTTCGGTCAGCCCGGGGTACAGGATAATTATAGATAAACGGAGGCCGCTGGGACCTCCACTTTAAGCGTGCTGCTACATCGGCCTCAAGCCACATCCCGACCCCCCAATCTAACTAGGTCTCTAACTGTACTCACCATACTTTGGCAGCTCTTCAGAGTTCAAAATTAACCTTCCTAAATCTAAAGTACTGGATATCTCTAATCCAGAGAACATATGAAAGACCTGCACTGTTGGTTCGCATTTCACTGGCAGACAAAACCATAGAATATCTGGTAATCTGTTTGCACGCACCCTGGATTAGACCCTAGCCATGAAAGACTATTCGCCGATCTGAGAGTACCAAATTATATAATACTTTGAGAGCTATGTGATATGGAGTGAATCTCATGTTAAAAATCTGACAAGAAATTTTACTTAGCCTGAAACAATGCTTCAAATACACACAAACTGGAAATTGGGAAATTATGACAATCAGACCTCTGGCTAATCAGACATAGACTAAGTATGAACAATGGTCATTAATAAGGACTTCTATAAAGTGGTGGTCTCCAAATGTGTGAACTGCTGCAACAGTGAAAAGAGTGAGGAAGTGTCCAAATCAAAACAGAAAAAAAATTAAATCAGTTACTCCTCAAGGAGGTCGAGTGGGAGAAGACATTCACACAGATCTCTATCATTATGCGATCGGCATTATTTACCAAATAATTACGTAATGGTAGCAAACCACAGTAACATTCTAGAATTGGATAAACACAGATCCAGTAGATGCTGGAAACGGTACAGGGATTGATGTACAGTTGTCAACTTCATCTGGTTTGCCCACGTCTTCAAGCTTACTCCTTCCTTGACTTGACACTATTAAAGAGATGGTTCAAACAAGCATACCAATGCACCCAGCATATACCATACGAGGCCTGGCAAACAAACATCTCTCCTCCACTCATCAAGTGATAAGCAATTGTTGCGCCAAAGCATGCAATAACCGCACTATGAGGTAAAGACAGAGCATAAGCCTGAGAGAATGACTTTTCAGCCTCATGGAGATCTTCACAATGGAAAAAGTCACAAATACAATAACCAGAAAGCTACAGGACTATAAAACAAAGCGAGCTTTATTATTAAAATGACTCTTCATAGAATTCAAGCAACTCACATGCCCATGTCACCTTGTGAAACTCAGGATCCTGACTGTCCATGACAGTGGAGAGGAATAAAATAAGGGATTCAAATGAAAACAAGAATGTATCCCACTAACCAGAATAGTCTAGAAAGGGAAGCCACAGCTGTAAGCTAGTGGATTTTTTGGGTTGGGGTTCGCTGGCTTTAGGGAGAGCGAGGATGTGGTTGCCTTGGGCGAGTTTGTTATTCTTTGCTGGCCTTTAACCGTAGGATGGAGTACGTGTACAATATAAAAAAGCACAGATTTGACCCCTTACCTTAACTTCAAATTGCTCTACGATGTAATAAAAACGGACTGAACTGAGAAGGGACAACATTTTTTAAAATATCCCTTCTCAATTTGTGTTTGTGTTTGCAGTTCTAGGTATGGCACTGTTGTAAATATGAAACCGGTCCCAGGATGTTTGTTTCTAGTCCAGGGAGGACCTGGCACTTCGGACTGGACTGTTCCCATAGGAAACAGAGTCAAGACTGATTTGCATATGGCTGGGTCCAAACTAGGGTGGCATGGTGAGCAAAAGAATTGATGGATTAAACCCAGATCTGTGACTGGGGGTGAATGTTTGATTGGTTCCGCATTCCGTCCATCATTTGTGTTTGTTTACTATTATAAACAACAACACTTAATTCCACCAATCCACCAGATAGTGGAGCGGTCAGTTCCATACACCTAAAATCCATAATGGCACATGGCTTGTAGTCTATCCTTAGAGGTCAAGGTGCCTAAGGTAGTCAAAATGTCAAACTTGTATCAGTATGTTTAGTGGGTATCACCAGAAATGGCATTTAGAAAAAACAAGCATGGGTAATAGGATCCGTCAGCCTCTGTTGCCTCCTAAGCAATTAGTTGGGCCCTGGCATTTACATTTTTTAATTAACCACTGGAAATGTGAATACTTACCTGACTCTCTCCCTAAAACAGGGGCCTGTAAGTGCTCAAGTTTTGGGGTGCCAGGGTAGTCTTTAAAAGACCAAGATTGTCCGGCCAAATCTGGAAGAGTAGTGGTAATCCGGTTTATCTCATTATAAATAGAAGAAAAACTTGTATTTGAGCTATTTAAATGTATGGTCAAAAACCAAGTACGGACTGAGAAAGTCTGAAGTAGCAATGAATGGCCTTGATTTTGAAATTGATGGACACGTTTAATTTTGGCAGATAACTGTAGTCTCTTATTGCTGTATTAAAAGGATGGGCTGCAGGCTGCAAGTCAGTGAATCTGGCACAACAGTGCACAAAATCACCAATGGAATATTTAGGTGAGATGCAGCCTGCATAGAGTTCACTATTTGCTGGAGCCGACAATCTGAGTAAAAAAATTTGGATGTGCTGCGGTCTTTGTTCAGGATTATGATACCATGGCAAAACAGTGTCTTTCTTATTGCGGTAATAGCTGTATGTATTACAGTCTACGGGTCAGAATTTAGGATATTGGGTGGACGGAGAATGCCTTAATGCTGCAAATGAGATAGGAGCCATTTTGGAAGAGCATGGTCTTGGGGCTAGAACAGCAATATTAGGCACAGGACAGCAATCAAATCCACTGGCCGTGGGTGATCAGTATAGTATACTAGTATTTTGTTTATTAATAAGGGTCCTGTCAAGTTCTGAGGCAAGGGCATCACTTCAAAGCCTATTTGCTGGGATAAAACCTCAAGAAAGATGGTGCTGGTTTCCTCTTTCTGAAAAGGCAGAGTCCACCCAACAGGCAAGATCTGATCTCAAACAAAACATCAGTGTACTTCAGCTTCCTATATTAAATTTCTTAAATAATGTGGAAAACCTCAATTGTGTAAGAGGCTAGAAAACAACCCATGTAAACTGTATACTCATCCTTCCAAAAATCTTTAACAGCACATGAAGTACATTTATAAAAGTCACTTGCTATATATGTAATGAAAAGGAATTCAAAGGAGTACTATACTCAGTAAAGAAGAGGAAAACAACTTCTGCTACCAGCAAATAGAATACTGCAGACGCCTTAGTCAAATGATGCAAAATAATATTTCAAAGCATTTCTAAGGCCAATAAGAAATTCACAAAAATATTCAGTCAGACTAGCTCCACAAACCAAAATAATCAAACTTAGCTGCTTAGCGTTCCTATCTATCACAGTACCGAAGTGGTCACCATACAGAGTTTGTGCTGGTTGCTACTGCAGATTCCATTTGTTGCCGAGTAGACCAGGAGGGCGCTGCCGCTATTTTGGTAATGTCGGATCGGTCAGTGGCATTTGATGCAAGATCACTGTCCCGCCTGGTCCAAAGATTAATTAAGGCAGGGGTGAGAGTTAGTGCTCTGGACCTTCTTTGCTCCTTCCTACCAGATAGGGACTAAAGTGTCAGCTGCGGTATTTTAGAGCAAAGACTTTCAAGATCCCTTGTGAGGTTCCACAGGGATCTTCCCTGCGTCCCATTTCATTCAATCTTTGCATCTCCCCTCTTGCACAACTGGTGCGCTCGTTCAGCTTTCAGGTGTTACCCTACACGGACGACACTCGCATTATTGTCTCCATAAGTGAAAATGTGCTGCTGGTAGCAGACAAGTTCAAACAATGTATGAATGGCATTAGATGCTTAAAACTGAATGCTGAAAAGACAGATCTTGGTTTTTGGGGCACAGGATTCGGTGTGGTCTGAACTTTAATGGCCAGAGACTTGAGGTCCTTTATCAACACCGGCTGAATCTGCTATAGACTTGGGGTTATTTTTCATAATACTCTCACTTCTGATGCCCAGGTCAGCAGGACTGTGAGCTCCTGCTTCTTCATTATCAGAATCTTTAATACTATCTAATCTCTTATTCCAGCTGAATTCAAGAGTGGCAGTGATCATTGCTTTAATTACATATTGTTTAGACAATTGTAATGCCTTATACTTGAACATCAAAACGTCCTCGCTAAATAGGGTACAAGTCATTCAATATGGGACAGCGTACCTGGTCCTGAATGTCCCAAAAGGTCTTTCGATGAGAGAAGGCATTCGCTCGCTTCACTGGCTGCCAGTCAAAGCGGGTGATACATAAAGTTCTTGCATTGGTCTATTCGGCTCTTCACATCAAGCACCTGCATTTCAAGGAGAATGGAGCTCTTGGAATTCCACAAAGTGGCAATACCAAAGCTTTCCAAAGTGAAGGGTGATCTTTTTTCCACCGTTTCTCATTTTGTGTAACTTTGTAAAAGTGAATTCTAGTAGGCTATTCTGCCAAATGCATTAGTTTTAAAATTCAATTCCAATGGCCTATTTTGAAAAAATGGATGTCAAATCTTACACCTTTAGGAGCAAATTGTCAGGCATTTAGAAATGTGTAAAAAGAAACTCACAAATAAGGAAATAGTAAAATTAAATCTTGTTCCGTAACTATCAATAAACAGCAGCTTACCAAAATGTAGGAAAGTAGCAGACATAAAAAGGGGAGCACAGAAGAAAATGCAGAGACAGAGGAATGGTTCAGAAGAAAAGGAAAGAGGCTAGGCAACAGGAATACGAATGAGAAAATGGAAACAAAATTGGAAAACGTATTTCAATGGCTGCTTATATGCAGTCCTGCATTCACCCACTAAATCGAAACATACAATGAATTTTGGTGATCAACAATACATCAAGCTTTATTTTTTACTCTGAAACATTTTCAGACAGTTGGGAGGCTTGGGGGCAAATGAATGAAAAGGTTTTGCCATTTTTCAGAGCTACAGTATGAAAACTCAGAGTTATGTACCAAGTTAATTTTGTGATCTGGAAATCCCTTTTCACATTGCCAAAGGGGGTTGTAATGCATTCTGAATCACAACTAAGAGGGGACTAGGAGGAGGAGTGGAGAAAGGATGAGTCCTAACTGCAATGAGATGTGCCAGTGATCTGGGACTACAAATGCAGTTGCAAACGAGTGACAAGTTACGGACACCTCAAAAGAGGCTGTAACTCATTTGCAAAGGAGAAGCTGTGTCCTCTCAACAGCTTCCCTTTGGGAGGTATGTAGGGCAGCCCTGTTGGGATGGCGTTACCATCCCTGTAGTCGGAACCAACCAACAGGGAGTAAAAAATGGAGACCTGCATAGTTAATATTCATTAAGAACATCACTCTGAGATAGTCTACGACTGGACCATTTACTTATTAATACACAGGACACTATGCAAAATTACAGACCGATTGTATTAGGTTGTTGCACAACTTGCACTTTTTATTTGCCTCTTGTCTGGGCCCTTACAGCCTACTTTTCTATTAGTAGTGTCATACTTCTCTTTATGTTGTTAGTAGTGCATCACTCAGTCTATAAGTAAGACCTGAAGGCATTACCCGATGTTGGTAGCTCTTGCTGGTCTGTCTTCCTTTTCTTCGGAGATCTGGAAGATCCTGAAACTGATGCTTTCCTTCAAAGGGAAGAACACCTCTTCCATTGACCCAGTTCTTCTGTGAGGGGTCATCCAAAGCCTCCACATAATACTGTCGATAGAATTTCCGGTGGGCCTCTGATTAAAAAAAAAAGTTTATCAAAAGGAGAATTAGGTACAGTAACAATCCAGTACCAAACAGTATAAACTAATACCATGCGTGTGTGTGTGTGAAGCAACAAGCTACATCTTACCTCATGCATAATCTCTAAACCCCCTTCCCACCACCTGAGTGCCCAAAATGCTGAAAAGCAAGTAGGGCAAAGTTACTTAATTCTGACGCTAATTCTGCTTCATGTGTATTCTATTTAAATACACCCTAAATCTTTTTGCAAATTTTGTGGCAGCCAACCTTATACTGTGAGTAATACCGTTTTAAAATTATGACTTATGTATTCACAGTGCAATCTCTCACAGGCTTGGATCACGTAGGACTATAAACACACAATCCTCTATTCCCCAATGCGCAAACCAGGATTCGTTCTTTTGACTCTATGGTTAGACACAGGCATTAGCCAATTGAGATCTCAGAACTAAAATAGTGCATTTCCCATTACTTAGGTGAGCTAGCATTTATTGTGCATTGAAAACTGTACGTTATTTTCAGTCCATTTGCATGAATTTAAAAGACTAACAAAATTGTTACAGAATATTCTGTTCTGTTTAGCCATGTATTTGCCCTGCTACCAACCCTTATTCCACTCAGGGACTCAGTACTCATCCGTTTTTTAAGCATTTTAGCCACTGACCATGTCCCATGTGGAAGAGAGCAACTTCTCTGTTGAGCTTTTTAAATATGTTGTATTGCTGACATGCAAAATATCAGAAGTCGTGTTTGGGAAGTCTCTAAGGACACATATACAAGCCCAGCTTCTTTGCGCTCACACGTCAATATGTTAGTGCCCACAAGTTCACATGAATAAAAAGGAAATTAATAGAGCCTAGTACAGGTGCATGCTCTTGAGAAACTCTTCAGGAAACTACACACAGGTATGTCTTCCTCGCTCTCCTAAAACCAGAAAGGAGGAGTGGAGACAGGCTTTCATATCAGCATCAGGCTGGCAGTAAGAAAAATGATTTATGCTGAAGCACTTATAGCGTGCTGATCTAAACCTGCAATAAAAGGGAAAACAAATTGTTACAGCAACAGTTGTTTTTTTGTTTTTTTTCGCAGTGAACAGAACTGAAATGCAAACATTGCACTTCTCAGCCAATTTCGAGGTGATTCGCGAAATCGCAATAAGCTGGGGGGTATGGATGATATAGAACTAAGGTTAAAGCAGGTGACCTTCCCCTCTCAATCATGAAATTCTATTTGATAGTCAAAAAGAACAGTGTAAATAATCTGACCTTAAAAAAGATACATATGGAAACCCTATTATTGAAAACATACTGAGCAGGGAACTGTGACGCTCTTGGGTATGAGTTCTGAAACTGGAGTTTATGTGATGCTTAGGAAATATTTGGACAGATTTCCAGGTGTTAATCTGCAAATGTGCAGGTTAGGGACATTCCTCAACTGAGGACTGTCTGCTTTTACCATGGTGGAGATGTTTTTGGTTTACATGTCAAAGATCTAGTGGATTTCTTGTAGCATGTTACGAATCAGTAGCAAACTATCCACCTTGCTATTGACTGTTTTAAAGAAGCCAGCTGTAGGAATAGATACATGGTATATAAAGAATTACTTGACTTGACCTGTAGTATTCGGCTGTTTCAAAATAGTAATGCTGAGAATTTGTCACAACTAAGGTTTGAAATGATCCGTCAGCAGGGTGTAAGTATTTCAAGGCAATGATGGAAGGAAGGTTGGCTGATGTGAAACTCAGAAGTTACCCTGGATAGTAATAAGGCAAAGTTTGGAAAGGTTTATTACAGTGAAATTAAGTTGTTGTGTTACTCTGTACAAAATGTTAGAAGGCAGCTTTCAAAGTCACATGCTGGAGGTCCACCCTATGTATTTGTTCAAAAAGGAGACCCATTAATTTAGAGAACACCACGTTGAAGATTTCACCTAAATCATAGGAGAAGATAAAGGGGGAGAGGTGGCGAATAAACCTGAGGCTCTCTTCGAGATTGGGAAAGAAGATGTAATACCAGTTCGTCAGGGTAATAAGGCAAACCTTAAGAGCAGAACTAAAGATATTACTGGAATCACATGAATCTGGTACTACTTTAAGCTCCCCTACGAGCCAGCAGCCCCTTCTTAGCGCATTTCAGTGGGTACAGACTTTCAGCAGTAAAAACCTACTTGTAGAAGGTATTGTGGACTCAACTCCTTGTTCTGCTAGAAAAAACTTTCCACAATGTATATAATGTACAATAATAGTTACTGATTGGGGAAAAAGGAAAACCATTTGAGTTACACTTAGAAAAACTTGTTCATTAACTTCAGACAGTACTATGGCATCAATATTCTTAAGTAACCAATATAAAGTTTACTCCTACAGAGAAGACAATCTCATGCACAGACTAACATTTAATTCTTCAGGCTCATCACCAAGAAAGTCTTTGTGTCCCCAAAGTGAAGAAAAGGGAACACATGTTAAAAAGTAAATTGAACAAAAAGATTATATTGCATTACATAAATCTAACAACTAAATTAAATAAATAGAGTTATTAAGATTGGAATTAAAGTTACACAATAGGAATACTTTCAAATCAGAGGAAAATAGGGATTGGTATGAGTTGCATGAAGCAACAAAACCAAAAGGTTTTGAAAGATACTGGCCTTTCCTTGTAAACCGCCATGGATAGGCTAGCAGATGGGGACTCATAATCCCTGGGTCAGCGTGTGATAAAACAGCAATACATACACCATATTAGTTCTCTTTCAAAACCCCTGTGACCAACATATAAGTGGTATGGACACAATTCGAGACTTTCTACTTTACATATCATGTGTCCCATGACTTATACATGAGTCACTTCTCTTTATATCCTATATCCTTCTTTTACTACACTATGTTTATCTCACAGTTTAAATTTTTCTTATTTCCTCTATCCTAACATGCAATCTGTAAACTCATCTCCTCCCTTCCTAGAAACACACTGAGAAGCACCTTGGAAAGGGCTATGTTTAATTAAGCATCTTCACACTCTTATCCAAGAGGAAGGTAAAGTTCTCGCTGAGTAAATGGGATCTGTGATTAAAAATAATTTAAACAAAACTAGAAACATGTTTTGATGTACAACCCAGCATAGTAGCTCTTCGTCATCAACGTTTCAAGGGAGGACAGAAGCTAGGTGAAACCACTGACATACATATGTTAAGGAGAATCATTTCATATTGCACTTTGACAACTTCACAGATCAGCTAGTTTACTATCAGCTCATTTGTGAATGTGCTGATTAAGTAATTCAACTAAAGCTTCTCTTATTTGCAAATCCGTTTTAGAAAAAAACATAAGAACTGTTGAAAGTATAGAAACTGCTCAATTCTCAATTAAGGAATTAAATGATAAGTTTGATGAAATGGTCAATGCTATAAGGATCAAAAATTACAAGAGTTGCAAAGTGTAACAAATAATGTTTTCAAACAATATGTGGTAACCCAGCCCATGTCAAAGGTGAGAGGGTGTATCCTGCCAAAAATGTATCTTACAGATGATGTAACAAGCTGGGATACTTTGCTAAAATGTTGCAGTCCAGCAAACGGTGTGAACAATGTTGCTAATGTTGTGGCTGAGATTTATGTGATGTGTACTTTAACAAAATGCCAAGAGGATTTGAAAGATATGGTGATGGTCGTCAGTGACCATGATAGTGCTGTGAAGGGACATCCCTCCAAATGTGTTGACCCGAATGTGGGAATGAGAACAAAATCATACATTTGCTAGTTGAGCCAGGATATCAATGATTACTCAAGATCTGTTCAAGGCAACATGGCCTGGAAGGTCTCTAAGTCCTCCTGGTAGCGCACCTGTGACTTATGAAATCAAGATTGGTTGTGGTGGGGGGGGTTTGGAATTCAGGGGAAGGAAAATTACTGGTGAAATATACATGGCAGTAAAAGGTTTATGGATCCTGGGAAGGTTCCACCAGGGATTATTTCACAGTTTTGAGACCTGGTACCAAGGATCAAGTATTCGTAATAGCCACTGATGCTATCACTGATGAGGTGGTGAAAAAGGTTCATTCAGTTTTCTCTAAGGAGTTAGGGGTTTTAGCACAAAATCAAAGTTAAAAAAGGCAGGGTCAAAAAACAAGCTATGCAGTGTACCATTCTGTATTAAAGAGGATCATAAGAAAGAACTCTTAAATCTCTGCGAAAAAAAGGATCAACTAGTTGAATCACCTGTGTGACTTTCTAATTTGATAGCAGTGGGGGGAGTGAGAGAGAGGAAGTTTTTGTATCTCAGATTGGAACTTACCAATATCAACATTGCAATATGCCAGTTGGGTTGGACTCGGCGGCTTCTGGTTTTCAGAGAATAAGAGAACAGATGTTCAAAGACATAAAAGTGTGAGACATGTTCCAAGACAATGTCCTTATGTATGCCACAACAGAAAAAAAACACAACATACTCCTGAAGGGTTGTGGAGAGAATGCACAAGCATGGTAGTGTGGTGATGATAGAACAAAAGTGAATTTTTCAAAGACAGTTGAGTATCTCAGACAAGTGGTCTCTTTCAAGAGTACTGGGCATAGGCATGGTCTGGTAGGAAAGATTGTTGATGCTGCTGTATTTCTAAACAAAAATGGCATTAAGGGGGTCATTCTGACTTTGGTGGGCGGCGGAGGCCGCCCGCCAAAGTCCCGCCGTCAGAATACCGCTGCGCGGTCAGAAGACCGCCGCGGTAATTGTGAGTTTCCCGCTGGGCTGGCGGGCGACCACCAGAAGGCCGCCCGCCAGCCCAGCGGGAAACCCCCTTCCAGGAGGATGCCGGCTCCGAATGGAGCCGGCGGAGTGGAAGGGGTGCGACGGGTGCAGTTGCACCCGTCGCGATTTTCAGTGTCTGCTTGGCAGACACTGAAAATCTTGGTGGGGCCCTGTTAGGGGGCCCCTGCAGTGCCCATGCCATTGGCATGGGCACTGCAGGGGCCCCCAGGGGCCCCACAACACCCGTTACCGCCAGCCAGGTTCTGGCGGTCAAAACCGCCAGAACCAGGCTGGCGGTAAGGGGGTCGGAAGCAGCGCCGCCATGGAGGATTCCCTAGGGCAGCGGGAAACCGGCGGGACACCGCCGGTTTCCCGTTTCTGACCGCGGCGGTCAGAATGCCCATGGATGCACCGCCAGCCTGTTGGTGGTGCATCCGCGGTCCCCGGCCCTGGCGGTAGACAACCGCCAGGGTCGGAATGACCCCCTAAGTCTTTAATTGGTCGCACATTTTGTTTCTGACTTATGCCAAACTATTAACTAACAGCTTTGTTAAAGAAAAAGGTATAATTTACTTAGAATACAAAGTGCTACAACACTTTTTAAGTGTCCGTTACATCACAGTTGATGCCCGTGATAACGGTTTAGGGGCTCTACTCATGCATAACAGGGAGAGTGAGAAGTATACAACTGGTTATGTATTGTTTATTTTAAGAGACAGAACTGCATTTCTCTGATATAAAGAAGGAACTGCTTGTTTGTTGGTGAGCTGTCGAGAAATGTCATTCTTAAGTCTGGGAAGAAGGTTTCTTGTGCAAACCGATCACAAACCCATAGTATCAATCCTCCGTGGTGATAAGATATTTTTCCAGACCCAAACGATCGCCATGTTGATGGCCAGGCTGGTGCAATACAGTTTTGACACTGCTTATATTCACTGTTGTAAAACACTTACGTTCTGATTACCTCTCATAGTTTCTGTATGATGATCTTATTGGGGAAAAAAGGAGGATGAAGGCCATGAGAGTTGTTTGACTGTATCAGTAGACTTAGATTCCATGCCTGCTGTTTCTGACCTTGAAAGGAGAATTGAAGTGGAGAGGAGGGATCCCACTTTGGTTGAAGTGGTCTCTTTTGTAAAGAATGGGTACCCTTACAGAAAAAAGCGCTGAAGGAGAAAGTCAGCAGTTTCTAAAGGTTTCTCAGAAATTGTCTGTTGAAGATGGCATGCTCATACAGGGTGATAGACACCTTCCTGAAGAGGTTTTGAGAGTAAAATTAATTGATGTAACCCATGAATGACATTTAGGCCTAACCTTCTCCCAATGCACAATCTGGGAGATGTGTATGTGGATTCAAAAGTATTATGATACTGATGATTAGGTTAGAAATTGTGTTCTATTAAATAGTTCTGAGAAAGGGCGGTGCAGGTCCACAAAGCCTATTAAGGGGGTCCACAACTGCTTTGGAAATTAAATTATCTTAACAGAATAAAGTTTATATAATTAAGGAAGCAAAAGGTAAAGTTGAACATATCGAAAAGTTGTGTAAATTTGAAATTGGAGGCTAAAAATTAAGTTAGTGTCCTCACACTGAACTGCTGGAGCAATGCATGTCAAAGAGAATACTTTGTAGATAGTGAGTGGCATCAACTCAATTTAGAAAAGTTTTAACCTTTCAATAATTTTTTTTTCAATCTGTTTGCAAATTAAATAAAGTATTTCATAATCTGTGCATTTGTTTGAGGAATGTTTGTTGCAGAATGTGTTTTCTAATGGTTTTGCAGTTCAAATCATTGGAAATGCTCAGGTCAGTGCTCCAAACTTCCAGTAAGGACTTAATGGGGGTGCCCAAATTCCAGGAATGATTCAGTTGGGGTCCCCGAGTTTCAGAACGCATTAAGTGACGTAGTCAAAAGGTTAAGAACCACTGGTGTAGAATGCTGGATTGGGTCACTGTTAAGGGTTGTAATTAGTTCTCTTTTTTGCTTTCCTTTATATTCTTTGTTGTTGCTATGGGAAGTCATGTAGTATTTAATCTTTCCATCCTATTGTTTTTGCTTCTCATGCTAGATCACACCGATATCTCATAAAACATTTCTCTATGCCACGAGCCTTTTGTAAGTTATTTGGTATGTTATAATTTGAACTGACTGTAGATTCTGAGGAGTGATCTGTAATTTGTATGCCATGGCGGTTGGCTTGTCTTTTATCAAATAATTAATTGAACCAGTACTCACCTGCTCTAGTCACAGGAGAAAATTACAGTACATTTTAATAGTAAGGAGAATTTGCCAGTTATGCACATGGCAGGAAAAACACCTTTTAAAAATAATAGAATGGTCTGCTCTGCTTTTCCCATCAATTGAAAAGAAAGATCGCCATATGGCCTCCTACAGACATCTCCCAGCATTATTTTATTTTTGGAACCACGTATCATAAAATAACCCCAAAGAGTCCGATTTGATTTCTGATAGCAATATTTTACCAAATCATAGATTCACTTTCACGCGGCCTGAATGAAAACGGCCCCTTCTAAACTGCCTTAACTGAAGCAGCGCAGAAGCTGCTGACCTGAAGCTCTAAGGTCTTTACTTTCCCTTTCGAGAGACAGAGCTCTGTAATGCCTCTGTCACCCTTTAAGTTTTGTCCGAGTTACAACAAATAAACAATTCACAGGGAAGAATTGTAGAGGTATAGTCACATTTGAAATTTAAAGAGCATGTTCGAACTGCTTCGAATTTTGAAAGCTAGCGAATTAAATGGTTGCCATATTCAAAGATGACACAATTTGCAAAAAAGGATGGCGCATTCTTAGTGTCAACCTGTCAACACGAAAAAAAGCGAGAAGTTCTTTGCTGAAAGGTTATCCTTTCAGGAAATATTATTGCAATGCAGAGAACGTCTTGCTGTGTCAAATTTCAGAGTTCACACATGAGAATGAAATCAGAGAAATTCAATAAGCTTTGGCAGATGCTAAGTTTTAAGCAGTGGCAGATGCAATCAAGGGATATTTTCTATTCTGGCCCTTCAAAAATAAAATAAATTAACTAAATACGCTAACAAACGGAAAAAGAACGAGAACGCTTTTAATAAATATATTAAATCCGCTGTCATACGAACAATCAAAAGCTAATTAACCGAACGAACAGGTTTGAAAATGCATGTAAACCATGGCCCTGTAAACCATGCTATTCAATAAATTAAATCAAGTTTGAGTAACCTTTTAAGTACGAAGCAGAAAGAGACAGAAAAACTAATTACTGTACTGGCGTTACAAAAACATGCGCATGCACCTATTTTCTTGCGAAATTATGCAACGCTGATGAAAAGATTAAAAAGGATGAGAGAAAAAAAGACGCTCCCAGAGCAAACAAAGTATTTTAAAAATACAAGTACAATGTCTTGCTTTGATAGTGTGAGCTAAAATAGTTTCTGCACCAGATCTCCCTACAAGTGTGTTGTATTAAAATACTTCTCTACTTCTATGTTTGTAATGAAAAGGACAACGGTGTAGCACCTTTAAAGAAAAGAAAAGTTTTTTTTTCTGTGGTGGTTATCAATATGGTGAAGATCCCTTGCAGAAGAAAGAAATGATACTTACCTGTATTAACAATTGTGCACGCTGACAATCTTACAGAAACACATGCCGTCCATTACTCTGCCATCTAGTTGCTCAGAGTATAATGGCGTCTAGCTAACAGTAAATTAAATCAGGGGTTCAGCCACAGCCATCATCAGTCATGGGCATATCGACACTAAATCCACAACAACCCTCGCTGTAGACGTCATCTTCAGTTTTTAATTTCCTTGACACTACAGAATTGGGAAGATAAATGGAATATAAGGGAAGAATAAGTCAGTTATATCCAGTGAAAGCTTTTTCAAAAGGCTCCTCTTACTGCAGATTCCTCATCTTGTGAATGTCCCCAGGTAACAGACAAGATCCGTAAACCTACTTCGATAGCTCCTATGAAGCCACAGGTGGCACTCTATTAGCTTTTAATGTGACTCCATCACAGCTCCACCCATGCCGACTGGAGTCAGTTTAGACCACGGCATTTCCTGCAGCTCCTGATGTAGCACATGGCTGACAAACTGAGAATGTCGACATAATAAATCATCAAATTTGGAATCTTATTACTTCCAAAAAGTGCACTCCACAGAACAAGGAAGAGGACAGGCAGTGGGGAATACGCAGTTTGATAGTCTAACCACCAGAAAAGCATTACCAAAGGTAAATAACCTGTTCTTTTGATGGATACATATTGCAGATTCCTCACTTTGTAACTCAAAAAGAAATCCCCCTTTCACAGGGTGGGTCCGAGGACTGGGTTTCACCAACATGCCCATCTGGAATCCAGTGCGTGTAGCCTTGCCTTCTCTTTAGAATGATGTGGCAGGAAGCATGACAATTTGCCTCGCATGAAAAGCGAAAACCACTTTTGGAAGGCATGCTCCAAAGCACTAACTTCTCAGAAAAAAAAAACGTCCTATAAGGAGGCTGGACTGATCATAATTAACTCGATGACACAAAACACAGCAGAAATGGCAATGAGAAACTACGTCTTCAGCATCAAGAGCCTCAGAGAACAAAGGCGAGGACACGGCAGAAAAGAAAGGGCTAGATTCTTATCCCACTGCTGCATAATGAAGGAAGCAGAAGAAAAATATTAACCCCTTGTAAGTGACGGACGTAATGGTTACGTCCGTGGCTGCCCCTCTCAGGCGCCACAGACGTAACCATTACCTCCGTGTACAGTCCCTCGGGGAAGCGCTATCGCTCACCCCGAGGACTGCCCCCCACCAACCCACCAGGTCAGGGTTGGAAGGGGAATCGCTTCCCCTTCAACCCCCGATTCCCCCACCGTGTCTGATGACGTCAGACCTCGCGATTGCGCGCTGAACTCAGAGGCCTGCCCCTCGGATCGGAAGAGAAATGCTTGTGCATTTCTCTTCCAATCACTGGAGGGAACGAGAAAGGCATGAAAGGAGAGGAAGGGCCTTTCCTCTCCTTTCATGTCTCTCTCAGCATTTCTGCTGCCCGATCGCGATGCGAACAGGCAGCAGAAATGCCCACTAGACACCATGGATTTTTTTTTCTATTGTAATTGTCACGGCCCCTTGGGCAAGGGCCGCTCGTCCGGGGGCCAATTTTTTTTCAAAATAAGAGGGTGGGGGTATGACCATACCCCCATCCCAAATAAATGGGGCCAAAGTTGTTCTGCCCACCATTGGGCAGTTTGGGAAATTTCCCCCAATCCACACCCTGGGGGTGGGGGGTTATGGGCAGAAAGTCTACTAGATGCCAGGGAATAAAAAATAAAAAAAAAATGAAGGGGGGTAACAGTCTTTCAGCTCTCCCCCGCACATTAAAACATCTTATCCCATGGCATGCAAGAGGATATTTGATTATTTGGGGTTTTGGTTTTACATTTGGGCCATGAGAGCTTGGTTAACTCTCGAAATCGTTCCACTTGGAATGGTGAGGGCGGCAGTTTTTGGACTTTGGGGCGCTGCCATGTAGAAAAATCCCCAAGACCTAGACACATCTGCAAACTAATCATCTGGGTGATTCCAGGGTGGTGTGCTTCACATGCACCCGCACCATTTTCTAACCCACAATGCCCTGCAAACCTCCAACTTTGCTGGAAATCACACCTTTTTCCCACATTTATGTGAAGGAACCTTCCGAAATCTGCAGGAATCCACAAAATTCCTACCACCAAACATTGTCTTATCTATACCAATAAGAATTCTGCTGCACTTGTCAGCCTAAAAATGTTTTTTTTTTTTTTTTTTTCTTTTTTCAAACTTCCCTTTTGGACCCGCTTTGGTTCCTCCTCACTTTCGACATGGTTTTTGGCTCTTCCCTGTCACAGGCTCTTGGGCCCACCTACACAAGTGAGGTATCATTTTTACCGGGAGACTGAGGGGAACGTTGGGTGGTAGGAAATTTGTCCCGGTGCGGTGATCCCATACAGAAATGTGGGAAAATGTGATTTTTTAGCTAAATTTGAGGTTTGCTGAGGATTCTGGGTAAGAAAACATTGGGGGATCCACGCAAGTCACACCTCCGTGGACTCCCTTCCGCAAAACAGCTAGTTTTGTATTTGATAATTTTGATGTGTCCAGATAGTGGTGTGGGGCATTTCCTGTTGCGAGCGGTAGGACTACCCACACAAGTGAGGTACCATTTTTTATCGGGAGACTTGGGGGAACGCTGGGTGGAAGGATATTTGTGGCTCCTCTCAGTTTCCAGAACTTTGTCACGAAAATGTGAGGAAAAAGGTTTTTATTGGCCAAATTTTGAGGTTTGCAAAGGATTCTGGGTAACAGAACCTGGTGAGAGACCCACAAGTCACCCCATCTTGGATTCCCTTAGGAGTCTAGTTTTCAAAAACGCGCAGGTTTGGCCTACCCACACAAGTGAGGTACCATTTTTATCAGGAGACTTGGGGGAAAACAGAATAGCAAAACAAGTGTTATTGCCCCTTGTCTTTCTCTACATTTTTTCCTTCCAAATGTAAGACAGTGTGTAAAAAAAAGACGTCTATTTGAGAAATGCCCTGTAATTCACATGCTAGTATAGGCACCCCAGAATTCCTAGATGTGCAAATAACCACTGCTTCTCAACACCTTATCTTGTGCCCATTTTGAAATACAAAGGTTTTCTTGATACCTATTTTTCAATCTTTATATTTCAGCAAATGTATACAATGGAAACCCATTGCAAGATGCAGGTCATTTATTGGCTCTGGGTACCTAGGGTTCTTGATGAACCTACAAGCCCTATATATCCCTGAAACCAGAAGAGTCCAGCAGACGTAACAATATATTGCTTTCAAAAATCTGAACGCAGGAAAAAGTTAAGAGTAAAACGTTGAGAAAAATGGCTGTTTATTTCACATCAATTTCAATATTTTTCTATTTCAGCTGTTATTTTCTGTAGGAAACCATTGTAGGATCTACACAAATTACCCCTTTCTGAATTCAGAAATGTGTCTACTTTTCAGAAATGTTTAGCATTCTGGGATCCAGCATTGGTTTCACACCCATTTCTGTCACTAACTGGAAGGATAATAAGAAAGAGGGACTGGGAGAATTAAAGGTCCAGTATACGTGCTCCCTACATATAAGCCTATATAACAAAAAGTATACTGTTCCAAGGATGTCTGCCTATGTTAATCGTCACGGGCAATTAGTGTCATCAGGAGTACCCTCAAGCATCAATTACGATGCTGAGCATCATCATCGGGTTGACTCCTCGCCGGACCGGCACTGCAATATCCGACGGGCCACCACTCGAAGGTGGTAGGCTCTATGACCGAAAATGATGTTACTGATCAAGTAGAGTCAGTGAAATGTGATAATGTATGGTGATAAGAAAGGAGAGTAAACGGTGTATTAAAATTGGCTCTGAACACCAAATGTCTTTAATACTATATGTAGGAGTCAGGCCAAGATTAAAAAATTGAATCAAGGAGTCTAAAGGGGAGTAATGTGCCCCACACTCCTTAACATAAAGTGAGGAAAGGAGGAGAACTACTCGATCCTAACATTAAGGGGTCGACATGTTTCACGCCTAAATGGTCTGTCAAAGATCCAGCGGCGTTTCTTCAGGACCTTAGAAAAGATAACTTCTCCTTAAAAACAAATAACAATAAGTGCTGGAAGGTCACTTACAGTGAATGCATTGAATAGTCGCTGTCAGTCGTCTATTAGGTCGCCCTGAAATAAGCAGTGACCATTCTCAAGTAAGTCATTGACGAAGAGGTAGCTGCAGCGGTTACCTCTTGACTGTTTTTCTTTTCCACTCATTCGCGGATTCGCGAACAAGCGGTCGCGTTAATAGTAGATGGCTAACTCCTTGTCACTTACATAAACACGCGACACAGCATATTCCACGATTCGCTTAGCGGCAAAATAAGATCGACATTGTTCTCTCACTCCCCGGGCATTGGACATTTGAGATAGACGGGACTTTCTGTCTATGGCTGTATGCTTGCATGTCGACTATCTGTTTCTATAGACTAGTGTGGGCCATGAGCTCACTTGTAGTTCAAGGTTGGGGTGATGTACCGAGCTCCACCTTCATACTACATTTTTTATAAAGTGGTTATGGACTATGTGACAAGATTAAATGTATGATCATATTTGTTCAACAATACTTTTGACTTAATTGGTCCCTTGTCTATACTTTGTACTATTTTTACTTACCTTTGATAGAGCGGTTCCGTCTCTGGTCGGGATTTTAGCGTCCTCATGAGGCCCTTTCTCAAAATGGGATGGTAAGCCCCTCTATGCCATGCTGAATGAATTTGATCACGGTTTTTGAGCGATGATGGATTTATTGAATTTTTATTGTATTGACACTGGGCTTTTGACTCACCTGTATATATCAATGCATATTTTGCTGTTCTCTATGTCTGTCTGTGTGTCTTCTTTATTTCAGGGCGACCTAATAGACGACTGACAGCGACTATTCAATGCATTCACTGTAAGTGACCTTCCAGCACTTATTGTTATTTGTTTTTAAGGAGAAGTTATCTTTTCTAAGGTCCTGAAGAAACGCCGCTGGATCTTTGACAGACCATTTAGGCGTGAAACATGTCGACCCCTTAATGTTAGGATCGAGTAGTTCTCCTCCTTTCCTCACTTTATGTTAAGGAGTGTGGGGCACATTACTCCCCTTTAGACTCCTTGATTCAATTTTTTAATCTTGGCCTGACTCCTACATATAGTATTAAAGACATTTGGTGTTCAGAGCCAATTTTAATACACCGTTTACTCTCCTTTCTTATCACCATACATTATCACATTTCACTGACTCTACTTGATCAGTAACATCATTTTCGGTCATAGAGCCTACCACCTTCGAGTGGTGGCCCGTCGGATATTGCAGTGCCGGTCCGGCGAGGAGTCAACCCGATGATGATGCTCAGCATCGTAATTGATGCTTGAGGGTACTCCTGATGACACTAATTGCCCGTGACGATTAACATAGGCAGACATCCTTGGAACACTAACTGGAAGGAGGCTGAAAGTTAAAACATTTTTTTTTTTTTTTTAAATAGTAAAAATGGGGTATATCCCAGTAAAATGCAAAATTTGTGTTGAAAAATAGGGTTTTCTTCAAGTCTGCCTGTTCCTGAAAGCTGGGAAGATGGTGATTTTAGCACCGCAAACCCTTTGTTGATGCCATTTTCAGGAGAAAAAAAATATACAAGCCTTCTTCTGCAGCCCTTTCTCACAATTTAAAAAATAAATAAAAAAATGTCACTGTATTTTGGCTAATTTCTTGGTCTCCTTCAGGGGCACCCACAAAGTATGGGTACCTCAAGAATCCCTGGGATGTTGGAAAAAAGAACACAAATTTGGCGTGGGTAGCTTATGAGGACAAAACGTTATGAGGGCCTAAGCGCGAACTGCCCTAAACAGCCAAAAAAAGGCTCGGCACCTGAGGGGGAAAAGGCCTGGCAGGGAAGGGGTTAAAGCCTTTTAAAGAAAGGCTTCACAATAACTAGTTTGAACAAAGAGGGCTCATCATGTTCACAAAGAAAGGCGGAAAGGACCACTGAGTAGCCTTTACCAGTGTCAACAGCAAAACCTTGCCAGCCCAAAGACTGAACAAACAACAGGCCATTGGACAGTTTAGTCTGCAGAAGGCTCACCTACTTCTCCACACACACACTGGTGTAGGAATTTAGATCAATGGACAAATTACATTTTGGGCGGGAGGCAAGCAGCCAAAATTGCATTCATCACCTCCAATGTAAGATCAAAATCCCTCAGTTGATGCAGCTCAATCTCCATGCATCCTTGGAGGCGGAGTCAACATGGCAGACATCTATTAGTGGAGGTCCATTAAGCCACCTACTTATTCTGACCAAAGTGACTGCGTCTTGGTTTAGCGAAAGTACGGCGGAGGCGCTGAGAGCTTGTGGCATTGAGCGCTGGCTCCAGTTCATACTGCGGTGCCCGTAAAGCGGCCGAAATATCCCGCTGTGGCAACACAGCCTGGGGCACAAAATGGAGCAGCGAGGAGCAGCTAGGAGAATGGCGTACTGATGACTGCCCAGAGACCAGACGCCTGATTGAAGCGGGAAACAGTTCATGGCGGGGAGTGGTGGCGCCCCAGACACAGAGGCCTGGTGAGGTGAGGGTGGCGCAGATTATCCTGGACGGGATCGCTGACACCCATCGGAGGTGGGGGCCATGAAGATTCGGAGTGCGAGGGGGCTGAGGTGAGGCCGCTGCTGCAGCGGACAAAGGCCATGGGGTCGGATTCACTGGGCGGAGAACAGTGGTAGCTACTGGAGAGTCTGCCACGTGGAATGAAGATGCTGGGAAGACATGCAGATGCACGGAGCCGGTGTTGACACGACCAGGCCTGCTGGTGAGGCCTAGGCACATTATGGCATTGGCGTGCTGTTGCCTGAGTGCGGAGAAGTGACGCCGGACACCTAGATGCACTACAGAGTGGGAACCATTAACAGACACCACGTGAGTTGGACGCACCCCCGACCCCTGCTAAACATGCGCGCAGAACTTCCTACAGCAGCAGATGTGCAGTGCCTGCGACAATGGACACTGGGGGATGCTCTAGCTGGTTACTTTATTGGGGGCATTGCACAAATTGTCACCCAGGCTCTTCACCGTCCCTGCGGTTACTGAACTCCTGTCAGAGTCGGTCCTGAGGGGGGCAGGCATAGAACACACAGAGCAATCTCATTGACTCCCAGGCAACTCCACACTGCGAGTCATGGGTCGCCAACACCAGGGATCCCGATCATCGGAAGCCATGGGAGGCGTGGAGCGCCCCTGCGCACTAGAGAAAAAAATTTGATGCTGTGCTACTGGCTATTAAAAATACGCAGACCTCCTTACAGTCCAAAAGAGACATGATTTCCTCAGATCTGAGCCTACTGCATGCAGACCATAGGAAGCTGGCAGACAGTGCAACACCATGGAGGAACGAGATACTCAAGCATTACCACTTAGAGCATAGAGCCTGAAAACTTCCCTGAAGGACTTAACAGGCAGAGTACGAGTACTGGAGCAGCGGGCAGAAGATGTGTAAGGCAGATTCCACAGAAATAATACTGTGCGACTGGTCGGCTTGCAGAAGGGAGTCGAGGGTCGCGATCCTGTGCAGTATATCGAGGATTGGCTGTGAGCTGCGCTCCCCTCGGGCGCACTTTTCTGCTTTTTCTCCATCGAATGGGTGCACAGAGTGCCCGCCAGGCATCTTCCAATGAGTGCTAACCCGCTTCAGTACCATGATAGAGACACGCTCAATGACTGAGGTTCGGATGGACAGAGCTAAAGTGATGTTCTTTCCTGACTACACAATTGCTGTACAGAGGCAACGCAATAGTTTCCTGGCAGTAAAGGGGCATCTTGGTGAAATGGGAATCATTTACTCTCTCATTTTCCCAGATCTACTTCGTGTGGCAGCTGCTGACAACACACACTTTTTTCCTACCCATGAAAAGGCATGCTACTGGATTCAGAGCCCCGATAATGGTGCCACTCACTCGCCTCAACCAAAATTATCGGAAGGTGATAACGCACAAGGGCGACGCAGGGGGCAGCGCGGGAAGAGGACACGAGTAGAGGGAAGCCTTCCAGCGGTCCCTGACTTAGAACAGAGAATACAGGAACGGTGCAGCGCGTTGCAGTGGGCGGCCGCACTTTCAAACTTGGGACACTGCTCTTGCCCAGACGGCCCGGACTCCCATTCCTCAGATGGAGAAAGTTCTGCTGTCACCTGGCCATATATGTGGAGGTTGAATGACCCACTGGACATCACGCCGCAGACGTCGGACACTATTATTTGAGCTCAACTGTTACACTATTTGGGACCTCTATCCCTGTGCAATTGTGCACCTGTTAATGTATAATCCTCCCACTGTGGTCGTAACGCTGGACTACCTGGAAGGTGGCGAATATGAGACCTCCCATATTACTGAATTTAGTAGGCCCTCAACTGGTCGCCCCTACTGTAAGGATACCATTTCTCTCGATTTAGTTGATATCACCTGGTTTGGGCAGCCACGGGTTCTAGTGTGCTGCCCTTTTTGTATTCGCTATGTTCTTGTTACAATATGTTACTTGTTTCTACCTGTCCTTTCCCCTATTCAGCGCTAGGCAATTCATGAAGTTCCTTACCATACGTCGCTCAGCTCCCCCACACACCATTGTCATCTATTTGGCGCAGTATCTGTTTGTTAGTCCTATGCAAGAAGGCGCACATTAATGTAATGTCATGGAATATACTGGCATGCACACTCCTGCGCGCAGATTTGCCGTATACTCCTACTTGAAGTGACGCAATGCCCATATATTCATGTTACAAGAGTCTCACCCAACGAGTTCAGAGGTAGACACTCTTAGAAGAAAATGGTGCGGCCAGGTGTACTCCACTAATTATTCGCCCTATGCATCGGGAGTGCTGAAATGGGTCCAATCAGGGGTCCCATTCCAACTGTTGGAAGAGGTTACAGATACTGATGGTCGATATGTATTGATCCGAGGTCGGCTGAGTGGTCGACAAGTCCTCCTTGGTAACATATACGCTCCCAACTTAGATCAGACTCTTTTCTTCAACACACTCAGTTGATTACTGGTACACTGGAGTGATATTCCCTGGCTCATTGGGGGAGATTTTAACTGTGTGCTGGATACATATTTTGATAGGTCCTTCCCACCCTTAACACGTACTATTGCTATATCCAATGCTCGCTCTCTTGTAACCTGGTTGCATCACTGGCAGCTGACAGATGTCTGGCGTCATCATAATGCCAAATCCAGAGTATACTCCTACTACTCAGCCCCCCCATGGTTTACATGTTCCACTTGACAGGCTGCTCTGTACAGTCACCCTGACTTCAGCAGTCGTAGTGACTGATTACTTGGGCCATACACATTCTGAACACAATCCCCAATACCTTCAACTAGACTGGGGGGGGGGGACTGCTCACCCTCTGTCCCTACCTGAAGGATGCAACCTGAAACGCTAGAAGACTCAGCGTTCTGCAAGTCAAATGGTCAGCAAATTACTAGTTACTTTGGGCTTAACGCAGGCACATCATCCCATTCGGTAGAGAGGGACGCGTTCAAGGCTACACTACGAGGCCACTGTATAAGGTTTGGTATCGGAGTGGCAAGCAATTGCATCGGGAAGTGACTGCAGTAGAAAGGCAGTTATTGCAACATGAGTCAGAAGTGGTACAGGACCCAACTGCCTTATCTCAATTACAAACCGTACGTAAACCACATTCAGAGCTCCAAGAGCGACTACGATGCCTGAATTATGCAGCGCACTGTCAATACACATGCACAGGCGGATAGAGCTGGAGCACTGCTTGCCCGATTAATACGTCAGGAGACTTCCTGTAGTGTAGCACTTTCTATTCGGAAACTGTCCGCCGACTTGTTATACACACAGGATTCGATACATGCAGCATTCATACTCATTATGAATCCATATATAGCTCTATCTCTCCTTCTCCTTTAACGGCTATTGATCTGTTCCTCGCAGGAATATCACTTCCCTGGGTTACAGCAGGGCAGTGCGCGGAGCTGGACAATCCCCTTCTGCTGTCTGAGATACAGGAAGCCATCCAGTCTCTTGCGAATGGCAAAACTCCTGGCCCAGATGGGCTGCCGGCAGAATTTTATAAGGCATACGCACCCCAACTAGTGCCTAAACTGCCTGCTCTCTACGAGGAGTCCTTAGCACTAGCGTACCTGCCACCAACGTTGTGGGAAGCCATGTTAGTCTCCCTTCTTAAACCACATAAGTACCCTACTGATCTACACTCTTACAGACCACTGGCACTTTTGAATACGGATTATAAAATATTGGCCAAGATGGTTGCAATGCGACTGGCTCCCTTGGTGCCATCACTGGTCCATGAGGATAAAAATGGCTTTGTACCAAGTCACACGACATCCCTTAATCTGTGTAGAATTTTTTGCATATTACACTATGCCCCCCAATGCTGGCCACGAGCAGGATGCCTAGTGATTGACCTAGAGAAGGCGTTTGACTCGCTAAAATGGCCTTACCTTTTTGCAGTCCTACCAAAATATGGATTTGGCCCTCGTTTCATACAGTTGGTGAAGTTGTTGTATACATGCCTTTTGGCCCGTAGCAGAACAGGGCGCCTCATATCATCCCCCATTCATATTATGAGGGGCACACAGCAGGGATGCCCTTTGTCTTCCCTCCTTTTTGCCCTTGCGGTGGAGCCACTGGCAGTGGCACTCCGCGGGGCGGAACGAGACTGGGGGAATACCACTGAGAGATGGGTGCCATAAGGTCTCTTTAAACGCAGATGACCTTCTAATAAATATTAGAGATCTGGCAAATTTTCCTGGAGACATAATGCCCTTACTCAACACACATGCGAGGATCTCTGGCTTGCGAGTTAACTGGGCCAACTCATGTATTTTCCAGTTATCACCTACTGTGTCTGGCTCCCACCTCCCATCTGTACCCGCAGACATAGCGCGGCAGTCTACCAAATTTAGATACCTAGGCATACAGGTATATCAAGCAAAATCGGATCGCTGACGGGAACTTCACGAGTGCTATATCGGGCCTGTGACGCCAGATGGCGTTTTGGAAAACATTGCCGCTGACTGTCATGGGTAAGGTTGCCCTTGTTAAAATGATAATACTACCTCGCCTATTCTATTACTTTGTAAATCTACCATTACACATTCCGGCTTCATTTTGTCGATCCATGGAGCGGGATGTACGTAGTTTGATTTGGAGTGCTTCCCGCTGCAGAGTGGCCTTCTCTAAACTTTATCGCCTTCTAAAATCAAGAGGATTTATCACTACCGAATTTAGAACATTATTCTTTAGTCGCACAATTACAGTGGGTAGCTCGTTGGCTCTCTTCGAGACAATTGGTAGACATAGCCACTGACCTTCCGGCGTGGTCACGGAGTAAGTTACTACACCTATTTAATCCCTGTACTAACTCCACAGCACCGGCACCTGTATTGTTAAAACTAGCATATCACTGTTTCCTAAGATGTTGTTACTACACTATGCTCCAGCCATACAGTTATTGGGGACACCATATGGGACGGGTGGTATGTTAGCTGCAGAGCTGGCGGCCTGGCACGCAGTGGAAATACATACCATGGGGGACCTTTATACAGATGGCACTCTCATCAGTCATGGCACACTGATGGAGACTACTGGGTTAAATCCAGGTACCTTTATGCTCTGCAACTTGGTCAGTCATACCCTGCAACATGCATGGGGTGACATTGTGGACGAGCCCCACGTGCACTCCACGATTCAGTAATTAGATGTGTTTGTGGAGGGGAGGCACTTAATACATTGGTTAGCAGACTCTCTGCGTCTCCATACATCTGGCCCACTGGTAGCTCTCGGAAGGAGATGGGGGAACCCTTCACAGATGGAGTGGGCAACCCTACTGGAAACCCCCATACATGTACCTTGTAATATGCGTTTCCGACTCATTCAGTACTTTACCACTCGAAGGGCTTACCTCACCCCTGATCAGGTTAACAGATATTTTAACTGTGCAGAAGCCGTCTGTCGGCGATGTTGGTGCCTGGGAGCAGACCTCTTACACATGATGTGGTCCTGCTCACTTTGAGTAACTATTGGACTTCAATCCATGCCGCCTCGTGCACCGTGTAGACCGACCCTTATTAATGACATGGGAGGTATGCATTCTGGGGTTATTTCCTAGGGGTAAGAAATGGAAGGCGATGTACCGCCTTTTGGACTTGGGGTTATTGGTATCCAAACGCCTTATATCCCGTAAATGGTAGTCTACTGAGCCCCTGACATATGAAGCATGGGCACATTCATTGACTGTTTGGGCGAGAGCAGAGTGCACAGCACTCCAGCGGGAGGATATATTAGGACTGCAAAAGTATTCTCTCGCGGCACAGTGGGAGCTCATGTTAAGAGACCTCTACACACCACTAACACCTGCACCACTTTGATCTTCCTACCTGATACGGTAGATAACTTAAACATTCTGTGCCCAATGCAGCATGTTACGGGACTATGCACAAGGCTAGAACAGACTAGCATGCCCTTCAGATTTTGAGACACTGAGTCAGTTCTGAGCTGCATAGAATGGATGTGTGGGGCCAAGACTTTATGTTCACGGGAACGGAAACACAAATTTGCTAAACGGTAATGTAGGAACTTAGATTTGTCATGCCAGCGTTCATTCCCCCATATGTTTATTGTTGTGAAATGACATTGATTGTCCACATGAAGGTCATATGTAAGTTTATTCTAAAATATGTCATGTTGAAATATAAATGCAATAAAGAAATATTTAAAAAATAAATAATCAGGCATTCTTGGAAGTAGCAAACAGACTACCACAGGCACATCTAATTTGCCGAATATGCCCTGTGTCACCGCCAGATGCCAACTGAGATCAGTTAGATGGTGCCTTCTGAGTTTGTCTGCCCTGAGATTAAAGGAACCTGCTATATGACGGTCATGGGGATCAAAGGACATCACTCTAACCTGTTTGATGCAACATCATATGATGGTTGCTTTTCCCTGGCCCTGATGAAAGGCAGGGAAACCTTGAGAGCCAGCTCTATGTCACACAACTCTAAAAGAATGACATCTAAGAGCTGCTACATCGATGTTTAGAGTTCCTAGACACTGTCCAGAGAGACCCCAAAACCTAAGATGACCAGTCAGTCACCACTGTAAGTTCTGTGCTGCATAAGGAGAATTGCCTGCCATGAGTCAAATGGGTATCAGCCGTCCACCACTGCAAATTCTGGACCACTTCATCCTCTGTGGTGGGGCCATTCAAGGCGAAGGTTCCACTAAAGGGCCTGCAAGTGCCAATGGGCATTAAAAACTCACAGGATGCATGAGATCAAGAGCCAAATAAGCTACAAAACCAGCAAGGCTGGAACAAATGCCCTCTGCTGAACCGCAGGTGGCAGAGTTTAGCTAAGGAAAGTATGTATTCCTGAGCCAGTTTTTGAGGTACAGGAATGTATGATCCTAATCTGCAAAGATAGACAGCAAGCACTGCCATAATGGTTGTGAACAACCAAGGAGCTGACGTAAGGATGAAAGGCAGGGCAACATATTATATATGCTCTGAACACATGATAATCAAGGAAGTAATGCCTGTAGGACTACAGGATCAGCACATAGTAGAATGCTAACAGTAATAACTGTTGGGGGTCTAAGTGCAACAGGACCTGGACACTGTTAAAATTTGAACTTCTCCTTCCTGAGAAAGGAGTTCAAGAGTATGTGGCCAGATCAAACTCACCCTCTTTCCCTCTTGGGGACTAGAAGTATCCCATACCATCTCCACCACAGCTACCACCTTGATTGTGGTCCGTACGCGCAACATCTGACATTCCCTTGAGAGAAAAATTGCATTATCCACCAATGCCGGAGTTGAAACAAGTGCAAGAAAGGGATGGTGTAAACATAGGGAACACTACAAAAGACCAAGTGGTTTGAAGTAATCCCAAGTTACCAGCAAAAGAATATTGGATTCTACCTCCTATTGGTCTCAGATGGTAGCCTGTGGGGAAATGACAGTAGGCAGATGGCAGCAGGTGAAGAAAAGGAGTAGGGTGGACCAGTTGTTTACTTCACCCCCCACCTTTACCCTTGGAAACACGAAAGAAAAAACTGGGGTGGCTGCTGAACAGGCTTCAAGGGTATTCTCAAAGGCAGGTAAGGCTCCTGAAGTAGCCAGGGATAGAATTGATGGTGGAATGGAACTGATAAAATTGGTTGTGGAACTGGCTAACAAGGGAGAGCAGCTCTTTGAAGAGCACAATCTACCGTCTCACCAAACAGCCTCGCCCTATCAGAAGGGATATCCAGTAGAGAAGGCTGGATATCCTTGGAAAACCTAGTTGCACACATTCAAGCACAAAGCTGAATTACTGCACAAGTGCTAATAACCTGGGCATCACAGTTTGTAGTGTCCAGGCCTGAACAGCTTGAAAAGAATGGGTTAACAAGTTGTTGTCCAGCACAGAGGGAAAAAATGCCACTCGCCATATCCCAGAGTGCATAGGTATGGCAACCCAGAAGGCACACTACATTTAAGGACTGGACTGCCAGGCTAACTAAAGAGATCACTATCTTGGCCACTGGGTCAACCATCTTGATCTCCATGCCTGGTGGTGTAATTTTAAACGCTTTCAGATTGGAACTATCAAAAGGAAGCTTGAAAAACAAAGACCTAGAGAGTAGGATGCTGCATTAAAAAGGCTTGCATCAATGGGTGCAGGCTTGTGGTGCAGAGTAATGTAGTGAATTACTGGTGGAGCTGAACTAAGTATTGCCCAGGCTGTTGTGAGGGATGTAGTCAGGTTATTACTGAATGGAAGAAAGGACTCCGAATTTGAAGGGCCAGGCTGTACGATCTTGGTCCTGAGATTTGCTTTAGTCTCAACAAGAAGCAACTGCAGAGCCAACACATCTGGATCTTACCAACAACGCCAAAATGGCTCTTTGCTCAGTTAGGACCTCTCAATGTGAGTGTAATTTTGTTTCAGGCGGTTTGTATAGGCCACCAGCATTTTGGAGTTCAAGTTATAAGCCAGTGTCTGGGTAATGAGGGAGCATGAAATTATCTGCCTCCTCATCGCCCAAAGTTCGGCCTTGGTTAGTTCATAGAAAGACATGGGGCACCAACGTCAGCTCCGGATCGGCCAATGGCATTGGGAGGGACCTACCCCTGGAGCCAGAATAGTTGGTAGTACCAAGCTAATTTGCAAGAGGTTTAAAGTCATGTGCCAGATGAGGAATGGACTTCTCTTTCGACTTCAACCTAGAGTTACCCCAACTTGGCGAGTGGGATCAGAATCAGGACTAACCCAGTTTCTTGTGTTCTGCAATTTTAACTTTGGCTTCCTGTCCCCAGTGGCATTCAAATGTATCAGGGACCATATGTAGAGGACGAGGGGTAATGTTTGGTAGCAAGGCACCAGAGGCAACATCATGAGGATCTGTAACCAACATCTGCTTTCAAGGTGCATGGCGTGGATCAAAACTGTCATTTTAGAGCGAAGCCATTCATGTACAATGCTCAATTTTATGATGTTTGGAAAACTGTGCAAAAGAACTGAAAAAGTAGACTGAAGCCAGTGATTTCCGGTCTACAGGAGTCCATGCATAAAATTATAAGGATCCATTCTGGCACAGAGGGAGATTCACAATTTGCAGTTAGACAGAGTATCCATCAGAAAGAGCTTTACCAAATACAAGTAACTTGCACATCTCTTATACGTCAAGTACCTCAAATAAACAGTGTCAAGGAATCCACAAACTAAAGATTGTGTCTAAAATGCAGGTCATTGTGCGGCTTATGTCAAAGCACTCATGACTGAAGATGCCTGTGGCCGGACCGACAATTTAAATTTACTGTAAGCAAGAAGCCATTCCTATCCCAGGCAGAAGACTGCAGGGTAGAGGAAAGCATGTGTTTCTAGAATAGAGTCAAGGATCCATCAGAAATGAAGTGCTAGGTAGTTTATAAGCTCTCCCTTCTCTTCAACTGTGAGGTAAGAGGGTGTCAGATGAATGCAGAAATCTTTTTGCTACAAACCTATTATTTTCATTATATTACAGTCTCCTTTTGCAGTGTGAAACTGAAAGAGCTTCACATTCTTTAATAATTGCAAAGCACTGCTCCCCTCTACAGAGCTTGACAAGCAGCCAGAATACAACTAAAAAAAGATCTGCACTGCTGTTTTTCTGGAAGAAGAAAATGTTACTTAACCTAAACACCAGTTCTCTATCTGTTTCAGAACATATTCATCAAGTGATGTCTCTGCGACAAAAAATTCAGGATAAGGACTCTGACCTAATTTCATCCTTCCTCTCAAATTCACTTCACTGTTATGAACCCAAATAGTTAATTCATGTGTGAATCCACTCATCTCTGCTGTCTACTCATCTTAACCCATATCACTTTCTATCTCAGGCCAGTACTCAACTCATATTTATGCCCTTCCCCAGTAAAATATGCAGATGATGCACAGATTCTGCTTAATTTTAACTACCATCAAGAGATGACTGCACTTAACTCAAGTTATCAAGGACCTCTCTGCTCATCTGATCTTTCCATTATGCTTTGAAACCTTGGATGTTCCCACTGACTTGTGCTACAGGCAGTGTAAAGTGCTTGGTGGAGCATGCCATCAGCCACATACCTAACCTACAAGCTACTCCTTTAGCAGTTTGCATCAGCTGCTCTTGCACTTGCCGTACCTGTGCTACATGATCATCATGAAGAGCACATTTCTGGCTACTGTGCAGAACACCATGAACAAATTCTCCTCCTAAGACTCCCACATGCTCAACCAGCTTCTGCACAGTTCAGACTTGGACCAGCTCCTACATCGCATAACTACTTGCATTAATTAATGGGCCACAATCTCAGACCCTTCTGTTGCACTCTCTCCTCTCCAGCATCTGCAATGTACTCAGTCATATTTAAGATTCTTTACCTTAGTTTTCTGTACATAATTTCTCTTTCATGCTTCTGCTGCTATGCCACACCTTCAACACATCTGGAACCTCTCACAACTGACTCCTTATGCTCTGCAATTAGATCGTGAAGACAACTACACCTTTTGTTGTTAAACATGTATTCATGCATAGATCTCCAAGGATGTGACTGGAGACTACACCAGGGGCAGCAATGTGATATACAAATAACAGTTGTGTATGAGAATCATGACTGCTTGGCCCACTTCAGCACCATGACCTGAGATGGCAGCTTTATGTATTGTGGTATGAGTGGCAGCATAAAAAAAGCATAAACAAATGCCACACACAAGTAATCCAAAGTATCTCCTTTAAACATGAAAGAAGGTACCTAGGTATGCAGTCAATGTATTTTTTGCTTTCCCTTTTTACACACGTAATCTGGGAAATCCCTTTTTTCAGTGATAAGGTTGTTCAGGAGGAGCAAGGTCATACCTAATTTGAATTTGGTAGGTCAAAACTGAAGTGGCATAGTGGGTGATAAAACAATGGATTGGGATGAGGCCCCTAGCGACTGCCAGTGGGTGAGATTAATTCAAGCACTCAATCTATCCCCTTTTTGTTGCAGCTGATGCCCTTATTGAGCTGGGCTTTGCCCAGACGTTGGTCCTGTGTCACTGGAATCAAGCTATACCTTGCTGTTGAGCCCTTATCAGGGTGTAACCACTCCTAGGTTGCTTGTAGTCCTGTTTATGGAAAACCTGGCTTCAAAGTTCGGGCTGGGCTGTTTGCATGACGAGCACACTCAAGGCTGAGTTGCATATGGTTGGGTCCAAACTGTGGTGGGTGAAAACCAATGGATTGGGATAGGGCCCAAGCAACTGGCAGTGGCTGAGATTAACTCAAGCGGCCATCCATCACCTTGCTTTCGGTTGTTCAGAATGGCTTTATTTAATTCCAACTCATCTAACTCCATGTAGAACATGTTTGCAACAAATTGTGCTCTCCTGGCTACTCCGTACCAGTAAACTAAATGGTTACTTATCAGTAGGAGTAGGTTAGCAGCTCAAACTGTTCTGGATTCATATGTTGCACATTATTCCACCATCTAGTGGTTAGGTCCAGAATAATGTCTTATTTTGTGGGCATCATCGACCACCATTTTGTGGTAAATCCATCCCTTGCATGACATCAAATGTGCACCCTGGAAGTCCCCATGCGTGGGTGCCATCTTCATAGTCTTTTTTCCCCTTGGTGACTATCGATTGGAACTTCCTCTTCTCCTGGTGTGTTCTTAATCTCATCTGTTTGTCCCCTCACATTTACGGTGCGGCAAATAGGGTTGCATGTGAAGCCACAAAACTCTTCACACTGCAAAGCAACTCCTAGTGGTAAGCAGCCATTTTGTTGTATGTGCTTGAAATATCAGCACTCAAGTAATGTAGTACTTTTCTACCACCTGCATTTCCTTTTTTATCTAGATGTCAATATAGTAGTGTTTTGTGAAGCTGTGTGAGAAAGATCATGTTGTAGCCCTACAGATGTCACTTATGGGTACATTTGCCAAGAAGTCCAGGGTTGCCCCCTTCTTCCTTGTGAAGTATGCCCGAGGGGTGCAAGTAAAAGCTTCCCTGCTTCTTGTAGCAGATATTTATAGTCTCTACTATCCATTATGTGATGGTTCCCTTTGGGACTGGTACACCCTTGCTTGCTCCTGCAAAGAAGACAGAGTTGGTTTCCCTTCTTCAGCATCTTTATCTCCTGGAGGTAGTACATTAGCACTCTTCGAACACTTATGGTGTGGAGCACCCTCTCAGGTCTTTGGGTTCTGAAAGAAGGCCAACAGCTGGATGCTTGTGGTTGAGGTGAAATTGTGACACCTCCTTTGGTAGGAACATGGGGTGTGTGTTTAGTACCACACTGTCTTTACAGATCTGCAGGTAGGGTTCTAGGATGGCGAGTCCTTAGATCTCACTCATTCTGCGTAACAATGGGATCTCTACCATGAAGACAGTCTGTCAGGATCCTACAGAGGATTCCTGCTGACAAAACTCTAATGACCAGTGTAGTGTCAACCAAAATCAAAAGTAGGAAACAAGTAGGAAAACAAACAACTGGAATCCGAACTGGCAGCGCTGCAATCTCAAGATGGCTGTCAGATCAGTTTTCTCTGCAGCGCACTAGTTGTTCTCTCCTCCAAGCATGAATGGAATGTGAAGCGTGCGCTAGCTAAGGAATGTGCACTTCACTGAAAAATTTCCTCAGAGAACAGCCTTCTCCAGAGTCTCCTTTGGGAAAGCTAGTTAAGGTAGAGGTGTCGTTATTTTAGTGTCGTTTTAGTGTCTCAGGTTTTAGAATTATTGTGTCAGCAGCTAGGAAGGTAAACATTTATTTTTTTCCATTCAGTCACAAAGGTCTTTCCACTAAGTTTTTTTTCAATGCCTTTCTTTCTTTCTGTTTTGAGAAAAATTGTACCTCAAGTGATTTAATGCTAGACAGTCTAACTGTCAGAAAGCAAGTTTCTAGTAAACAGATGTAGGAAGTTGGCTCTGTATATACTATTTCAAAGGAAGAAATAGTGTACACAGAGTCCACAAGTAGGCACACAAAACACACCCTCAGCGGCACAGGGGCGGCCGTGTGCAAAGCAGGCGTCGGGTTTCAGATAGGAATCAATGGAGGGACCCTGGGGTCACTCTAGTGGTGCAGGCAAGCAGAGGGGGGGCTCCTCGGGACAGCCACCACCTGGGCAAGGCAGAGGGTGGCCTGGGGGTCACTCCTGCGCGGAGGTTCGTTCCTTCAGGTCCTGGGGGCTGTGGGTGCAATGCTGGTTCCAGGCGTCGGGTCCCTTGTTACAGGCAGTTGCGGTCAGGGGGAGACTCTGGATTCTCTCTGCAGGCGTCGCTGTGAGGACTCAGAGAGGTCGCCTCAGGCTACTCACGGGTTCGCAGTCGTCGGGGAGTCCTCCCTGTGGTGTTTGTTCTCCCTGTGGTGTTTGTTCTCTGGATCTCGAGCCAGGGGTATCGGTGCAGAGTGTGAAGTTTCACACTTTCGTCGGGAAATATGAAAGTCTTTGAAAGTTGCTTCTTTGTTGCAAAGAAGTTGCTGGTGTTGAGCAGAGCCGCTGCTCACAGGAGTTTCTTGGTCCTTTAGTTCAGGGCAGTCCTCTGAGGCTTCAGAGGTCGCAGGTCTCTGTCGGATGCGTTGCTGGTTGCCCGACGGCAGAGAGAAAACAATCCAACAAAGGATTCGATGCCCACGTGCACTTGAGAGTTGGAGTCACTTTATCCCATTAATTGAAACACGTCTTCAAAGAACAACTTGCACCACTACGAACCCACAACTAGATGGCAGGAGTATGCAGAGCCACACATGCTGCTGAACAAACTGCACAGGTGTAAGTGAATATCACTGATAGGTGTGCCTTCAATGATGCATAGCTCTGGCTGCTTTCTTTTGGTACTGTGCTGCCTCCTGTCATTAATTCTACTTTGTTGTGGTCTTTAAATCACTGAATTTATTTGGTCCACTTGGCTGTATAACATCTTTTTGCTTCTTAAGATCTCCATTATTTTGTTGGAGGATGGGGCGGCGAAAAGAGCCTGAGATGTCCAAACTTGAGGTACTCAGAAGCCACGCAGCGTTCTGGCTGCGGATGTCATACACTCCTGTTTTGCATGGTTAAGAGGTCCTGTGAGGCCCTCAGGGGTATGATCTGGCCCTTGAATGCCTTCCGTACCACCAAGAACCACATCTGCCTGGCCCACTGCGGAACAATGACAATGAGTGTCATCTCTGATCGGCTGAATTTGACCAGCATTCTCGGGATCAGGGGAAGAGGTGAAAAGGCCTACACAAACTTCCCTGACCAGTTTGACAGGGCATTCCCTCTGAACTGCTGATGTCTATATCTGGATGCTTAGTCTCAGCATTTTGCGTGTTCTGGGCTTGCAAATAAGTCAATGCTTGGCGTGCCCCATCCCCTGAAGGCGTCAACTACTATTTCTTGGTTAAGTTTTCTTTCGGGGGAGATGCTTGCCTACTGTTCAGTCTGTCTGTTTCAATGTTCTGGTCTCTCTGGAGGTGTATTGCCATATCTCCAGTGCTATCTGTAAGAGCTGAAGGACTTGGTTTCTGTGTTTATGGAGGTAGAACATTTTTGTTGTGTTGTCCGCACCATCTGAGCCTTCATATGCTCCTGGAATGCTTTTAGTGTCAAGAAGACCGTCTTGAGTTCCAGCATGCTTATGTGTTCGATGGACTCCACTGAGCTCCCGAGTCCCTTGACCTTGATATTGTCCATGTGTGCTCCCCACCTCTTGTGTTACAAGTCTGTTGATATGGTCACATGGGGGCTGGTAACTCGAAAGGTGTAACTATAGTTATGTTGCCTGAGTTCCATCGTTGTATTTCCCTTAGATTTTTTGCAGTGACAACCACTAGATCTTCCCAGTGGCTTGTGACCACCTTTTCCTCAGCCGTTCCTGCAGCAGCAGCCAACATAAAAGTGGTGGGGTGGATGGAGAAGGTGCGGGGAGGCAGGGTGGGGATGAGTTAATTATAAAAAAAAAAAAAAAACACTTACCTGGTGCTGTCGGCGGCCTCGCACTTCTCTGCTTCCCGGTCCCAGCATCAAAAACTCCCTATGCACTCCCTGCGCTGCTCTCCTGCTTTACTTAGCACGAGAGCAGGGCAGACATTGACCTGAGTGGGCTGGTTTGCCACTCGCTCGGGCACAGGGAGTCTGTGCTGTTTCTCCAACCCAGCTGTCAAATACAGCTGGGTTGGAGAAACCTAACTGCGCATAACTGTTTGGCCAGCCTAAAACAGCTGGCCAAACAGTAATGCGCAGTTAAGAGCACTCTCCACTCCACCCTCCCATGCCCCAGCCCATTCCTGCACAGGCTGGTTCAGCCTTCAGCTGATAAATTAAATGTTAGTGAAATATCTTTTTTTCTGCTGCTGGCTCTGACCCAGCAAGGCGACGCTCCTAAGCCACTGTGGAGGAGCCGCAGCTGCGTTCACGTATTGACCTTATGTGCAGTCTTGCTTGAGGTATGAGTGGAATGGTGGATGCCAGCATGCTTATTCATTTCAGTTCTGTCCTGTCAGAGACAAACTCTTCTGGTAGAAGTGAACTTCCTCTGTTATTGCTGTCGCCTTTTGGGCACTGGGGAGGCACTTGCCCTCCTTGGGTTCAAGGTTGCCTCTAGAAAACATTTCTCCTGTTCTGGGTACAAGGAACACTTCTAGCAATTTATGGAGAATCCCAGCTGTTCCTGCGTTGAGATTACCATTTGTATGCCTTGTCAGCACTTCTACTTGAGCTTGCCTTTACTAGCCTGTCACCCAGGTGTGGGTAAACGTGTGTGACTTGCCTCCTCATGTGTGCGGGCACTGCCATAATGCATTTTTTTAAATTATTTTTTATTTAAATGATTATTTAGTTAGTTAAAACCTTTACAAGTTGAGAGAAAATACGAATAACAAATATAAAAAGCAGGTGAACGTTTGTGCTATTGTAAAAGGTCTCCCCTAGAAAAAAATACTCCTGTTCTAGACGCACAGAAGACTTTTCATGATTTATGGAAAATCCCAGCTGTTCCAGCACAGAGGAGGTTAATATTTGTATGTCTTGTTGGCACTTCTACTTGAGCTTGCCTTTTCTAGCCAGTCACCCGGGTGTGGATATACTTGTATGCCTTTCCTCCTTAGGTTTGCGGCCACTGACGTAAGGCACTTTTTTAAATTGAATTTTTGGATTGAATTTGTTAGCCAGGAAATGGTTAATTAAACCTTTTCCATAATGAGAGAAAATATGAACAATAAATATAAAAGCAGATAATAAGCGTGCGCTATCAGAAGACTTTTCAAAAAGCTGCATGCTAACAGTGCCATCCACCTCCATCTACCAAAACATGCGCACCAGTTTCAATAATCCATTTCAAGACTGTCCTTAATGGCACACGAAAGTGCAAGGAAAAATTGGCAGTGCTTTAAGAAAGTACAACTAAGCCTACATGAATGTCCCTGTAATAGCACTTGGTTCCTTTAAAAAGTGCACTTAAATAACTAGCAACAAAGCGATGGCCGGACACACAAGGTCAAGAATGGGGATCTTCTGTGAAGTCCAGAGAAACATACAGGATGGCTAATACTATAGCTCATAGAGCACTCAGAAGTTGAGCACATGTGGTGACACAGTGTGTCATTGTCCAGCATCTTGTCTGACTGATGGTAACAATATACTCCACAGGGTTATTATATGCCACCTTTGAGCACATTTTCCGCAAAGATGATGAATTTTAGCAGGCAAACTAGTTCTGGGGCGTTCAAACGTTACAGACAGAAAAGGAGGGCATGACAGCAAGTCCTTATTCTGTGAGTGTTGAAGATGTTAAGCAAGAGGTTTCTACGTGCAGACTGCAAAAAGAGGCATATGCAAAAGAGATTTTTCTTGTCCTCAGCAGAACCTACAAAGCATCGTACTTGGTACAGTGGCCCACTGCAGCAGTGCGTTGTTTGCGGAAGTTAGGCCAAACCTCAGCGCTAGGAACCTGGATTTGTGAGAGCTTTTTTTTCCAATGGGTAGTTCTGTGGGGATGGAGATTTGTATGTATTTATACATACCCATAAATGTTTGTGCTTTTTGAAGCACTCCTTATCCTGCGCCCACAACAATAATTTTATTTGTTTATTCATTATTCTATGCACTTTGTGAACACTCTTGGTGCAGACTTTCTTCTAAAGGAGAGTACCTTGAATGAGTAGTGTACCTTGTCAAAGAAGAATCCGAGGTACTGCCTGTGCTTCTGGTTCATTGGTATGTGCTGGTAGGTGTATTTTAGATCTGTAGCAGCCATGTAGTCTCCTTTCCTTGGGAGTGGGATTACACCCTGCAGGATAGTCATCTTGAAGCACTTTGTTTTGTATGAATTGTTTAGTTAGCCGAGATCCAGTATTGCTCTTAGTGTAAGGTTCTGTTTTTGGTACTAGGAAGTACACAGAGAAAACCCATTCTCTGCGTTACCTCTGATTTGAAACCTGAGACCCTCAGCCGGCGAGCCTCCTGAGGTTGGTGCCTATGGACAAATGCCTGCAGGCAGTGTCCGCTGCAACCAGTACTGATTTGAAGCAGAGATCTGTGATGTTCCTTCCCTCTTGGATCACAAGGGAGGTGTTGCATCAGCCCCTTCATTTCTTCCTACTGTAGAGATAGAGGACACTGAAGTTGGCTATCCTCCATTGAATAGCCACTTCTCCCCATCTTCCTGCTGCTAGATCCAACCTCTTACTCTTCTTCTCTGGTGGTTGCTACATCGAAGCTGGAGCCTTGTTCCTTTTTCCTACAGTTGCCACTATGAAGGAGCCTGCTGGACAATGCCCTCGATGTACTGGGGCCCTGTAAGAATGTTAGTATTTTTTCTCTACACAAGGTGATATTGTGGTTTTGTAAATGCCTTGCTGTTTTGATCCAGGATGTCGGGGAGCATGGGCAGGTAAAGATTTGTATTGTGGGAGGGCTAGCGTGGCCTTCTGGGTAGTATTGTTTTTACTCTTACCCAATATGATCTCCAAATTTCCGAAATGCTGTCGGGTCCGCCTCGGCTGACCGATTGTGCGGAGAAAGACCTTTTCTTTCATCTTATTCCTGTATTACATATATACATATATATACATATATATATATATATATATATATATATATATATATATATATATATATATATATATATATATATATATATATATATATATATATATATATCTCAAATTTCCGTTATGCTGTCGATATCTCTTTAACAGGGTAGAGCGGATGCGCTCCAACTAGGTGAGTGGTGCTCCATTTAACTGCCACAATTTTTTTAGCTGTTTTTATTTTTGAGATTGTTTTTAAAACACTGGGTAGCATTGTTTTAAGTGTTTTTACTCTTACCTATCTGAAATGCTTCCTGGTCCACCGCAGGTGTGGGGAAATCGATTTTCTTTCTTCATTATTCTTATTCCTGTGTTACCACCATTATTCCTTACCCAGAGAGTTCAGCGATTAAGTGGCTGACTACCTCTCTATATATATTTCACATGGTAGTGCGGACGCAAGCAGTGAGCACACCAAAGGTACACCAGAGGCAAGCCCTTCTGTGCCCAGCCATCGCCAGGAACCCTGCTCCTTTTGAAAGGAGCAGTTTACACAATATGATCACTTATTCGGGTAAGGCATAACCATTACATCTAACTTCTCGTTACCTCAATGTTTCAGTCAATTTTACAGCCAACTTGAGGGCCCCGTAACATGTCTTAAATGTAAATGTTCCTGCAATATTCACTCCCCAAAACTGTTAGCACTGACTACACAGGTAGGAACCCTTCCCTCCTCTCTGCAGCCAAATCATAGGCCCATTTTAGAAAATTACACAATTAGCAATCTCCCCCTTTTGCCACCCTTAGTTTTTTTGTGCAATATTAGAGGCTTACACAAGCACGCCATTGAACTCTGGGACCTGCTTCCCTCAAGTTCCCCAGACATAGCATTTATAACTGACATTTGGATGTGCCCTTCCTCCCTACCAGCCATCAGTTTAGCCATACCTGACAATTACCATATTCTAAGGCTTGACAGGGACATAAAGTCAGGAGGTGGTATTGTGATTATTTCGAATGACTCTACCAGGGTCTCTATTATAGATAAACAGGTCTCTGACTGGACAGAGATCTGAATTTTGAAAACTGATTTTTTTGCAGAACATTTGTTGGAAAGGAGCTTTATTATACGGTCCCCGGGCCCAAAAATACATTTTTCCCACAAGCTAATAGAATTTATCGTTCCTCATGTACTTACTTCTCAGCAATTACTTTTACTTGTGACCTTAATTATCAAGGAGAGAATGAATTAGACTCTGAGGTTACACAACCTTTTTCCAACCTAGAATCACTGGGCCTACATCAGAAAGTCCATGGCCCAACAAAACAAAGTTTAGAGATTTCACCTGTGCCCCTCTCTTTACACTTGTCTGGACTGACCATTATCTGATGAGATTCCAGATATCCTCAGCTTTGAAATGTCAAAAGCTAAATAGCGCTAGTAGGGGCGCATCCAGACACTGGCATACAATTAACAGTGTCCTCAGAAAAAGTTACGTCTAACCTTTTAAAAGAGACTTCAGACCCGAATCTAGCTCTCAATGTCTTTAAGAAGGCTTTTACCTCGGCCTTGCATCAAATAGCCCCTCCCAAAATCCGTTCACAAACCAGGCACAGGACTTGTGTAATTTGGTATTCCACTAATTTACTTGCTGATAGAACACATTGTAAAAACTTAGAACGACACTGGCATTCCAGCAAAAATTTGATTGATAAGTCATCCTATAAACTAGCTTTAAATGCCCATCACAGAATCGTTAAACAAGCCTGTAAAACCTTTATTATGCAGCAAATTAATTCAGACAAAACTCACCCAAAATACTTTATAAAGACTTGAAAGAACTCACTCACCCACATGCCTGTAATATAGAACTTCCAGTGTCTCTAAATTTATACAACTCTCTAGCAAACTTTTTTGAACATAAAATCAATCATATTTATGCTAACTTTCCTAAGTCCACTGACCCTAATGTCACAGAGGACTACTTAAATTTCCCTCTCCCTGCTAACTATGAAGGCTTATCTAAGTTTAACTTGTTTCCTCTTGAGGACATTAAAAATGTCCTCGAAAAAAGGAAAGTCTGGCTCACCCACCCACATTTGTCCTCCTTGAATAATGGCTCTATTTGCAGAGCCGCTAGCGCCTGCTATAGGTGACATATTCCATTGTTATACAACCACTATGAAAATTCCCCAGGCATGGAACGATTCTCTAGTAAGGCTCATATTAAAGAAGGCTCACCGTGCTGCCTCAGATATGACCAGTTTCCGTCCCATTTCTATTCTTCCCCTGCTGAGCAAAGCTTTTGAAGGGTTGATTAATTAACAACTCCTTAAATATCTCGCTAACAGTAGTATTTAAGATCCTTCTCAGTCAAGTTTTCACACAGCACCGAAACAGCCTTTGTGGCTGTAACAGATCATCTGAAATTAGCCCTTGATTTTGACACATCAGCTATGCTGCTGCTGTTAGACATTTCCGCAGCTTTTAATACGCGCTCTCATGCAAAGCTGCAATAAAGACTGCATGACCGCAGCATTCATGGGCTGGTGGTAAACTGGTTTAGGGACTATATAAGAAATAGAACCCAAAACATCCTCTTAAGGTTGTTATAAATCACTTAACAAGCTGATTAATAAGGGAGTCCCAAGGGGCTCCTGTCTAAGCCCCACACTTTTTAATGTGTATGTGGCCCAGTTGGCTAATATTGTTAGGGAACATGGACTGGAGATTCATATTTATGCAGATAATACGCAGTTGGTCATATCTTTCGATTCGGATCCAGCGTATCTAAAAAGTGTTTTCTTTCGGGTATGAATTCCATTGCAGCCTGGATGTCACAGAACTGCTTACACCTTAATACTGAAAAAACAGAGATTATGCTGTTTGGTAAATCCCGTCAGTTCTGGTCGGACAACTGGTGGCCGGATGAACTTGGCCTGGCACCCACCCTCAAACAGTCAGTAAAACATCTTGGAGTTCGAACTGACCAAATGTTTACCATGAAAGAACAGATTATTTTCATGGCAGGCTCCAGTTTCCAAATACTGCACCTCTTAAGGAAAACTCTTCCAATTCTACCACTGTCAGTTAGGAAAACTTTTGCCCAGGGGCTTGTAATTAGTAGACTAGACTACAGTAATGCCCTCCTAGCTTCTGCAAGTGAAAATCTACTTGCCAACTTCAGGTAGTGAAAAACACAGTCGTTCACCTAATTTGCAATCTTACATCTGGTGTAGAGTCTGCATCGCTTTTGAAATCTTTGCACTGGTTTCCAATCAGAAAAAGAATAATCCTAAAAGTCTGCAGTCTTGCCCACAATGCATTGACGGGAAAAGGTCCTCTTTATCTTTCCCAGAAACGTTTGCTTTATTGTACATCTAGAGCCACTAAGGTCAAGTGATAAAGCACTTTTGAAAGTCCCCCGGATAGAAACAGTAAGATCAGGAGGCACACCATTCTCATATCTAGTCTGCATTATTGGAATAATGTGCCATATTAGATTCGCACATGCACTGACCACTGCCGCTTAAAAAGAAAACTCAGAAACAATGCTGTTATAAATATATCTTCTTTATGCAGGCCACCACCTTGTATGCGCCAAGATATCCCTCCCAGGGAAATTCGTACACAGATATAAATGAATTTAACATAACCTAACATAACATGAGTGTTTCAAGTAGAAAGCAAGAGCCTTCCTTCTTCTCCAGTTGGACACCATACGTGTCTGCCGCCCTCATGATTAGCCCTTGTATGAGGGCAGGTTGTTTTGGTGGCAAAGGCCTCTAAGAATAGTTTGACACCCTCCTCTGGGAACTCATCGAGATTCTGCCACATACTCTCAGGTTGACTCTGGCCTTCAAACACTGCTGGCTCATCATCCTCTAAGGCAAAGAACTCCTCCTGCTCTTCCTCATACAGCTCTGGGGTCAAGGGCATCTTAATGTCCAACTGCTCATCCTCATTCTCCGTTGGTTCCAAGGGCCATGTCTGAAAGCAAAATTCCTTCAAGAAATTGTCAGCCTCCTCCTTTCTTTGTAGGAGGGATGCCATTTTGGCCTCGAGTCAGCAATGTATGCGTTCAACCCAGAGCGTTCTTGTTCTGCGTCTGTCATGGATGGCACCTCATTTTCCATGTCAGCAGTTCTTTCTCCTTCGGTTCGTTGCCATTTCGCTTTGCTTATCTTTGTCAAGTGTTGGCTGGAAGGTTTGCCTACTTCAGTGCGACTGGTTGGGACTCATGCGTTTCCATATGCCTGTGCTGACCTTCAGTCGTCGGATGCTTCGACGTAAAGGTAGATTTCAGGGGCTGGGAGTCCAAGGACTTTGCATCTGAGCCTTACGGAGCTTTCATAACCTTTTTGCTGCTTCGAACAAAAGGTAATGCAGCCTTCCTCGCATCTATCTTTTTGTTGTCGGTGATGCTGCTTTTGCTGTCAGACTCTCCTGCCCGCGCCGGTTCAGTCTCATCGACATTCTCCCATTACTCACTGGAGTGACCCAGGACTTTCAGGGATTATTCTGTATTATGGGTGCTAAAAATGGTGTATTATACTAGGCTGTGTTTGAGTCTTTCCTTGAGAGTCTTTGGTACAAATGAGATCAAGCTTGATCCTTCAGAAGACAGGTTGCAGAACTCATGGGAATCCTTCTGCACAAACATGTGGAGGCTGTTGGGACAGAATTTAAACGGGATGAATTTTTTCAATATTCATTAGCTGTCTCCATCCTCCGGCCATGTGGTGCTCACTGGCGGGGTCCTGTGTCAGGAATGAAATGGCTCCTTTTCTTTGTTCATCAGTGTTTCTTGAGGCCTCCGGTGATGATCTGTGTTTTCTTGTTAGAGTACACAGTATTTTCTCCAGTTCTTCCAAGATTCTTTTGAGCTCTGCTGGTGTGCTTCCAGACCCAACTGCGGAAAACAGAATCCAAAGTTGCCGACCAGGCATAGGGACTTCCAGTGTGCATGCCTGACGTCACACAAGGGAGGGACTTACCAAACAGTAGTCAATGGCGCCCTGGAGGAAAAAAAAAAAAATTAAGTAGCAAGACACAATTCCAGACCAGACAACTAGACGGCGGAATAAGGCTGAAAATGTGCAACCTGCCTATAAGAAAGCAAATATGACTATTAAACATTCAGACAGGGCAGTCTTTGAAAGATGTACTAGAAGCGGTCAGAGAGTTAGGTGAATTAGGAATTTGGGATAAACCTGAGAGATTTTCAAGGTCTGAGTGTCGCACAGATAACAGAGTGTCCAGGAAAGACATGTTTACGGCGCTACTAAAAGATAGTGATGGGATAGATACCAAAAGCTTGTGGGAACTGAACCATAAAAGGGGTTTAGATCATAAGGAAAGCAGCAAAAAGATGAACAAGCAAGATAACAAGCGTGAAACGCAGAGCCAGTCACAGATATCAAGGGGAGGAAAAGAAAGGGAGAAAAATGTTTCCTCACAAGAGAGTGAGGAACACCTGGACAGGGACTGGTTAACTTTTAAGAACAGAGACGCGGGCGAGCCTGCTCGCAAATATGAAAGCATATATCCAGACCTCACTTGGGCAAAAGTTGACAGGTTTAAATCAGACTAGGAAACTGGTCAAGCTCCGGAACAACATTGGGCTCGTCGAGATAACAGACCTCATGTTGATTTAGAAATACAATGGAAAGACAAAAATGTGCAGAAAGTTTAAGCCTTAGTTGACACCAGAGGGGAGGCCTCTTTGATTTTTGGAAACCCTAAGAAGTTTAATGGACCGCATTACACCATCACAGGGCATGTGGTTGGGGAGGAGAAGGGGGGGTGCAGGGGGGGGGAGGCAGACCCGTGCTGTACAAACCACAGTACAAATGAAAATAGGGAGAACAGGAAAAAGAGAATGAGAATATACTTTTCTGATTGTGCCTCTTTTGGAATACATACTTGGAATTTACATCTTGAAAGGAATGACTTTGTATTTGGATGATGGTTGTCATCCAAATACAAAGATACATTTCAGTGGCTGCCATGAAAGTGGGTCGTTTAAAAATTCCCCCAGTGAATGTTCCCCTGGCAACTAAAGTAATTCATTTGAAACAGTACCGCATATTCCTGGAGGGCATGAGGAAATAAGTGAAACTATAAAAGACATGATTGAGGCTGATGTAATAGCTCCAATTACTACTGAATGGACCAATCCCCTCTGGCCGGTTAAACGACCTGATTAACAGCACAGATGACAGGTGAGTACCGCGAGCTGAATAAACCTACACCTCCTTTGACAGCCATGGTCCCAGACACCATCACTTTGATTGATCGAATACAGAAACATACAGGGACATGGTATGCCACTATTGACATCGCCAATGCGTTTTTCTCTATACCCTTGGCGCCAGAATGTCAAGAACAATTTTCATTCTCCCACTGTGGAAGGCAATTTAAGTTGTTATCTTTGCCAATGGGGTAAATGCATAGTCCCACTATCTGTCACCGGCTGGTGGCAGAGCACCTTGATGAAGTATCTGTCATTCCAGTGCAAGTGACCCATTACACTGATGATGTGAGGATTCAGAGAGAGACAGAAGAACACGTGCAGATTCAGTTGGAGAGAGGGGTAGAACTCTTGCAGAGTAAGGGGTGGATGATTAACACAAATAAGACACAAGGACCATCTCAAAACGTGAAGTTTCTAGGCATTCAGTGGAATCAGGGACACAGAGAGGTGCTACCACTAGCAAAGCAAAAGATTCTCGAGTTTGTCACACCCCGCACTAAGCAGGAGGCACAGAAATGTATTGGATTATTTGGTTTTTGGAGACAGCACATCCCTCATTTGAGTCAGATCATGGCCCCACTGTACAAAGTGACAAGGAAGAAACATGAGTTTGAATGGGGTGAATAGCAGCAGCGTGGTTTTGATTTGGCAAAGGAAGCAATTCAACAGGCCTTAGACTTGTGGCCAGTAGAGGAGGGAGACATTGAGTTACATGTAACTGTTTAGGGACAATATGTAAATTGGAGTATGTGGCAGAAACAGGGAAGGACGAGGGTGCCCCTAGGGTTCTGGACTAGAAAACTACCCGACTCTGGGGAGCGCTATACTCCTTTTGAAAAAAGCTCTTGTCCTGTTATTGGGCTCTAGTTGGCACTGAGCAAATAACACTAGGTCATAATGTAATTCTGAGACCTGAAATACCAACTATGCAGTGGGTGATGAGTTCACCTAAATCTCACTATGTAGGACATGCACAGGAGGCTAGTATCATATGCTGGAAACGGTACATAAAAGACAGGGCTCGAGTAGGACCGGCAGGCACTGCAGCCCAACATGAACAGGTGTCACAAGCCCCTGTACAGGACGAGGAGAGGGTGCAGGAGGTACCACATGTAAAAGAAACACCAGTAAGATGGGGTGTGCCATTTGAATCCTTGGTCTCTGAGGATAGGGAACATGTATGGTTCACCAATGGTTCATACAAATATGTGGATATCAAAAGACATTGGAAAGCAGTGTCATACAATCCAGTTACCAAAAAGTTGATGATCACCACAGGAGAAGGAAAACATAGCCAATAGGCAGAGTTGTACGCTGTGTATCAGGCTCTAAAGCAAGAGTTGCCTGGGACTGGTCATATTTACACTGATTCTTGGTCCACTGCCAATGAGTTAGCCACCTGGCTTCCCACATGGCATGCACATAACTGGTTTATCCACTCAAAGGAGCTGTGGGGCAAAGAGTTGTGGCAGGAAATTTGGGAAATGTTAGAACAGAGTAAAGTCACTGTTTATCATGTAGATGCTCATTGTCCTATTGACTCACTAGAACGCTGGTTCAATTCCCTTGCAGATGATAAAGCCAAAATTCCAGAGACCTCAATCAGGATTCAGACGTCGGATGCCTGATATAGATTTCCCATGAGGGCGGAGATCTCTCTTTCTTGCAGTCGAACGAGGTCATCGGCTTGCTGGCATGAGGAAGAGGAAGCACCTGTACATGTATATATTTGCTGTTTATAGATTGAAGATTCATTATACATGGTCTTACTTCATTGTTGCCCATTTTAAGAGTACACTTTTGCTATTCAAGCCTTCCTTCACAAACCTTGCAAAAAGTTATAATAAATGTATTTTTCAGATTAAAAAGTGCATTCCCGAGAATCTTATCAACTCCTTCCAGTGTGTATAATTTGGCTCAGTCAAAAATAAAGCAAAACAACCTGGCTTGGATTCGACATACAACACATTATGCTCTCATACTTATTATTAGATCATTAAAAAAAAAACTTATTGGGGTCTATACTGTCCCAGTTTATGCAAATCCCCTTGATTGGAAGATACTGTAAAGGCAACCTGTTCCCAGAATTGGTCTTGACTGTGAAAACTATAAAGCTACAGAAACAGTATTATGATCACTAAATATAGTGGAATATGTTTCATAGTTTACCGATTTAGTGACAAGCTCGGGGAATAGTAAAATAAAATATATGGTGCTTCCTCTGCCCCTTCCATCAAACGTTGGTAGATTTAACTGAACCCTCTCATAGCACATATGTTGAAAAATGGTGGGGTGTGTTTTGATATTTTCTCCCTGCCGGTCCGTAACCCCACAGGCATGTTACTTCATTGAGAGGACACCTAACAATATTGTAGTCCCCTGACCAAATGAGGGCCACATGGTTACTTTTACTGTAGGCGAAAGCTGCAGTGAAACTTTCCAACTTGTCTATTATGTTAACTGGTTGTTCAGAGTAAAAGTTCATAAAAATGAATTAACAGAATGTTTGTGTAGTCTGGCAGGGAAAGTTTTAAAATCTGATAGTATGAGGTAGAAAGGAATTCTTCAAAGTTCATGTTTCTATCTTTAAGGGAAACTAAAATGGCTAATCCCCCTTTCACCCTGCCTGATGGAGAAGGGATAGCTGGAGTACAAAATGACTGATAACCATCAATATAAAATTGACATAGCGCTGTGTCTCTTGACAGCATAGGATATCAAATCTCTTAATACAATGTAGTCTCTAATCTTCTGACAACCCCCGCAGTGGTCCTAAAGGTAATTGGAGGCCAAAAGGTCCCACTTCTGGCTCCTGTATCAGACTCGAGCTGGAACGTATCCTGTGATGGCTTATGAGCTCAGACACCTGTAAAGGTGTGGTATGGTAACATTTTGAAGTAGAAGGCAGTCAATCGATATCAGATAAACCAGATAATGGATTAAAACAATAGCCGATAGGAATCGGGGCCTAAGGGCATGTGCTGCTGTAGGTCCTAGCTTATACCTGGTGGGATCGGTGACCCTATTAGGGGCTGGACGATAAAAGGAGCCTAATGGAAGAGCGCATATCTTGCCCTGCCAATTTGTTGAGCAGGGAGCTCACGGGGTCTTTAAAACTGATTACAACACAATCCCCCTTTGTGAATTTTGGCAATGGGCCCAGCCAATTTATTCTGTGGGCCATTGTAATATTGTCAACAATGTAGGTCGTCCACCCTGCATTTTCCTACACCAGTGGACAGCTTTACATTTTAGGCTCTGGCAGTCCTCTTGATCAACTTCATCCATGGTGGGAGACCCCTTCCAGGACAATAACATATCAGATGCATTCTGGCGGAAAGTGCAAGTGAGCCAAACGCCTGCCTTTCTAAGAAGCTGAGGGCTGTGTAAAGTTGTGGGGTGCAGGAAGTGTGAAGTTTCCATTACATAATCTGATATGACTTTGCTCTTCTCTGTGGGGTTAATGTTTTAGGGACAGCCGTAATTGGCAAGAAGGAAGGAGCAACTGTGGTGTTATGTTGGAGTACAACACTCAAGGTTGTTACTTCATATTGTAACCCAGGGTTATGTAGCAGCGTTCTGTTATCCACCTCGGTTAGAGCTTGTACTGAGTCAGCCAGGGATTTGATCTGCTCCTGAATAGCCTGTTTGAAGTTCCTCAGTAGGGCCTCAATGCTTGTGAAAAAGGGTTTACAAAAGTCTTGTATGGCTGCATTAAAACTGGACTTTCTGATAAAGTTAAAGGCTAGCGGCAATGTGTCGGATAGAATACTTCTGCAGGCTCTGTTGAGGGTAGCAGGTTTGGTTGCTGTAAGTCTGACCGATGTGACCCTTGGTGTTCTTTCCTTTCCCCTACTTGCTTTTGGAGGGAGGTGGTTTGTTAGCTCCGGTATAAGGGGGGCAGGAACTACCAGGGGAGATGTTAGCTGTTTAATCATCCACAATACAGGGGCTGGTAGATTTGACCGTTTTTTTGCTCTGTGCTAGGAAATTGGTAGGTTAAGGCTCCTCCAGGATACTGTCCACTTTGGCCTCCATTGGCCCTCCATTGACTTCAGAGGACCATGCCTTTGATTGAGTTATAGGATCTAGCATCAGCCTTTGCACAGCATCTATGCGATCGTCAACCTGTTTAAATTTAGTACAAATGGCCCCCAAGGCTGTGGAGAGATCTGAAGTAATTGAGAGGGTTGAGAGAAAACCCTTGTCCGCTTCGCTTTTTTATTTGGGTTAGTCTTCTCTTCCCCATAGCTGCAGTAGCAGCGAAAAGCAGTCAGTTAGTTATTATTTTGTGTTAAAGAAGTACTTTTTAAGTTATAAATCCTACTTTCTTGATTTTTTGCACCTTTGCTTCTCAGTCCTTAACATCTTTCAAATAATGTTTCACCTTCTCTTGCCCCTGAGGCAAGAGGAGAGGCCCAGCCTGGCCTTGTCCGGCCAAAGACTGGACCGCTCTTGGCCTGGTCATTTTCTGCGCAGTGGGCTGCTTGCATATGTATTGTAGCACAATGTCTGGTGCGGCCCACCTAATCCCCTGTGGGGTCTGGCCTCCTCAAAAGTTCTTTCTGGGACTTGTAGTCCCCTGCAGGCGACTGATGTCCAGCAGACAGCTTGTGATTGCTTTGGAGCCCGATATCTGGTGCAGCCCGCCTCCTCCCTGTGGGCTATGGCCTCCTCAAAAGTGCTACCAGGGACTCGTAGTCCCCTGCAGGAGTCTTTGATGACCTGCTCAGCCTCCATGCCTCCTCAATAATGCTCAAGGCACAGTTTCTCGAAGACAAGGAGACCCAAACCTTTTCGATAAAAAAGGACGTAAATTTGAGGTTTCTGTTGAACAGATTACATTTTGGAAGCTCGCCATATTGTGTTCTGACATCTATGTTTAAGCCTCCTGACCAAGACCCTTACTTTCTCAGGGAAAATCCACCACACAATTCCGTTACAGGGCTGCGGAAAGAATGTCACACATGTTAGCACCAACTTCCGCTATACCACCAGATAAGGAAAACAAAAGAATAAACTGCCTGGAAAAGGAAAAATAATTGATAAAGAGATAAAGGCCTTAAGACAGGCATTACTATTCCTGGAGAGTTTAAACCTCTCACTGGTCGCACCACCACCAGCAGAGACAAGTATACAATCAACGAGGATTCTCTAGAGGAAGAGGAGGCCAACATCAATAATCCGCAGAGGAAAAAACGCCTTCCAAACAATGAGTCATATCTTCCCCCTGATCCGTCAGTCACTCCCTTGGGAGGAAGAACTGTAAAACATTTTTCAGAGTGGCTCCTGATAGCTACAGACAGATGGGTTCGGAATATTGTTTAGAATGGTTATTCTCTACATTGTAAATCCCATCTTCCATCTTTTCCTCCAGCCAAAATATTGCTGTTTCAACAAGATCTATTAGAAAAGGAGGTGAACATTTTACTACAGAAAAATGTGGTAGAAGAGGATCCTTCACACCAAAAAGGACTGGGAGTCTACTAGTGGTACTTTGTGGTATGAAGAAAAGGACCAAAACAGGAATTCAGACCCATTGTTGACCTCAGGGTACCAAACAGGTACACAAGAAAAGATAATCAGAATGCTAGAATTACATAAGATCTACCCTCAACTACATGAAGGGAACTGGATGTGTGTGATAGATCTTCAAGACACCTTCTTCCACATTTCAATCAAAGTATTTTCAATACACAGTCCTTCCCTTCGGACTGAAATCAGCTCTCTGAACATTTGCAAAATGCACATCTAAGAAAACCCAAAATATTTGTCCACGACTAACTAGATGACCGGCTCATAAAAGGATCACCCTTAGCAGAAATACAGAGCCATTTTTAAAATTGTCTTCACGCTCTCACCAAGTCAGTCCATCACATAAACCTTAAAAAAATAATAATCAACAACCTCCCCAGTTCAAAACATTCATTATATGGGAGCTGTATTAGATATGCAGTCCAAAAAGTCTTTCTTTCAGAGAAGAGACAGTAATCAATCCAACTGAAGTGTCACGTTATATTGCAAAAGCCTTTACCCAACAGTTCAGCAGATTTTGTGTCTGTTGGGATCAATGGCCTCTTGCATTTTTCTATTTCGTCATGCCAGACTCCACATGAGAGTTTTACAGCACTGTCTGGATACCATGGGCCAGTACTCCGACAGTTGGCAGAGGAAATTGACCGACATAATCAGCAACCCAAACTGTCCCATGGAGGACCAAACTGGAAAATATGATTTAAGGGACCGCATTCAGACAACATACAATATTAACCTATCAAGAGTGGCTTTAAAGTATTTTCTTCCAGCACAAAAATGACTTCTCTGATTGTTCAGACAGTACAACAGCAATGTACTACTTGCACAAGCAGCGAGGAACACATTTGAGATCACAGTCCCTAAAATCATAAGCTGTATGGAAATCGCTTCTGGCAATGAACTTGACAATGACAGCTCGCCATCTCCCAGGTGTTCAAAACATGGAAGCAGACACCATCAGTCGAACTTTCCAAGACAACCACAACTGGATTCTAAACGAAGCTATAGAAGGAATTTTCCACAACTGGAAATATCCTCAAATAGACTTATTTTCCAACATAAAAAAAATAAACAAAAAAATAGTAAGACTATGCCTCCAGATATTACTGACCATGCTCTTTGGATAGACTGGTTGAATCCATTTCTCTATGCATTTCCACCAATTTCCCTCATTCCAACAATTTTGGACAAATGTTATGGGTCCAAAACCAGGATGATACTGATTGCAATGGAACGGCCTTGTCAGTGGTGGTTCACAGGCTTTCTTCATCTCTCTGAGTAACCAAAAAAGAAAAGGCAGTGAGACAGCATGTCCTGTACAAGTTTAGAGGCCAGATTCTTTACCCCAACCTTTCGGCATGGCTTCTAATTCCCTGCAATACGGCCACCTAGTTTTCCACATGAACATTCTAAAAGAAGCCAAATGAGCTTCCACAAGAGGATCATACATCTTCAAGTGGAAGAAATTTTCATTTCATGTCCACCTTCTTGTGGAGTAAGTTTTCTATTCTATTCGGTGCTTATGACTTGATGAAGATCCCCTAGAAAAGAAAGAAAAGTTACTCACCTGTAATCCTAGTTCTATTCCAGGGTAATCCTCAAAGTCATAAGCAACCTTCCCACCTCCCCGGACTAGAAGTATTACAACTCTCAACAACTGCTTCATGAAGAGTTCCTTATGTCCGCAAACATGCCATCACTTAACGGTCACCCGAGAGGCAGGCTAAGATTGTAAGATACAATGCGGGGTCTTGTGAGGTTCTCAAAGCCACAGTGCCTGTTTTCTATTCTATGCTTTGCTGCCTACTGGACAATAATGCCTCAAGCTCCCTTTCTTTTTCATTTATAAAACGTTTTTGGAAGAATTTCTATGGTCATCTTCTTAAAGTGAAGCATGCCTATGCAACTGGCTTCTTTTTTAAATAAAATATTACTTACCCAGTAGATATCTATTTGTGGCATGTAGTGCTGTTGATTTACATGCCCTGCATATTCCTGCCACCTAGTGTTGTATTCAGAGTTTTACAAGTTGTTTTTCTTCAAAAGAAGCATTTTCAAGTCACTGGATCGAGTGACTCCTTCTCGGTGATACTGCGCACCGACATCTAGTCCTTTATTAGATTGTTTTCCTAGAGGCGGGCGAGAGCTAGAGTTAAGAGGAAGTATAGAGAAAGACATCCATGCAAGTGTATCTATATATGTATAGATATATATACACATGTATATGTTAACTGTAATGGCCACAGGTATCCCGGAAGGAGGGAGGGCGCAAGTCAATCTACAGCACTACATGCCACAAACAGATGGCTACTGGGTACGTAACATTTTCCGTTCAATGGCATGCGTGGCGGTAGATTCACATACTCTGCACAGACTGTAGAGCAGTCCCTCCATGAAAGCAGTGGCTAGTCTGTGGGAGTTGCAGTTATTTGAAAAAGTGTTCTTAGGACAGCCTGTTCTACACTGTCTTGTTGTCGTACTAGTACATCTACCGAATAATGCATTGTGAATGTATGTGTGTAAACCAAGTATATTTTATCTTCTAAGGTGTGCCTCGACTACCGCCAAGCACTTTGTGAATACTCTGAAGCAGTCATGACTTCAAAAATCAGGACTTTTAATTGATAATGTTTTCTTGCAACCATGAACTTTAGATATTTCCTGTGTGCAGGGTGATTAGGAATGTGAAAGTAGGCATCTTTCAAGTCTAGTGCCTTCATGAAGTCGCTTTGTTGAAGAAGGGGATAATGTCTTGAAGAGTAACCATGTGAAAGTGTTCTGAAATAATGTAGTGATTTACTGGTATGAGAGCCAGAACTGGCCTGAGTGTTCCATCCTAAATGGGGTTGAGAAAATAGTGAGTATTCTCCTATTACCTGGTATTGCAATGGAACAGGTTTTATGACGCCTTTGATAAGCAGGGACTGTACCTCTTGCTTTAGAAGGGTAAGATGTTCGGGAGATAACCTGTGAGAACGAGGGAGAATGTTTCGAGGTGTGGTAGTGAGTTCCAGACAATAACCATGTGGGATAATGCAAAGGACCCATGTTGGATAACGGAAAGGACCCACTGGCTCAATGTTATATCTATCCATTGTGTGTGGAAATTTTGAAGTCGCCACCTTACAAGTGTGGTGTGGGGCTTGGGCAGATGTATGTAGTCATTGCTTAGATGTTGAGTGTGAGCTACGTGTGGTAGTGCTCTTGCCTCTGCCTCCGTTGCCTCTCTAGGTCCCTCTAAACAAACCTCGAGAGTATGAGGTGAAGGGTTGTCTAGGTTGAGAGGTAGATGGCTCAGAGGTTATGGCTTTTTAACCACCTCAGTTGTAGCTGTGTGCCTGTGACTGAAAAGTGTCCATGGCCTTTGCAGTGTCATTATCTTTTTGAGTTTCTCCAGAGTGGAGTCCAGTTGGGGGCCAAAAAGGTGTTCTTTGTCAAAGGACATATTGAGCACCGCTTGTTGTACCTCTGGCTTGAAGTAAGAACATCTACGCCAGCCATGTCTCCTTAGCATTATGCTTGTATATAACCCTTGTGCAGCTGTGTCTGCTGTATCTAATGCACAGCGTATAGGGGTATTAGTGACTGTTTGTCCTTCTGCAACAATCTGCTGGCCTCGCTAGCGGTACTCATCTGGAAGATATTGGAGGCGCTCCTCCATTTCATCCCAGTGAGCTTGATGATCTCTTGCTACCAAGGCCTGCGAATTGGCCATGTACCAATGACTCGCTGCTTGTATTGCAACTCTTTTGCCTGCTGCATCTGTTTTTCCTCTCCTTGTCTGGTGGAGGCGAGTCTCCCGTGGCCTGACTGTTGGCTCACTTTCTTGCAGTGGTGGCCACTATTGAATCTGGTGGGACCTGATAAATAAACGGATCAGAAGGTGCAGGGTTATACGTTTTTGTCCACTCTAGGAGAGATAATTCTAGAGCGGCCTGGCTCCTTAAATACGTCATCTGCGTGACGAATCATGCCAGGAAGCATCGGAAGAGCACTATGTGTAGTGGTTAAGGTTTCAAAGAGAAAGTCATGTTCCATGGGATCCCTATGGAGCTTAACATTATGAAAAGCTGCTGCCTGTGCTATCTCTTGCTCATAACTATTAGAGTCTTCTGGAGAGAGGGTCTTGCAGGGTATAAATCTGGGTCAGTATTTATCATGGGATCGGGATCATATGCATCCCATGGGGCTGGGTCTTGCTGTGTTCCACCCAAACATTCCCCTGTACCCTGAGGTGTGAGGTAACCTGCCTGTAGGAGAGACAGGAGAATGAGGTAGAGAAGAATGAGGGGGTAGAAGTGGCGAGGAAGGTAATTCAGGAGAAGGAGAAGGCAAAGGATTAGATAAAGTAGCCTTGTTTTTTTGGGAGGAGATGACGGGTCCAAGGCCTCTTGGAAGGATAACTTCCTCTTAAATGTGATGGAGGAAGCAATGATAAGCCCTGTACCTTCCTGGATATGGAGGTGGCGCTGTTTTGTGTCCATAGTCTCCAGAATAGGCTCGACTGGAGAAGGCCTACTGGAGGATTGGTATGAGTCCATACGCCTTGAAGGAGTTGGCTCCTTTGTTTTCAGTATTAATAGTTTCAGTGGTGACACCCGAAGTGCTTAGTGCCAAAGGTCTGGCAGAAGTCGGACCGGAATGCTGCAGGTTGATATTAGTGTCTTGGCTTGCTTTGGAGCCAAGCCAAAGGGTGGGGCAGCTGAATTAATTTTCTAAGAACAACCATGGCATGTGGCAGCTGCGGGTCCAGCTACCTCTGTAAGGGTTTTTTTTTGTTTTGTTTTTTTAACAGTCTTTTGTTGGGCAGGAGGGGTTACAGTACTCACTGACTGCACCAACGTCTACTCACTGCTCTCAATTTCCGACTGAACATTGGAGTCCGAATCCTTAAAGGAGAAGTCCTCTTCTTGTTCTGGTTTCTCCTGTGCGTCCTCATCCCCAAAGATGTCTGGGATGTTCTTCTAGGGATTTCTGCGTCCTCTCCAACCTACGAGCTCCTCGTTCCTGAAGAGTCTTCTTAAATCTAAAAGACATACAGGTGTTGCAGGTAGGTTCCAGATGATGGGGCAGAGGCACATATTACACACCTGATGATGGTTGGTGTGAGGGAACTTAGAATGGCACTCAGGACAGAAAAGAAACAGTGTACATTCCATCAGCTCAACATTATTTTTTTGGTGCCACACAGTGTAAGGCCAGAGCAACAGGCAAAGCTGCCCTAAGGCAGTTTGTCGAAAAATCAACATAAGAATTAGAAGATCGAAAGCAAAGATTAAATATTGCGATCAGAAGAACAATACTGTCGAATGAAAGATAGACTGAAGGACATTTTCAGACTAGAGAGAGTTGAAAACAGAGCAAAGATACACATGACCGAACCCGACAGCAGAGAGAAAACAATCTGACAAAGGACTTGATGCCCACGCGCAGTATCACTGAGAAGGAGGAGTCATTTGATCCTGTGACTTATCAAATTGTTTTTCTTTGAAGAAGCATTTTCAACACTCCAAACCAAACACTAGGTGGTAGAAGCATGCAAAGCATGTGTATCTACAGCCACACATGCCATTGAACATGAAACTTCAATGAGATCTGGCATTTTTTTGGCATCCTTTAGGCTGCAAATGTACAGGTAAAGCACAATAGTACGAATTCTGATTTTGCATATACTTATGGTTTTTAAAGGTGCTCCGAGGTCCCTGCACGCAGGCAGGACTATTTGGTGCTTATGACTTTGATGAGGATTCCCCAGGGAACAGAACTAGTATTATAGATGAGTAACCTTTTCTTTTTTTCTGCAGTTCCCAACGATTTCACTGTTTCCAAATCCACTGTGAAGTGTTCAAGGGAATCATTTTCCCTCTCTGATAAATGTGTTCTTTGTGAAACAGCATATGAACAATTTGGCTTTGCATCTCTACGCCAATCAGGCTTGCTAAATTATGTGGTGCTTTGGTTGCACAATCACACTTGTCCTGTCTTGTGCTTCTTTGGCAAGTTAAGGTAAAGCTTCTAATGGTCTCACTGTTAACGCATACACCTTCTGAGGTGTGGAACTGGTGATAAAAGACTTCCTATTCTAACTGCAGCAAATGTGGGTTTTGTAGATCGCCTACATGCTTTAGTCATAAATAAATCCACCAGTGCAGGAGAATGATTGTTTGAGAGAATGTATGGTGATGGTTGACAACTGCCCATGCTATCATTCGTTTTTGAAAAAAATCAGAGATTATTTGTGGTAGTCACTGTAACAGCAATCCTCCACTCCAGGGCCAGGTAGACCCTTTCCCTCCCCTCTCTCTGTAGGAATGCTTACATTTATGGGCTTAAGGGCAGAGTCACAGCTCATCAAGCTTAAAGTACAGGCGTCAGGTGATGGTCCCTCACCTGAAAAAGACGGAGTGTCAGGTAAACACCAGCTACAGGTGCGCGCACAGCAGTCCTTTGATTACTCTGGGGGCACTGCTTTCTATTGTTAAAAAGGACTTGGAACTGGGAAAAAAAAAAAAAGAGTGGTGTTTTGAGTCCCACTTTTAAATAACTTCTGGATTGGAGATGTGAAGCTACTGACTCAAACTGTGTAACTGACTTGGGTGATTCTTCTTTCAAGGGTCCTACTTAAGCTGTTCTTCAGATACAGCCTTTATGAGGAGTGGTGCTTCTAACAGTTGGCAGTACAGATCCGATGTACAACTGAGGCGTGTACGTGTGAGTTTCTAAATCTGCTTCTCATCAGGGCCAATAAAGATTTATTCAGGGACACACAAAAGGGCAATGCTCATCTAAAATGTCCTCACTTGCTGCAACACTCCTACCATTCACTAAAAAAAAAGTGCTCTTGAAAAGTAACCTGCAGTTTCTGGCGAAAAAAAATAAAATAAAATAAATAAATAATCTTCGAGTGAGTGCCGCCTTGAAAAGTCCAACGCGCAAAACAGCTGACATTGTGTGTTCTCTACGGAGGGAACAAGTCTAACTAAGGGTCTCCCCAATGCAAGAACAGACCTTGCGCCACCTCCTGATGTAGACGCCATTCGTGATTGATCAAGCATCGTCGGCTGAGTTCGTCTGCTCTGGCGTTCTAGGAGCCTGCCAGGTATTGAACCACCAGGGAAATGCCCTGATGTTCCAGCCAAGTCCAGAGGCGAAGGGCTTCTTGACAAAGGGTCTACGACCCCACTCCGCCTTGTTTGTTGCAATACCACATGGCTGTAGTGTTGTCTGTGAACACCTGCACTGCTTTCCCCTTGAGAGAGGGAAGGAATGCTTTCAATGCTAGTCAAATCACTCGGAGCTCCAGATGATTGATATGGAGGCCAGTTTCCGTCGGAGACCAGACGCCTCTGATCTCCGCCTCTACCATGTGGCCGCCCTATCCTAGGGTGACTCATCTGTCATGACTGTAAGATCTGGTTGGGGATAGGAGAGTGATCTGCCCTTGACCCAATCCTGATTCGTTAACCACCACTGCAGGTCTCTCGCAGTTCCTTCCGAGATCTGGACCTTGTCGGAGAGATTCCCCTGAAGCTGCACCCACTGGAACTTCAGGTCCCTCTGCAGAACCCACATATGCCATCTGTCATTTAGAACCAGCAGGATGCAGGAGGTCATGAAGCCCAGCAGCTTCAGAGTCATTCTCACCGAAATCCAGGACAGAGACTGAATCATCAGTATCATAGCCCGAATATCCTGGACTCACTTTTCAGGAGGATATGCCTGAAAATGCACTGTATGCAGAACAGCTCCGTCAAAAGGGAGCATCTGAGAAGGAGTCAGGTGTGACTTCGGCACATTGATAGTGAACCTCAGCGAATACAAAAGGTTTGCCGTAGTCTGGAGGTTGGAGACAACTATCTGGGGCAAGTTCGCTTTCAACAGCCAATCGTTGAGGTAGGGAAAGACTGGGACCCCTAACTTGCGCAGATGAGCTGCCATCACTACTATCACTTTAGTGAACACCTGAGGGGCACTGGTAAGGCCAAACAGGAGCACGGTAAACTGAAAGTGCTCGTGACCTACCACAAATCGTAGGTAACATCTCTGAGCCGGCAAGACGGGAATGTGGAAGTATGCATCTTGCAAATCCAACGCGACCATCCAGTCTCCAGGGCAGATAGGACCTGAGCCAATGTCAACATTTTGAACTTCTCCTTTTTGAGGAAAAGGGTGAGGGACCGAAGATCTAATATAGGCCAAAGACCTTTGTCCTTTTTCGGCATCAGAAAGTAGCGGGAATAGCAACCCTGACCTACTTCTGGCAACGGAACCTCCTCTAAAGCTCCTTCGGCCTAAAGGGCTTGGACTTCCTCGCTGAGAAGTGCCATATGATCTTCCGATATCCGATTGTATGAAGGTGGCATGGCTGGAGGAGATGTCTCGAAGGGGAGGGAGTAGCCCCTTCGGAAAATTTGGAGGACCCACTTGTCCGAGGTAATGGTCTGCTATTGGGGCAGGTGATGGTGAATCCTGTTGCCAACTGTCTCCTGGTGTACCCACGGACTAGGAAGGTTTGGAGGCTGAGGAGGGGGTGGGGGGAACTGGGTAACCGGCTGGCTTCCTGATCCCCGGAGGCGTGGGATCCCGCGTCTGTGGCTGCGCAGGGGCTGTACAGCATGCGCTGGTCGATGTCCAGAGGAGAAGGACTCGTTTGGGTACCCCTTCCGTAGCCACGAAAGGCAGACTGCTGAGGTCTAGGAGCGGGCACGAGGCCAAGGGACCGGGCCGTGGCTCGGGAATCCTTAAAGCACTCAAGCGCCGAGCCCGCCTTGTCTCCAAAGAGATGGGTACCATCAAAGGGCATGTCCATCAAGGATTGCTGGACATCCCCTCAAAAGCAAGCTGTTCTCAGCCAGGCGTGGTGTCTCAATGCCACAGTCCATGCAACCTATCTGCCCATTGAGTCTGTCATATCCAGTCCTCAACGAATCCTGAACTTCGCTGCATCCCTCCCATCTGTTACAGTTTGGGAAAGGGTAGTCAGGGCCTCCTCCGGAACTCTAGGCAGCACCTGCGCAACAGTATCCCAGAGATTATGGGAATAGCGGCCCAAAAGGCATGCGGTGTTCCCGGACCGCAGAGCTAGACTGCTGGAAGAAAACAACTTCTGCCGCAAGTTGTCCAGTCTTTTTGATTCCCTATAGGGGGGTGCGGCAGGGAATGCGCCAGATGAAGAAGAAGCATGGATGACAAGGCTCTCAGGCGTGGGGTGTTGGGTCAGGAATTTCGGTCTGACGGCACAGGCCGATGGCGGCGGGCAATCGTCCTATTCACAGGAGCCCTTGTGCTCGGTCTGGACCAAGTACCCAAAAGGACGTTGTTTAGTGCTTCATTAAAGGGAAGAAGAGGCTCGGAAGAGGAAGACCCCGGATGAGGCACGTCTGTAAGGATATTAGGCCTAATCTTTACAGAAGATAGCTTAAGGTCCAGGACCTCAGCCGCCCTTCTTACCACTGTGGAATAAGAAGCACCTTCCTCCGTAGCCACGGTAGAAGGAGAGGGCATGCCAGTGTCGGGGGAGGTGTCTACACCACTGTCATCACCCAAATCCTGCACCCAGTCCATTTGGGGGTCAAACTGGTATTCTTAAGGGTCCAGCATCCCCTCCATCCTCTCCCCGTATCCATACCCACAAGAATAAGGGTCTGGATCAACCCTGGGCCCACAAGAGCCAATAGAGAACGGAATCGGCATGATCGACGTCGTTCCGGCTCATCAGGTATGAGGATGGGATCGACATCGATTGTGGGCCCAACCGACATCCAGAGCATAGACGTCTGACCTGACACCAGGGAAGGTCGCAGTGGAACGACCGGTGTCGGGACGGATCTGGATCCGCGATTGGATCCGGAGGGACCCTCCGGAGCCATGGCCAAAGCTGACGACTTTGAACCCGAGGGGGCCCCAACCGACTCACCTGTGCCCAAGGGCTCCGAAGGTGGGTTGGACTGCTCAAAAATGAGGCGCATTGCCTCATAAAATTCTTTAAGCTGGGCAGGGGTGGCTCTGGCTCCCGGGAAGTCGGGGGAAGTGCGGAGCTGACCCAGATGAAGGCTCCGATGATGGAGGCCTAGAGCGTCAACGCTCTTCCCGCATTGCGTCGTCCCAGTGACAGGGTGAAGTCGAAGAAAGCTTATCCTTCTTCGACTTCTTCTTCTTGTGACCCCCCGAATGTCCTGATGACTTGGAGGACGAGGAGTGGTGGTGACACCATGGCCGATCTCGAGACCTTCCTCTCGAACGAGACTGTGAGGGCCGCGGACTCAAGTGTCGGGCCACCATGAGCTTTAGGAACCGCTCCCTCAAAGCTTTTGGGTTCATGGCCCGACATTAGGAGCACGACTTTGGGTCGTCATCGCACTCCAGGCACCAAAGACATACAAGGTGTGGATCCGTCACCGACATAGTTCGGTGACGGGAGTCGCAGGGCTTGAATCCAGTCTTGCGGGACATCCCTCCACGCATCTACGAACTCGTCAAAAACTTTGAAAAAAGTGTTGACGTACTCAAAAAATTACTGAGGTAGCTCTTCTCCAGATCTGCACGTAGGAAAGAACCGATGTCAGTGAGCCGGGGTGGCACCTATATAGAAGAACTGACGTCACCTGACTGCGCGCAGTACTGCTCAAAGAAAAATCTCCGGATCCAGTCCGACGCCTGGGGAAATTCAAAGGTAAGGAATCTTCAAGTAGAAGTCTCTATCAGATAGCTTCTATTACGCCAGTCCTCTCACACACACAGCTCATAACCACAAATGCAACAGGTGCATGCACTTGGTATATACACAGAATACAAGTGCAAGGGTCCAAGCACACCCATGCCTAGGCTGAAGGATATACCACACACCCTAATGAACCTCCAGTGGCCAAGTAAGTGACAGAAATACATTTGGTAAGATATTTAAGGTCCCCCCCATATTGTTTATTTTCTCTAACCCACAGGATAAATAATAGAACAAAATGGAAGGTGATGCCGAATCTTAAACATTTTTATTGTGTTTGTTATTGTTGCATCAATTGTTATGTCAATAATGTGAACCAACTAAATACAAAACCAGAGATTGTGGTTTTTGGTAAAACTACTTCTGCAATGGTTTAGATATGCTTCAGTATATTTAGAATTCATTGGTACAGAAGTTGATCAAAGGTAACAACACACTTGTAGGGAATTATAGAAGAACATATATCAAGTAATTGTATAAAGGTTCTTGTGAATTCCATATCCAACCCCTTTGTAGTACTTCCACAAATTAAAGATCAGCCAACACTTCTTTCGCCATGTGTGGGCTCACATGACTGGGGCTTTCTCAAGGTGATAATCGAATAGTTTCGCTTGTACACTACATTAGTTACAGTATTGATTTAACATATAAAGTTGCTCTCATCGGGAGCATGGCTTGGGGCGTCAAGATGTCGGTTGCACTCTGACAGTACTTCGGACCCCTTTGTCATCCGCCACGAACCAAAGCCGTTCAGCGATTGTAGGTGCCCTGCCATCAAAGCTGGCCCCCACCTGACGGGCGATATTGGGCCTGGGCTGGCAGCCCACAAGATGGCAGCAGCCTGCGCCTTGGGCGGGCCTCAGTGACGGCTGGTGGGTCTGGCCCGGCGCAGGCAGCGAACTTCAAGCCCGGCTCCTGGGTGTTCACAGACTACGGTGTATGCCGGGCTGAGGAGAAGCGCAGCAGGAGAGGCGGCTGTGGCCAGAGGCAGTGAGCCTGGGAATCTCACTGCTCTGACTGGTGTGGGGGTGGGTGTCCTGAGCGGGTCCGGCAGCTCACTGGCTGTGTTCAGATAGCTACAAAAGGAGTGAGGGGATGTGGTCCTGCCGGACGAGAGGTGGACAGTGGATTGGTGCAGTGAGAGAGGGCCCCAGATAGCTGATGGAAGTCTAGCGTCGCCGGAAGATGGCTGGACCCTGGCACAGAAGGCCGTGAGGCACAGGGGTCCAGGCTTGAGGTCAATCGAGCAGACTGGAGGAGGGAATGAAACACGATCAACAGAAAAAGGCCTGTGAGACTCAGGAGGCCCAGGTGAGGAGCAAGTGGCCTCCAGACCAAGGGGGAAAGCCAGGAGGAGAGAGGTGAGGCCTCGACAGACGGCAGCACAGCGCTGCAAGCTCAGCCAGTGAGCTGGCAGTGGGACTCAGAGCGGCAAGGGCAGGCCCAAAAATCCTAACTGAGAATGGTGGCAAGGAGCTAAGTCCAGGCCACAGGGGAGGGTTGCAAGTAGCGAAGAGAAGCGGGCCTGGGAAAAAAGGGACACAGGAGAAGCAAGCGCCCTCATGCAGATAGACAGAATGGAGTTGTGAGGCTTCGCCGGCAGGGAGGGCCTAGTGGTACACCCTTGGACACTGGGAAGACACCAAACGAGGGCCCCTTTTGTTTCCCCTGAACTTTGCCCTGAAGGTAGGATCCTAAGTGGTTAGATGTGGTGGGCCAACAACACAGCTATTAAAGAGGCAAGCCGACGCAGGCTCTGCATTGCAGCTTAGAGAAGGGGCAATCTGGCGGCGAGATAAAGGAAACCCTGGTGCCATAAAGTGACTGCTAGAAAGGCAGATCTACCATGGGGAAGGACAAACAGCCAAAAGGTACCTACCTCTCAATCCCGCATGGACAGGTTCACTACACCTGGGGGAGCCCAGGGGGAAAATGGAGGTGAACCCCCGGGTGCTGGTGCGGGTAATACGGACAAGATCCTACAGGCAATACACACTTCGCAGACAGCAGAGGAAAACAAGATTGGGGAGATACGGATAGATCTAGCACTACTTCACCAGGACTTGAGAGGCACCATTGCTTGAGTGACTGAGGCAGAGACCCTACAGTAGAGGACAAGGTGCGGGACCTGAAAGCCAAGGTCAATCGTCTCTTTACCAGAACACATGAACTTCAACAGCATGCTGAAGACACCAAAAATCGGTCAAGGTGCAATAACCTGAGGTTTGTTGGCTTTCCTGAAGGGGTGAAGGGAACGCAAGTGATGGACTTCTTAGAGACTTGGCTGAAGGAATGGATGCTGCTGAACAAACTGACCCTGTGGTTTGCAGTAGAGCGTGCACACTGGGCCCTGTCGGCTAAGCCTCCCCCCGGGCACTATCTAGAGCAATAATAGCTAATTTTTTCAGTTTTCGAGATATAGACGGCATACTCCAAGTGGTGCACACACAAGCAGACCTCCGCCACCAAAATTCTAATTTTTCCTGAATACTCAATGGAAGTGCAGATATGTAGGCATTCCTACGAACCGGTCAAACAAAAACTAGGGGAACTACAACTCACTTACATGCTTCTCCTTCCTGCTTGCTTCAAGGTACTCCATGTGGGCAAAGCGCACTTTTTCAAAACTCCAGAAGCGGCTTGAGAATGGGAGACGGAGGAGCGGCATCTGCAGCAGTACCACAGCCACTTTCGATTGTCCCATGCTGCACTGGGATGCTGCCCGAGACAGATCACTGGTCGGACAAAGAGACCTGGCATGCGATCCCTGCAGGAGATGGACTAGGGGCGGATCTGCATCCCGCTTGCCAAGCTTGGGTGCCTCTGGACAGTGGCCATCGCAAAAGGAGACAGAGAAATCCATCCAGCAAGAAGAGAAAAGAGGCAAAGCCGACCACCAAGAAGAAGAAAGGCTGAATCAGACACAGGAGGTGTGAATGGGGCATGCAAGGACAGTTATCAATGTGTCAGCAGGGAGTAGGTGATTTTATCTTAAACCATGGAGGGGTCCACCATACCACACTGTGGGAGCTTCAGTTCCTAATTGGAGGTAACATGGGGCGACATATGCTTCTTCTGGTTGGGAAGGGAGGTGTAGCGGGGGAGAAGAGTTGGGAATGAGATGGGGACATTAGAATGCACAACTGTTACGGCGCACTTAGTTTCTTTTCACTTATTTGCAACATTACACAGGCAAAACCCTAGGAGAGCAGCAGAAAGAACCCTGGCTAACCCAAAAAGTGAAAATCTTCAGAGTAAGGCAGACTAACACACATATAAATTCCCCACATGGCATCGGTTAAGGTGGTATCATGGAACATCAATGGGCTAATTGAGGGTAGCAGTGCTTTGCCATGCGCAGGGGCTCCATCCCTCCATTGTATTCTTGCAAGAGACCCACTTACTGGGCACTTCCAGTCCCTTCCTGGCACATTTTGGGTTTGATCAAGTTTATCAGCCGGGATTTGCGAGAGGATCCTGTGGAGATGCAATAGTGCTGCAAAGGGGATTCCTCCTGGTGGTGCACCAAACATGGCATGATCCAAAGGGTAGACACATAGCGCTGGCAGCATGGTGGGACGCTACTCCTTGATTTTGCTAAGTGTCTACACGACCATCTACGGCGTTAGCAAACTTTCTGGAGGACCGGACAGGGGTGGTGGCCCAGATGCCTCCAGCTAGTACGATTATTGGAGGCGACATGAATGCAGTTATGGACCCGGCAATGATTTGGAGAACCTAGAACCCCCACATTAAACTATACACACATACCTCGCCAGCACATCATACAAAAGCAGGTATTGACATGGTCTTTATGCCAGCGGCTGACCTCCCTAAGGGAAGACAAATTCAGATCCTTGCCCAAGGTAGATCGGATAACGCACCAATCCTCTTGAGCATTGGGTCGGAGATCCAGACACAGCGTCCTTCCTGTATGGCACCTTAATGCCTGCCTACTGCAGAACAGGGAGTATGCACAAAAGTTGAAGGCGGAGACTGTCCAATACGTTGAGCTGAATGACGGAACAGTGAACACCAAGGCAATGCTATGGGAAGCAGGGAAGGCCACAATTAGAGACCGAGCTAAAAGCCTTCCTCATGCTCAAGAGAGGAACAAGCAGGCCCAGATCACCCACCTGGAAGCCAGGGCACGTCAACTACAGAGGTGCGTGGGACAAGAGAAGGGCGCAGACACCCTGGATCTGGCACGAGGCGCAATAATGGCACACTTGTTAGAAACAGCAAAGCAACTATGGCGTGCATCACAAGCAAGGGTTTTTGGATGGGGAGATAAAAATAGCTACATTACTATACTGGTTGGCCACAAAACCTATAGAGGGACGGGTAGTCCCAGAAGTGTTTGATGTATCAGGGAAGTCGTGTGTTACTCCTGCTGCAATAGTGACCTCGTTTGCACAGTACTACACGGTGTTTTACGCTGCGACTCCTAGGCCTCAGGTAGAAATTGATAGGCCACTATTGGATGAGCTGACCGTGCAGAGAATTCCAGACCGGGAGAGAAAGGTACTGAATGACCCCATTTCATTAGAGGAGATAGGAGAGCCCATTTCATCCCTAAAGGCAGAGAAAACCCCGGGGGCAGATGGCTATCCCACAGAAATCTACTCAAGGTATAAAGAGCTTTTGGGCCCTGGTTACTCGACCTATATGAAGAGGCTGTGGAGGTGGAAGCTTTCCCAGAAACATTAGATCAGGCTACCACAGTGGTTCTCCCCAAGGCAAAGCCCCCATCCGTCTTTTGTGCAGATTATAGGCCAATATTGCTGATTAATGGGGAGTTGAAGATATTTGCTACGATCTTAGCAACCTGCTTGCGTAGTGTTCTTAGTTACGTAATACATCCAGATCAGTGTGGGTTTATGCCCAAGTGTAGCATGACGCACTGTATAAGGCGGCTGAATGTTGAACTAGCCCATTGACATGTCCTTCCAGGCCATCTGGCGTTGATGCTGGTGGACTTTGAAAAGGCGTTCAATACTGTCGACTGGATGTACCTCAAGCAGGTACTTGTTAAAGCAGGATTGGGTGACAGGTTCCGATGCATGGAAGGCTTACTCTATTAATCGCCCAACGGCCAGGGTACTGGTTAACGGGACCGTGTCTGAGGCGTTTCCGGCAAGCAGAGGAACAAGACGGGGTTGACTGCCGTCTCCTCTTCTTTTTGCAATGGCCATCGAACCGTTCGTATGCGTGCTCTGAGAAGACCCATTGATAAAGACTGGTGCTGGCTGCTAAAGGTGGAAGATCAAGTGGCACTGTATGCGGACGATGTGCTGCTATACTTATCCAACCTACTGGAGAGAGGGCCTCAAACCCTTTATCTCCTGAAATTGTTTGCGGAAGCATCTGGATTAATGCTCAACCAAAAGAAAATCACTGCTGGTCCCGCTGACTGGAGCTCGGGAAGCAATAGACTGGCAGACAGACATGCCCTTAAGGTGGCATAGTTTCACTTATTTGAGACTCAAAATAGCACTGGAACCCTCCTTCCATGGAGCCCAATGTCACGCCACTTGTTCAAAGAGTTAAGGCAGACTTGAGAAAGTGGCACTCACTGCCCCTCAATGTTTTGGGACGTATTGCCCTACTTAAGATGTTGGTGTTGCCACGCTTTCGTTATATGCTGCAAAATCTTCCTATACAGTTACCAGCCCAGTAGCTCAGAGAGATAGATGCAGTGGTGACTGCCTTACTCTGGCGGGACAAGAGAAGGCGCCTTAACAAGAGCATTTGTCAACAGAGCACATACGAAGGGGGACTGGGATACATACTATTACCACTTGGCAACCCAGTTTCTAGTGCTTCATGAATGGACCACAGGGGTCTGGGCAGACCTGGCCTATAGCCTGGAAATCTGTGGTCTGGGACTGTCCCACATCATAGGCCTCATGTACGGGGACCCGATCACGCAGGACATTCCAGGGGTAACAGGGATAGTATTCAGGGGGTGGAGAGAGGCACAGCCCCACATGGGTGGTGGAAGAAGTTAACACTCCAAACTCCGCTATGGGGAGGGACCTCGCTGAAGGAGGTGAGTGTTTTGGAGGGCTTCTCTAGATGGTACACAATTGGTATAATGGTGCTGGGCGAAGTATGGGTCGGGGACCATCTTCAGTCCTTTCAGGAGCTCCAACAGGAATACAAGATGTCACAAACGCAATTTCATTAATACTTGCAGCTCAGGCACGCATTGAAATCCCAGGTACCCGAAGCTGTCATTTCAAGAAATCAGTCCCATGGAAGCAAAAGTACTACTGAGGGCATTGGGCAAGGGCGGGACCTCCCAAATTTACCATTCAATTGTGTTGAATGCCTTGGCAACCCTTCATCATTGGAGAACTAAATGGGAGGCCTGGGTAAAGTCCCAGGAAGAGGAGGACTGGAAGGATGCCTCAATGGTGCTGTGAGTGCTTGTTATATCAACCAAATTGAGGCTAGTTTAATTATATTACATGCACTGTGCGCATCTCACCCCAGACCGCATGCACCGTGCAGGACTCAGACCCTCATCCAAATACAGGTGATGCAGTGGGTCCCTGGTGGACTTCTTTCACATGGTACGGTCATGTCCCATTATTGTGCAGAACTGGTAGTGTCAATACTAGCCTGGTGGTTGGACAGACGGTGTTGTCGCCCACCATGGTTTTATTGGGAATGATGGAGGAAGTGCGGGGTACCCGGGTAGACAGAAAATTGATAGGCATAGCATTGATGGTCATAAAAAGGGACATTGCAAAATCCTGGCTGGCGGGTAACCCTCCCTCTGTCGTGCAATGCATACGGGGAGTGGACTGGTGCGCCCAGATGGAGAGGCCCACGCACGAGGCAAGGGGATGTCCCCAGAAATATAACAAAGTTTGTTTTAAATTGACTGGTGATCAAGGACCTGAAGTGGTGGAGTATCTGTAAAAGACACTGTGTAGATGTTACATTTATGCTAAATGAAACTCATTCACAAGGAACGAAAAGCAGCATGTAATGTTTTATTACTTTGTGTTGAAAAACTAATAAAATTGGTTATCACAAAAAAAAAAAAAAAAAAGCTGCCGCTATCGTGTGTGGTGACCACTCAAGTGACGAAGCAAACGTGAGGTAAACTCTAGAAAAGTTGTTCAGTGTTATTGTGTGACCAGGTGAGAAGAATATAGACTGGCACTATAGGCTGCCCAATATAGAACTAATTTCAAAAATTGGCTTTAACTGAAAATAGGATACCTAAGGAATGGAATAATAATTGGAATGGTGTACAGTGGCTAGGTAATCCGTAAAGGAATAAGTCTGTCTGAAGGTAAATAGTGGTTAAAAAAAAAGAAAAAAAATCAAGTAACAATTATCTGAAGTGTTTAATATTGGGCTTTGGTAATGACATAATATCTTGTGGCCCTGTTTAATAAATGCAACCTAAAAACAAACAATACAAACTGATAATAATACCACATTGGATGGTGGGATGAACCTCAATTCCAGCTTCAAGTGCAGCTGATGCCAATCCCAGTCTCTGCTATTCATTATATACAGGCCAGAGGCTTACTTCATGAGGGCGTAGTAAGCAATCAAAAGATATAGTCTCTGTCTGTTGGTGGCATGAGAGCATACTCTGACACCCCTATTGCAAAATATCCCAGCTGGTGCACTGAACTGGAGCCGGAAGTGCCCAGAAAAGCAGTCCATGAGACAGGATTGTGTTTAGGTCGCTGTTTCAAAATGGCTATAAGGAGTTATTTCCGAATCAACATTTAAAATATAATTCAGCCATGTGGTTTACTTTGTGCAGACGTAGTCAATAATATTTGGCCTTAAATCCAAGACCCATACCCTGGATGCAAGTGACACACGGGCATACTATGCAGGCTGTTGTACAAGGATCATGGATGGTGCACTGGTGACAGAGGTGCCTGGAAAGGCAGTCCATGACAGGATTGTGTTTTGGTAGGCCATCTTAAAGTAGCTATAGGGAGTTTTAGAGTAAAATTCAAATTTAATATTTTAATGGCAATACAAATTAATAATTGTGGAAGCTATGCGAGCAAGGATGTTAAAAAATACCTTCACTGTCTTTTTTAAAACGGAGGACAAAAATTAAATTACAGAAATAACCTGAAGGATTGGGCCCAGGGAGTAATAGCAGTAGAAAGGACAGATTAGTAAGAAGGTGCAAGGTATGAAGAGTAAGAACATATTTCAAAATCAGTATAGGATTCAGCTATTATTACAAGGACAAAAGCAAATTAATGCATACAGCCACAAATAAACCGTCCTGATGTGACAATTTAAAAATGAGTTGTTGTACATCAAAATATTTCCTTATAATATTGCAAACCTACGAGATTCTGAAATAGTGATTCCAAAGAAGAGAGAAAATATAAAATAGTCCTGCATCAAAAAACAGAAGTACTACTAAAACAAAGCTATAAAATCTACAGTATCTGCTTGTGTTCAAAATTCCTAATTAATATCTATCTGTTAAGGTTTCTGTTGATGGAATCATGACAGATATATAGTTTGGATTTTCATATATTCAAATTTTTTAGCTTATTGTGAAGAGGATAATGACACCAGGAGACAGAAATTATGAAGTCAATAAATAGAAGAAACTGACATGAGGCACAAACATAGTAATGGAACTTTACCCAAGCGAGCCACCAGGTCTCACTCCACGTAAAAGTGCTGGTCATCCTACAGATATTTTATAATATTAAGAAAGAAAAGAAAAAAACAATATGCTTCAACTACCATATGTCTGCCATCTAGTGTTGGGCTCGGAGTGTTACAAGTTGTTTTTCTTCGAAGAAGTGTTTGAGTCACGGGATCAAGTGACTCCTCCTCTTCAGCTCCATTGCGCATGGGCATCCACTCCATGTTAGATTGTTTTCCCCACAGAGGGTAAGGTAGGAGAATAGAGTATAAAGAAAAGAGATGTCCATGCTAATGGAATGGTAAATATATATATATATACATATACATATACATATACACACACACGTGTACAAATGTGGTTAACTTAAACGACTACAGGCTTCCGGGGAAGTGGGAGGGTGCATGTGAATCTGCAGCAGAACATGCCACAAACAGATGTACACTGGGTAAGTGACATTTTCCGTTCAATGGAATGTGTAGCTGCAGATACACATGCTGTGCATAGACTAGAAAGCAGTTATTCCTCCCAGAAAAGCGGTGGTTAGCCTATAGGAGTTGAAGTTGTTTGAAATAATGTTCTTAGTACAGCTTGACCTACTGTGGCTTGCTGCGCTGCTAACACATCTACACAATAGTGTTTAGTAAATGTATGTGGTGTTGACCAAGTAGCTGCTTTACATATTTCAGCCATTGGTATATTTCCTAAGAAGGCCATTGTAGCACCTTTCTTCCTTCTGGAATGTGCTTTAGGAACAACTAAGAGTTGTCTTATAGCTTTAAGGTAACATGTTTGGATGCATTTTACTATCCAACCTTGTTTTGAAATGGGGTTACCAGTATGAGGTTTTTGAAAGGCCACAAATAACGGTTTAGTTTTCCTGAATGATTTTGCTCTATGTAATACATTAGAGCTCTTTTAATATCTAATGTATGCAGGGCACTCTCTGCCACAGAATCTGGCTGTGGGAAGAAGACAGGTAGTTCCACTGTTTGATTGATATGAAAAGATGATACTACTATAGGAAGAAACTTAGGGTTAGTTCGTAGTACGACTTTATGTTTATGTACTTTTATGAACGGTTCTTTAATTGTGAAAGCTTGAATTTCACTAACTCTTCGCAATTATGTAATTGTGACTAGGAATGCGACTTTCCATGTCAAGAATTGTATTTGGAGTGAGTGCATAGGTTCAAATGGTGGGCCCATAAGTCGCATAAGCACTATGTTTAGATTCCACGAAGGCAATGGAGGTGTCTAGGTGGGATGATGCATTTTAAGCCTTCCATGAAAGCTTTGATAACAGGAACTCTAAATAAAGAGCTGTGCTGTATATTTTGCAAATATGCGGAAATTGCAGTGAGATGTATTTTTATGGAAGAAAAAGCTACATTTGATTTTTGCAAATGAACCAAATAGCATACAATATCTTGTATTGATGCTGAAAGGGGGGCAATTTCTTTAGATTGACAGTAATATACAAATCTTTTCCATTTGTTGGCATAACACTGTCTGGTAGTGGGTTTTCTTTCTTGCCTAATTAATTCCATACATTCAGTTGGTAGTTGTAGATACCCAAACTCTATGACCTCAGGAGCCAAATCGCTAGATTGAGTGTGTTGGGATTTGGATGCCTGATCTGCGCTTTGTTTTGTGTCAACAGATCTGGTCTGTTTGGGAGTTTGAAGTGTGGTACTACTGACAGGTCTAATAGTGTTGTGTGCCACAGCTAGAGTGCCCACGTTGGCGCTATGAGTATCAGATTGAGCGTGTTTTGATGCAGTTTGTTGACTAGAAAAGGAATGGGTGAGAGAGGGGGGGAAAGCGTAAGCAAATATCCCTGACCAATTGATACATAGAGCATTGCCCTTGGATAGGGGATGTGGGTATCTGGATGCAAAGGTTTGGCATTTTGCGTTTTCGCTGGTGGCGAACAGATCTATGTCTGGTGTTCCCCATTGTTGAAGGTATTTTTGAAGTACGTGAGGGTGAAACTCCCACTCGTGTTTGTTTATTTCTTCTGAGAACATCTGCCAATTGGTTGTGTATCCCTGGAATGTATTGTGCTACCAGGTGAATTTGATTGTGTATTGCCCATTTCCAAAATTTTTGAGTTAGGAGGGAGAGTTGGGACGAATGTGTCCCTCCTTGTTTGTTTAGGTAATACATAGTGGTCATGTTGTCTGTTTTGATCAGGATATTTTTGTGAATAAGGAGAGGCTGAAAAGCTTTGGGTGCTAGGAAGACAGCTAACAGCTCAAAGTGATTTATGTATAGCTGTTTGTGTTGTGAATCCCATTGTCCTTGAATGTTGTGATTGTTGCGGTGAGCTCCCCAGCCAATCATTGATGCATCTGTTGTAACTATGGTCTGAGGCATAGGGTCTTGAAACGGCTGCCTTTTGTTTAGATTTGTGGAATTCCACCACTGAAGGGACATGTATGTTTGGCGGTCTTATCAACACTAGATCTTGAAGTTGACCCTGTGTCTGTGACCACTGTTGTGCAAGGCACTGTTGCAAGGGCCGGATGTTTAGTCTTGCATGTGGAATAATCGCAATACAGGATGCCATCATCCCTAATAGTCTCATGACAAATTTGACAGTGTATTGTTGACCTGTCTGTATTTGTGCTAATATATTGTGAAATGCTTGTATTCTTTGTGGATTTGGGCTTGCAAGCACGTTTTGAGTATTTAGTATCGCCCCTAAATACTGTTGAATTTGCGCAGGCTGTAGTTGTGAGTTTTGGTAGTTTATGGAGAACCCTAGGGTGTGCAGGGTTTGTATTACATAATGCGCATGGTTTTGACACTGTGTATGACTGTTTGATTTTTATTAACCAACCGTCTAGATATGGAAAGACATCAATGTGTTGTCTTCTTAGGCAGGCTGCGTCTACCGCCAGGCATTTTGTGACTACCCTGAAAGCTGTTGTTATTCCAAAGGGTAACACTTTGAACTGATAATTTCCTTGAATGACAAACCTGAGATATTTTTTGTGCGCAGGATGGATGGGTATGTGAAAATACGCATCTTTGAGGTCTAATGTTGCCATGCAATTGTGTTGTTGAAGTAGTGGGATAACATCCTGTAGTGTCACCATGTGAAAGTGTTCTGACAGGATGTAAAGATTGAGGGTTCTGAGATCTAATATTGGCCTTAAGGTCCCGTCCTTTTTGGGAATAAGGCAATACAGTGAGTAAACTCTCATCCATATTTGATATTGTGGCACAGCTTCTATTGCTTGTTTGAGTAATAGATATTTGACTTCTTCTTGCAATAGAGTGATATGGTCTGTGGACAGCTTGTGTGGTTTTGGTGGAATATTTGGTGGAGTTTGTGTCAATTCTAAGCAATTGCCATTGCGGATAATTGATAATACCCAGCTGTCTGTGGTAATGCCTAGCCAATTGTTGTGAAACCTTTGCAGTCTTCTTCCCACAGGTGAGGTGGGAATTGGGAAGGAATGGCAAGAGTCACTGCTTAGTTTGTTGTGAGGCTTGTTTTGATGTTTGATATTTTCCCCTGCCTCTGGGGTACTGACCTCTGTAAGTGCTTTTGAAACCATCTCGTTGGTATTGAGGTTGGTAGGCTGACTTTGGCTGTGAGGTAGATGTCTCGGCAGCTTGGGCTCTAAATCCACCTCTATATTGGGGTTTACGAAAGGATCCCCTGTATTGTGTGGTATACAGTGCACCCATGGCTTTTGCGGTGTCTGAATCCTTTTTCATCTTTTCAATTGCAGTGTCAACCTCTGGGCCGAAAAGTTGCTTTTGGTTGAATGGCATTTGAGCACTGGCTGTTGGATTTCAGGCTTGAATCCTGAAGACCTAAGCCATGCATGTCTCCTTATGGTTAAAGCAGAGTTGATGGTTCTGGCTGCTGTGTCTGCAGAGTCTAGGGCTGACCTAATCTGATTATTAGTGATGGCTTGCTCTTCCTCTTCTATCTGTTGTGCCCTTTTTTGCTGTTCCTTGGGGGGGATGTTGGTTTATGTCTTTCATCTCATCCCAGTGGGCCCTATCATATCTAGCAAACAATGCCTGAGAGTTGGCTATTCTCCACTGGTTGGCTGCCTGAGATGCCACCCTTTTCCCTGCAGCCTCAAACTTCCTACTCGCTTTGTCTGGTGGGGGTGCATCACCTGACGACTGCGAACTTCTGGCAGCGCTCACAACTACTGAGTCTGGAGGTAACTGTTGGGTAATATAGACAGGATCGGAAAGAGGTGCCTTATATTTTTTATCCACTCTTAGAGTAATTATCCTTGCTTTTACTGGCTCCTTAAATATCTGGTCAGCATGTTTTAGCATGCCGGGGAGCATAGGAAGCGACTGATATGTTGCATGCGTAGAGGAGTGTGTATAAAATAGAAAATCATCCTCTAATGGCTCAGTATGCATGGCTACATTGTGATACGATGCTGCCCTAGCTATGACTAGGTTGTAGCCTGTACTATCCTCTGGTGGTGAAGGCTTAGAGGGATAGCAATCTGGGTCATTGTCTGGAATGGGGTGTGGATCATAAAGATCCCATGGATCCACATTGTCCTGCTGCGAATCAAATGAGTGTGATGGTGACTGCATAGGTGTAGGACTGGTAGACAGAGAAATATGTAAGTTTGGAGAGTGAGGAGGAGCCTGAGGAGGAGGTTTCTCCTTTGTTCTAGGCACTTTAGCTGGAGGTTGCGTAGTGTCCAATTCCTCTTGAAAGGCTACAATTCTGCCAGTCTCTTTATGAATGTGAATACTGGCTTGCCTTTCATCCATTGCCTCTATTTGTGAGTCCTCCTCAGTAGCTTTGTGGCTTTCTTTAAGTACTTGTGAAAGTCCATGCTCCTCAGTACAAATAGGCTTTTCTGATGGATACAACTACCTGTGGATTCCTCACCTAATGAATTCTCCCCTTGCGTAGCAATCGACGGAAACGTCTCTCTCTAGCTCTGCACGTCGGCGAGGACGTCAAAATTGCCCGACTCCACGCGGCTCCGTGTGACGTCATCGTGGCAATAAGAGGTCCTCGCCGCCGTGCTGACGTCAGTTCCCTTTTTTACGTGCCTTCGATAACGGTTACTTTTCTGTTACCTGTATCGTTAGCTCTTCGGAAGGGATACTTTGTTTATTTCCACGATGTCAGCTCCAAAGAAGTCGGGTTTCAAGCCCTGCAGGGAATGTGGAGGTCGCATGTCGGTGACTGATCCACACAAAGATTGCCTTTGGTGCCTCAGTTCCGATCACGACATCCAAGAAAGCGGATCCTGCCAGAAGATTAATCCGAAGGAGTTGAAGGAACGAGAGGCAAAGCTATTCTTGGCGAGGTCCAAGAAGGTGAGGAAGCGGCACCATCGGTCCTCTTCTGGAAAATCGTCCCATAAAAAGCGGCGTCATCGTGACTCCCGACGTCGGTCCAGAAGCCTCAGTCATCTGCCTTTGCTGGTGCATCCAGAAAACGGAAGAGTCCAGCCCGGCGCCGGCTCCACAGAGTTATCCTTCATTCCCGGCTCCGGGTACGGATCCGGCGGCATTTCTTAATGCCATGTTTCAAATTATTTAAAATATGGCTCTGGGAGGTGGTGCGCCGGCTGGCCCCACTGGTCCCCTGGCTTTCAATCTCGGCGTTCCGGCTCCATATAAGCCGACGCCGTTTATGCCATTTTGTTCGGCTGGAGACCCAGGTCAGGCCCCTATGCCGACAGCGTAGCCCTAGAGGGAGAGACCTTAGATGCCGGTGTCGGAGGGGATGGAGCCGAGAGGTCGGCGTCGGATGCGGGTGCCTTGTCCATGGCGCCGATGGATCCATCTGCGGCGTCGGGTGGATCCGGAGAACCTATCATGACACCTTCCCGGTGCCATTCACCGACGTCATTGCACTCTATGTCAACGCCGGGGCTCAAGGCTAAGTTGAGGTCACGTCGAAAGGCCCTTAGACTTCTAGAGGAGAGGGAATATCAACAGCAATTCCTCAAAGAGGGGGAGATCACTGATCCCCAGGGTGACTTCCCTGGACTGGACACTGCAAGTGGTCTTGACACTTCTCCAAAGTATGACCTGGCCTCCCCAGGTGAATATACAGAGGAGGCAGCCTCTTAACACTCTGTAATAAGGAAGGCAGCAGCATTTCTGGATCTTCCCTTACCGAGAGCACAGGTGAAGACCAAACTATTGACTGAGGTTTTGCATCCTGCTACAGCCATGGCGGATCCTCTTCTACCATTTAATGAGACCCTGATGGATCCGATCGAAAAGGTTTGGAAGAAGCCAGTCCCCTCTTCGGCTGTTAATAGGTCGTGGCCAGGCGTTCTAGATCTGCACCTGGGGACCCAGAGTTTTTGTCCAAACACCCTTCACCAGAGAGCTTGGTGGTGCAAGCTTCCTGCTCTTCGAGCTCGGCCCCTGGTTCGTTTCTGGGAGTACCATCGGACCGGGAATCCAAGCGGATGGACCAATCGGTCAGGAAGGTGTTTTCATCTTGCAGCACGGCTCTAAAATCTGCCAATGCGACTTGTATTCTTGGCAGGTATATCCATGCTATAAAGGATGCGACGAAGACGGTTCTTCCAGACATGCCCCAGGACTTGCATGGTCTTCTTTCGGACGCTCAGGCGGTGGCTATGCAAGTTATTCAGACCGGGCTGGATACCACCGACTCTATTGCAAGAGCCATGGGGACTTCCGTTGCCTCCAGACGGCATGCGTGGTTACGCACTTCCGGATTTTCGTCTCACGTCCAGTCTACATTATTGGATCTGCCCTTTGATGGGGCAAAACTATTTGGTTCAAAAGCGGACTCTGCGCTAGAGTGCTTTAAAGAATGTAGGGCCACTGCTAGATCTTTGGGTCTGCAGGCTGCTTCAACCCCATTTCGATCTTTTAGACAGCTGCGTGTTTTTGGTAGAGGGGCTTCCTTTCGTGGGAGGTCACAGCAGACGGGGCAGCAGTCCTCCAGCCTCCCTTATCGTTCATACAGGGGGCGGGGTAGAGTCCGCACAAGAGGGGCCACCCAACCACAGCACCCTTCCTCTTCCTCTGGAGGGTTATCTCAAGGAAAGCAGCCCTAGTCCTCTTGCCATTGTCTCTCATACCTCTCTGGTAGGGTGGAGGCTTTCTCTTTTTCTTCCCATATGGGAGTCCATAACAACAGATTCCTGGGTCATCAGTTTGGTGAGGAAAGGTTACGCCCTTCCCTTTCAGGAGATTCCTCCTCCCTTCCCTCCCCGTCCCTCATTTTGTTCAGAAGATCATCTCCTGCTGTTAGAACAGGAGGTTCTCTCCCTATTATTGAAGGGCGCAGTGGAGTTGGTTCCAGAGCAAGAAAGGGGTCAGGGGTGTTATTCCATGTACTTCCTGATCCCCAAGAAGGATAGTCATCTGAGACCCATTTTGGACCTGAGGATTTTGAATTGGTTCCTCAAACAGGAGAAATTCAAAATGCTGACTAACACAGGTGCTTTTGGCGTTGAACAAGGAGGATTGGATGGTGTCGGTCGACTTGCAGGATTCTTATTTTCACATTCCCAAGTCGCACAGGAAGTATCTCCGGTTTGTGGTAGGATCGCAGCACTACCAGTTTGCGGTCCTTCCTTTTGGTCTTACTTCTGCACCTCGGGTCTTCACGAAGGTGATGGCGGTTGTTGCAGCACACCTCAGGAGGAAGGGAGTAGCAGTATTCCCTTACCTGGACGATTGGTTGATCAAAGCTGAGTCTCCGGGTCTTGTGTTGCATCATCTGCAGCTGACAGCCCAGTTGTTGTTCAGTCTGGGTTTTTCAATAAATGTACCCAAGTCTCACCCAGAGCCCTCTCAACGCCTCCTGTTCATAGGGGCAGTACTGGACATGACATTGAATCGGGCCTTTACTCCGCCACAGCGAATACGGGGCATTCAGGCGTTGGTTCCAATGTTTCAAGAAGGAGCGGTAGTTCCGGTCCTCAAGGTCCTTTGTCTGCTCGGTCTGTTCGCTTCCTGCATTCTGTTGGTCTCTCATGCACGCTGGCATATGAAGGCTCTTCAGTGGTGCCTCCGCAAGCAGTGGTTTCAGCACAGAGGAGATCTCGGGGAGTCGATAAAGATCTCCAGAGACACTGCAGCGGATCTCCGATGGTGGGCTGTGGAAGGCAACCTTTCTCAAGGGAAGCCGTTTTCGCAGCCAACTCCGGTGGCCACGGTGATAACGGATGCCTCCACCTTAGGGTGGGGAGCTCATCTGGAGCATCTGGAGATCAAGGGTCGTTGGTCCCCAGTAGAGCAGAAGTTTCACATCAATCTGCTAGAGCTGCACGCGATTTGTTTGGTCCTCAAGGCCTTCCTCCCTTCCCTTCGCTGTCCGTCAGTTCAGATTCTGACAGACAACACAACCGGAATGTGGTATATCAACAAACAGGGGGGTGTAGGGTCGTACCTTCTTTGCAGAGAGGCTCTACGACTCTGGTCCTGGGCTCGGGACCATTGGCTTTGTGTAGTGGCAAACCATTTGGCCGGGGTCCAAAACGTACGTGCGGACATACTGTTGCTTCTTCTCAGACGACCACGAGTGGCATCTGCATCCGGATCTAGTTCTTTACATCTTTCGGATGTGGGGTTTTCCCCGTATAGACCTGTTTGTCACTCGAGAGAACGTGCACTGTCAGTCGTTCTGCAGCCTTCAGTATCCGATGCAAGGAGCATTGAGGGGCGCGTTTCAGATGTCCTGGTGAGACCAGTTGCTTTACACGTTTCCTCCCATACCCTTGATTCCTCGGGTTTTGAGGAAGATTCGCCAAGACCGGGCTCAAGTCATTCTAATAGCTCCGGATTGGCCACGAAGGGTGTGGTATGCAGACCTACTTCGACTCTCACTGTGCCCTCCGTCTCCCTCTCAGGGCAGACCTCCTCTCGCAGTCGCAGGGGCAGGTTCTTCACCCCCACCTCCAGAGCCTGCACCTTCATGCGTGGAGATTGAACGCAGCAACCTGAGTTCCTTTTCTCTCCCACCAGAGGTGGTGGACGTTCTTTTATCGGCCAGGAGACACTCCACCAAGTCGGTCTATGCGAGTAGGTGGGCTAATTTTGTTCGTTGGTGTGGAGAGAAGAAAATGCATCCCTTAAGTGCCCATCTTTCTGATATTCTTTTGTTTGCATTGTCGTTGGCTCAGCATGGTTGTGCTGTGGCCACTGTTAAAGGTTATCTTTCAGCCCTTTCGGCTTTTTTATATCTTCCAGATCAGCCTTCTTAATTTAAGACTCCCTTATTTTTGCGATTTTTGAGGGGACTTACTAAGAAATTTCCTCCCATGCCTTTTATTATGCAGCAGTGGGATCTCAATTTGGTGTTGACTTTTCTGATGGGCTCCCCCTTTGAGCCACTTCATTCATGCCCTTTAAGGTATTTATTTTTCAAAACTGTGTTTTTGACAGCTATTACATCGGCCAGACGTGTTAGTGAACTGCAGGCTCTCTCTGTTCACCCGCCTTTTACGACTTTTTATAAAGACAAGGTGGTTTTGAGGACCAGGGCGGCTTTCCTCCCCAAGGTGGTGTCTCCATTTCACTTTGGACAGTCAATAACTCTCTCGACGTTCTACCCTCCTCCGCATCAATCTAAGGAGGAGGAAAGACTCCATCGTCTGGACCCTAGGAGGGCTCTCAGCTTTTATATCGACAGGACGAGAGAGTTCGGTTGGATGAACAACTCTTTATCGGATACGTGGGGAAGAGGAAGGGGAAGGCCGTCCACAAGAGGACACTCTCCAGGTGGGTCGTTCTTTGTATAAAAATATGTTACTCATTGGCAAAGAAGGATCCTCCTGAGGGGATCAGACCCCATTCCACCAGGGCCAAGTCAGCCTCATCAGCTTTGACCAGAGGTGTTCTGATGGTGGACATCTGTAAGGCCGCGACTTGGTCTTCCCTCCACACCTTTGTGAAGCATTATTGTTTGGATGCAGAGGTCTGGCCATTTTGCACGGTCTGTGCTGCAGGAGTTCATGGTTTGACCAGACGGACACCCTCCTCCGAGGTGGTACTGCTTTGGGACTCTATTCATTAGGTGAGGAATCCACAAGTAGTTGTATCCATCAGAAGAGCAAGTTACTTACCTTCGGTAACACTTTTTCTGGTGGATACATTAGCTACCTGTCGATTCCTCATGGTCCCTCCCACCTCCCCGTTATCTGTCTGGTCATTCCAGGATCTCCTTTTGTGTGCACTTCAGTGCTTTGATTTCAAGATTTCTATATATGTATATATGTTTATAGTTGTTTTTCAGACTATTTTCAATTTTGCAGACTGTTCATAATGGTATGCTTCTTTTTTAGGGAGTTGTGTTAAAAAAAAAAAAAAAAAATTAGGTAAAGGTTTTCTATAAAGTTTATTTTTGTTAAATCCTGAAGGGTGTGAATTGTCAGTGTTCTCTATATGTTTCAAAGGCACGTCAAAAGAGGCGTGAGCTGACGTCAGCACGGCGGCGAGGACCTCTTATTGCCACGATGACGTCACACGGAGCCGCGTGGAGTCGGGCAATTGTGACGTCCTCGCTGATGTGCAGAGCTAGAGAGAGAAGTTTCCGTCGATTGCTACGCAAGGGGAGAATTCATTAGGTGAGAAATCCACAGGTAGCTAATGTATCCACCAGAAAAAGCGTTACCGAAGTTAAGTAACTTGCTCTTTCGGGTCAAAACTCGTTTTTTTCGGTATCGAAAAAGTAGGCATGGAGGATGGCCTCGGCTCCGACTCGAAAGAGCGATGTTTGCTCGGCTCGGAGACAGAGATTCGGCTCGAGTCCGATGGCTTCGGAGGAGTGGCTTTTTTTGGTGCCGAAGTTGTGGGTTGGTCACCGAAGGTCTTTTTTCCGGTCAAGCCATGGCCTTCAGGCAGTGGCGTCCCCAAGGACTTATGTTTTGGCTTGCTGGGACAGGGGCAGGCATACTCACGTGCTGTGCTGCCGTGACCGGTCTGTCCTCCTCGGATTCCTGCTCGGAGTCGGATCCTCGAACGGAGACAGCGGGCTGCATGATCTCCTCCTCTTCGACGTCAAGAAGTTCGGTGCTTTTAGATGCCATCTCGAGTCTCCGTGCTCTTCTGTCTCGGAGCGTTTTCCTGGATCGGAAGGATCTGCAAGCCTCACAATTTTCTTCCAGATGGTCTGGGGAAAGGCAGAGATTACAGACGAGATGTTGGTCCGTGTGAGGGAATTTAGTGTGGCACCGAGGACAGAATCGGAATGGAGTCCGGTCCATGAGGCCTCAACGCGGTCTGCCCGACGAGGCCAGAGTTAGTCACGGGCGCCCCGATGGGCGAGTAAAGATGTTTGATCCGACGGTACCGAAGTGTCGATAGAAGGTGGAATGCAATCGAAACAATACCGAGGAGAAATAAAGAGTGTTCAAGCTTTTCTGACTCGAACTATCGGAGCGAAAGGAAACGTCCGAACCCAATGGTGGAAAGAAAACAATCTAACATGGAGTCGATGTCCATGCGCAATGGAGCCAAAGAGGAGGAGTCACTTGATCCCATGACTCAAAAACACTTCTTCGAAGAAAAACAACTTGTAACACTCCAAGCCCGACACTATATATATATATATATATATATATATATATATATATATATATACACATATACATACACATACACACACACACTACTGGTGATCACCAGTAGGTAGTTAGTTATAGTTAGGACCATGCTTCCATAGGAAAGGTATTTTTTGACTCGCCTACATCTTTCCCCTGTTAATACATATAGGAGTTTTGAACACGACTATAGCCCGAAACATTGGACGGAATTACACCAAATTTGGCAGAAAGCTAGATTTTGTGTCGCAGATTGTGCTTTTTTTTTGGTGTAAATCCGTTCAGTAGTTTAGGAGAAATTAAAGGAAATCTAAATTTGTATATCCAGGATGAGCATAAGCACAGATCTCATAGTGAGATCTGATTGGCTGTCAGCACTTTAGCCAGGAAGTGCTGGCAGTCATCTTGCGACCAATATACATGACAGCACCCCACTGAAATTCACTGTAGTCAATGGCAGGTTTTGAGGGTCACAGAAAGGAAAGCGTATAAAGCATGATGACAAATTTTAGTTATAATATAAATGATTTGTTGATGGTACCATACTTATTTAAGAAATTGTGGCATGTTATTAGGTTATTTTAACCTGCTGGGATTTCATGAATCATGTTTGAGAGAACTGTTTTTTCATGATTTTCCCCAAAGAGGTAATGTAAGGTGCTCCCGAAGCTAACAGCAGAGCATATTTTCTGTAAAATCATACTATCCTTCTCAGCCATGTGACAATGAAGTCTGACATTCTCAGTAAAACACGTACTTCTAACAGGAGCAGGCTGTCAGTTGATTCCCTTGTTTTTCTACTGCAGTCTCCCAGATTGTTCTAAAGAACAACTAGAGCGCTAATGGTCTTACTTATGACTAAAGTGTGGCACACCTGAAGCCTTCTTGATTAAATCAAACTGGAAAAAACATTTAATTTAGAAAGGTACAAATTAGCAGGTTTATTCTGCCATACAAATTATGGCTATTGCTGTAGGGGAAACGGCCTTTACAATGAAGGCTAAACTCCACATGCCATTACCACACATGCCTTTACTACGAATATGCCTTTAGCACACATGCTAATACAACAAATTTAATTGTAAAGGAATGAATGGTAAAGGCATAAAGGTTTACAGGCAAGTATTAAGTGTGTGCGTAGTCATTTTAAGGGAGGGTATGGTTTTTTGCATGGTAAGTGCTTGTTTTCAGGGTTTTTGGATGGCAAGGGTAATTTTAGAGTGTGGAGTAGGTATCGATTTTTGGGTGGCACACATAATTTTAGGGTTTAAGATGGCCATGGGGTTTTGGGGGTAAGGCTAACTTTAGGGTTTATGGTGGGGCTGGGTTTTTGGGTGACAAGGTTAATTTTAGGGTTTAGAGGGTATGGGTTTCTGAGTTGCAAGGGTAATTTTAGGGCTTAGGGTGGGTATGGGTTTTTGGATGGCAAGGGGTACTTTAGAGTGTTAGGGTGGGTATGGGTTTTTGGGCCCTAAGGACAAATTTAGGTTTTGGAGTGGGTATGGGTTTTTGAGAAGCAAGGGCAATTTTAGGGTTTAGGGTGGGTTTGGGTTTTCGGGTGACAAGGGTATTTTCAGGGTGAATATGGGTTTTTAGGTGGCAAAGGAATTTTTAGAGTTTACGGTGGGTGTCGGTTTGAAAGGGTTTTAGGGTGGGTAGGGGTTTTTGGGCGGTAAGGACAAATGTAGGTTTTTGGGAGGGTATGGGTTTTTGGGTGGTAAGGACAAATGTAGGCTTTTGGGAGGGCAGGGGGTTTTTGGGTGGCAAGGGAATTTGTAATGTTTAGGGTGGGTACAGGTTTTTGGGAAGCAAGGACAATTTTAGGGTTTAGGGTGGGTACATGTTTTTAGGTGGCAAGGGAATGTTTGGGATTTAGGTTGGGTATAGGTTTTTGGGTGGCAGGAATTATTTTAGAATTCATGGTGGGTATGGAATTTTGGGGTGGCAAGGGAATTTTTCTGGTTTTGGGTGGGTATGCGGTTATGGGTTTTAAGGTGTTTTAGGGTTTATGGTGAGCAGTTGTTTGGATGGTAAGCTGTTTTTAGGGTTTGGGGTGGGTATGAGAGGTGGCTGGATTAATGTATAGTAATTAAAATTATTTTATGTTAAAAATATATAGAAATTCACCTGAAAAACAAAGGTTAAAGGGACATTATAGGAAATATTTTGTTTTAAAGAAACAGAGAAATTCACTTACAATACCGAAGGTTAAAGGGGCATTATTATTAAGCGCGCATTTTAAAAGTACAAAACCATAGAACTGTAGCTATTATAGAGTTATTTCAAGTAACTATAACTCGTGCCCGAAGGTAACTATAACTTGGCTGCACAAGTGTAAGTGAGTAAAATGGCCTTAAAAATACTAGAAAAGGGAATGCTTTCTTGGAATTCAGAAAAGTGTATCAGAGTTAAAACTTCCACATACAAGTTAACATCTACAAGTGGTTATAGCCCAAAAAGCTTAACACAAAAATGGTGTGTCGTTACTTCAGAAGAAGAGGGGCATTAGCATAGTACTTGTTGGTTTAATCGGCACATCAAAGACTACTGCAGAAAGACAACTTTGAAAACTTTGGAGAATAGCAGCATCACATATTTGTGTTCAACAAGAATAGAGTCAATTTAGCCATGTCTGGAAGTTTTATAACTGCAATACCATTCTAAGGCACGGACCTCATTATACTTTGAGCCGAAACTACTTAGCATTACCAATCAACCATTTGTTAGCCGCACTACCAAAAAGGCAACAGTAACTACTAAAAGAAAAGAACTGCACTTAAATTAGATAACCCTTTAATTCTGCAATGTTAAACGTATGGATTTGCCAAAGGTCAAACGTAAGCAACAGTAAGAGGTCCTGAACCTCATTGTAAGCACAATTTAATAAGTCCCAAACTCATGGATGCACTCAAATTTACAAAAGTGGATTTTAAAGCCTGGAACCAAAAAATTAAAAACCCTAGTCACTAAACAGTGACGTAATATATGTGTATCACCATGCATTACTGAACCGTTGAACATTTTACATGATACAAATGGAAAGATCTGCTGTATTAAGTAAAAATAGTATGAACACAAAAATTTATAATAAAACAATGAAGCTTTGTAAGTCCAATATACCTGTGTCACCTGTAACTGAATCTAGAGAAATGTGTTCGGTTTTAAGAGTTATTCAAGCAATACTGAGAAGCCCTGGCATTAAAGGTTAAAACAGCATGATCTTTTATCACCAACATACCTTTCATTGTTGAGTGACTGTTCATCTGTGGACTGAAACACACTCTGCATCCCCACCAGGGGCGCCTTAGGACCTTCGCCCAAACAATGTCACCAACATGATGCTGGACAGGGATAAGCTTCTTTTTAGCTTCATGCTTGAGAAATACAATACAAAAGTGATCGTAAGCAGCCATTCCCATTTATACTTTCATTCTCCAACAACAACAAAAACAATTACCATAGGGATTATTGTTGGAGGGAGGGGGTCTGTTCTGCATAATCAAATGCATTTTAGGTTTACAACAATGTCAGAATATGAGTTAATAACATGTCATAGTTTTGTTAAGCTTTACATTGTTCCGCAGACTAAATTTATTGAATGATTTTCATACACCTTTGCAAACTATCGACTGGCTATTCGAAAACAAAACACTCAATACACAATTTAGTTATCGTAAATATGTATTTTTCATTGTGTAACAAACAATTACAGTTTCAAGATAAGATGCATTTTGGAACAAAATGTGGTCATCACATAGTAAAATATCAACACTGCAACATCCTCTTTCTGAAAATGACCAACGAATGCATAAACATACAAGATTTACAATGACAAAGTAAATACACAATGGTGTACCCATCCTTGGTGAGACAAGGTTCCAAATTCTTCCTTTTACAGCAGCATCATAAAACATGGATTAAGAGGCTTTCTTATAACCTTGATATTGGTCCTTTAGTAAATGTGTGCATACACCCTAATATAAAGGCAAGATATTAAATAAACATGTCTGACAATGGGGTAAAGAACTTTGCTAAGATCTCTTAAGTTTATAACTGTGCACCGGCCTACCATTTGCTAAAAGGGCAAAATACATTTTACCCGTGCTTCAGAAAAAAATATTTTCGATTTTAATTTATCCAGCACTGTGTTTGAAAAAAATAATTTCCTCAGTGACTGTAAATTGATTGAAAATCATGGGAAAGATGTGGATTAACGGGTGTTACTTTAGCTAATTCCATGTAATAGAACAAAGATTTAGGAGAATGTTACAATGTTAATTAGGGCAATAAATGTCACAATATTAATCACATTTAAAAAAATAAAATCACAGAACACAATACTATTATGAATAATTCAAACTGGCCAGAGTGAATGCTCGTTGTTCCGGTGATTCACACAATTTTATAGTGAAGTGTGAAAGGGACAAATTAAAGAATATATGACTCAAGTTAATCACTCTATAGGTGATCCTGCTAATGAAAAGGCACTTCCATCTCGGAGAAATATGTGAACAAACGTCATAGGACAAATGTTGATTTCATTTCTCGACCTACAAGAATGACTAGATCATCAAGACAAAGATACAGAAAAGCCAGGGGAAAGGATAAAAGAATAAAGGAAAGAAACATATGAGCCAGTCAAAGTCAAACTAATTACTAAGTGCCTTAGTAACATTCTCAGGAACCGTTGTAAAGTTAACAGTGGTTGCCATTAGTGTGTGAGTGAATAATATGCTTGTTTCTTGTTGCTCTCACGATATTAGATAATACTAGCATAACAAAAAGGCCACTGATGCAGAGGCCTAGCCATTTCAGAGCTACGAATGTAACGTAAAGAAATGCAATACTATTAAAAGGGCCGATACAAGGTCCGAAAGAGGCATGACTGCTTGGGCTGGCACACTCTGCAAACTTGGTCAGTTTTATAGAATTTCATCAGGGAAATTTCAATGTAGTTAAACACGAATATCTCAAGCTATTTGCAGGATCCTGGAGAACATTTCTCTTTAACAGGAAAAACAATAAGTGACATCTGCAGGTGACATGTAATGTATGTGATTCATTTTAAATAATTTAAAAAAGATGACAGTAAGATTTTGTATGTGGGTCAAGACGGTGGAAGCTCGGTAGAGGAGCTCCTAAATCATCTTGCAACATCGTACCAACCTTACAAGCTGACAGCTGCAGCAGCAAGCAGTTTCGCTGCTGCTCCGACCTCCATAAAGCATGCAGCACCACTACATTGCAGGATACAGGTTCACGACCTTCAACAGCTGCGCCATTATGGAAGAGTGCAGCCTAGCAGAGTAAAAGATGGGACCAGCATGCCCGGGACCTTGCTGGAGGCAGAGGCAGATTGGAGATATGAGGTGGATGCTGCTTCCCTATCTCAGATAGCCACACTTCTGTTTCAGGTAGCCTTGCACCACACCCTGGGTAGGGCGACACGAATAACCGATGTTGCAGCAACAGATGAATGGGCCTAAAGACACAGATTCTGAGGCAGTCATGTGCTCAATCACAGAGAAGATAAGAGTCCCAAACCTGTCCTGAACAAGAAGACAGAGCACAGGACTTGGCAAGAGACCTTGAGCATAGTGAGTGGCTGCTAGGACGGGGAGGGCAAAAAGAGACTGACGGTCTTTGGTCAACTATACTGGGGCCTGCATTTTGTGAATACAATGGACATAGGACCTAGTGGATTAAAGTAATCACAGGGTCTAGCGGCTTGTGCCCTACCCTCCCTCTTCTCCAACACCTGTGCTCCGTCTAGCTCTCAGGGGGCTGATATACACACAACAGGAAGACAGAATCTGTGAACTAGCATTGTGGCTCGGTGAATAGCAAACTCCGCCTAGACTGTACACATGGTCAAGTAGTATAAATTGGTGTCGCCTGGAGGTTACAAGTACACCATATTCCACACCATAGCAGCAGTGTTCGGAAGGCGTCTCAAATTGGGGTTGCTTTTTGGAGAGTGGGCTTGCATCCTTGGCGCTTGGTCCAAAGAGGAGCACAGACAACAAACTGTAGGGCAGCACACCCAGACTATCTAAAGACAGTAAACACTTGGGCCTGAGACACCCTTTGGGGGGGTGGAGGGGCTGTAATTACAGACTGTTGAGGTTGGTAGTAAAGATGAGAGAAATAGGGGAACTTCATTCCCCAACCCTTCAGGCTCTGGTGTGGAGGATCAATAAAGTGACTGACACTCTCGCCCAACCACTGGACCACAGGTGCAATGATTATCACAACTGAGCTTGAATAGGCCCAAAAGAAATAAAGCAAATGGAACAACTAGCAATAACCCCAATTGAGGAAATGTAGACAAATCTGTTAAGTAATGTGTCCTTAACAGGCACGTACTCTGCACGTATTACTTCTGCAACCTCTCTCACATCCACTAAGTTGATTCTGCTAGTCATTTGATCTTCCACTACCCAACAACGCTTTGGGATGTGACTGTGGAGCCCTCAGTTCATTTTCAAGAACAAGCACTTATTTGGGGCTATATAAATCATGGTCTCAATTTGGGAGGAGGGTAGAATATTCATGTAATTCAAGCATGCATTTTTTAATAGAAAACTAAGATTAAAAGTAAGTATCTTTAAGCAAAAACTTTTCAATAAGAACCAAACATGGAATAGAAGTGCAGGCTTTTAACATGGAGAAAATATGTGGAAACTTATGAAAAGCAAAAAGGCTTTACATGGTAGAAGAAGTAGTCTAAAATATCAAAAACGAGCAAAATGACTGGTGAACATTTGGTTCAACCTCCAGGAGGCTGCTTTAGATATTGCACTAATGGCACCATTTCTTAAATAAAACACACAAAAGGTAAGGCTTAGCTGCTCGTTATCGTCTCAACTCTGACTGATTGGATTTATTGTTCTAGTGTGGGGAAGCGGGTTGAAGGGTAATTGGTGTGGTGAGCTGTGTTCCATTTAACATGTTTGTCTTGTTTGGCAAAATCAATATTATGACATAACAAAATAACACACAAAAGATGATGGGAGGATGATGGTCATTAAGACTTACCACTAGCAATTGCTCAGGTAGCATCTTATCACATCATTCTTTTGCCCACCATGCCACCTCAAATTAGACCCAGCTATATGCAACTCAGTCTTGACCATGCTCCAATAGCTCAGTCGAGCCCAAACTGCAAAGGCAGATCCTAAGCAGCCACGGGTATTCACAGTAGTGGGTCCCCTTGCTCCCTCTTTCACTGGAACTAGGCTACACCCGACTGAAGAGCCCCAATCAGGTCAAAACAGACTGGAGTGTTCCTACTGGAGCAGGGTCAAGACTGAAGTACATTTAGCTGGGTCTAATATGAGGCAGCAAGTTTGGCTAAAGAACAACCGGTTGGAATGCTACCCCAAGCAATTGCTAGCAGTTAGACTTCTTGCATGCATCCTCTAATCACCTTTTGCATGTTTAATATAACGTCCTACTAGGCTAAGGGTATATGCAGACATGAGACCCTTACTTACCATGCACTGGAACCAAGCTACACCTGACTGAAGAGCTCCAATGAAACTGGTCCTAGATTGCTTGTCCAGAGAAGACCTGCCTTGGAAGATCCAGTTGGACTGTTCAAGGTTGATTTTCCTATAACTGGGTCTAATTTGAGATGGCATAGTGGGCTAAAGAACGATGGGTTGGAATGCTACTCTGAACAATTGCCAGTGATTAGACTTATTGCAAGCATCCTCCCATCAGTTTTTGTGTGTTTAACATTTTTTAAATGAGCAATTGCAGCTTTCTATCATGTGGGATACGTTTTCTCAGATGCTTATGCACAAATGTTTGTATCTCACAATAGATGGTTATAATGCTGATAAACCATTATTCAGAAATAGTTATTTGATTGCTTTTATTAATGTGCCTAGTTGACAGCATAAGATTGGGGAGACAGGGAGACCGGTTTGCAGGAGAGGGTGACAAATTAGGATTCTGAGAGACTAATATCGAGGTAGCAGAGTTAGACGGTCCATTTGCTACTCTCGTACAACACATCTTAAAGCAATAAAATTTAGACAACTAATCACTAGTACAACACACAATTTGTGAAGTAGACTCAAATTCCTTTAGGATACAATAAAAGCTAACGTCATTTCTGTCATGCTGGTTTCTTGGTCAGGTCATGCCCTTATCGCGTCCACATCTACTCCACACACTATTTTATAAAATCTAAACATCTTACAGAGACAATTTTAAAATGTGATTTACCAAGGTTTGAGGGAGTTTCTGTTGAAACCCTATTTTTATCTTTAAAAAATACAGCCATTTAAGAACTTAATACATCTTACAACAGCTCTTGGACATGTTTTTCTGAAAAACGTGCCCCTTGAAATGAAAGTCTAACAAAAGAAGAGGCCATGGTGTCCTAGAAATTCAATGATGCAGCTATAAATACATGGTAAAAGTCAAAAATCCATCCTAAATGAGTTAAGCAGGCAATATAGAACTGCAACTTAAAAGCTTTGGAAAAAAAGGATTGGAGAGTTTGGAAAAATTAAGCGGATGACAGTACACATTTTTTTTTTTGCATCTTAAAAGAATTTTGTAAATAAAAGTAAGCCAGCAGAGAACAGTAGTGTGTGCAAAAACACCTTTTCAGATTCAAGACGCCATTCAAAGTAGGATTACCAAGACAAAGTAAACTATTCTCAACACAATCAGAAAATACAGAAAGTTCACAATTAAGCTTACACTAAACCTAACCGCCAAACCAATAAAGGTGGAAGACATTAATAAAAAGCACAATAAATAAACAATGCATGGGATACCCATTCCAACGCAGGCAAAGAACTGTACTTAAATATTGTTGGTCATCTCCAAATTCATCAAATCAGTACTATGAGAGCAAGGTACAAACAGCCGAGTCAAACTATTTGCCTGTTGCTGGTGTATCATTTCAGGTAAAAAAGATGGGAGAAAATTGTCACCCTTCAAATTACCTGCTTTGAGATCACAGAAGCTTTAAAAGGAAGGCATGGAAACAGCCCTGTCAGGCATCACACAGCTAGTGCTTGAAGTGGAGTACCAAGGTGGAGCTACATTTTTCATACTGATCAATCGGTCTGGTGCCTTCAAAACTGTGAACCATGACACATTATTGGAACTGCTGTAGCTGTGTCACTGGATTGATGTTAACACCCTATGATAGTTTACCAGTTTGATGAAGGATCGAACATCACATGCCAATAATGGGAAATTAGGGGCAGTTTCTCCAGGGGTAGCTAGGAACTTTCCTCATTCTTCAACATACACATGAATCCATGATCTGCTGGTTGCAAACGGGGTGTGGTACCACAAATATGCATAGAAACAGAGTTCAGTGTTCAACTTCAATGTAATATCCACAATGATGTTAATGATACATATAACATGGATCACAACTGAATGACTCAAGTGTGGCTAGCTTTGAACCCCCCAAAGGCGGAAATCCTCTTGAACCTGCTTACAACACATTTTTTCCATACTTGGACCCAATTATCAGCATTGATAAGTAGAACAGGTGCCAGTGCACCTGTTTCACAAAAGGCCCAAACTCTTGGTGCCGTATTTGAGTCACAGCTTAACCTGGAAGAACACACAAAATAGATAGCTAAAAACTGTAGCCATAATGTTGACCAAATTACGCCTATTTCAGGATATGAAACAAGGGACCACCAATTTGAAATCTAGTATTGGCTCTTGCAGAGACCTCTGCTAGCTTTGCCAAAAATATTTTAATGAGACGCAAGCAGCAAGACCTACAAAATCTGTATTCTACAGAAATTCTTCTAAACAATGCAGACTGCCTACTGTTTCCAGGATTGAGATTCAAACACCTACTGTGACTCAGAGACAACCCACATCTGGAACTCTGGGTATCCCTTGTGCAAGAATGGCCTCTACGATTTGTACTAGAAACGTCCAATATGTCTGCGCGGAACTGAGATTATTGGAGTCAGCTGGGAAGGTTGCTGCTGTGACCGTACTCTAAGTTGCTTGTATTACACCCCAGATTGTAGATACAACAGACACCCTTGTACAACAGCAAGCAATACCAAGGCATTTTTTTATTTGGTTAAGTGTTATCTGTAGTTCACTCCCACAAAACAATGTACTGTTGTCCTGATAGGTTTAGACGGCGGGCTGTTTGCCCTCTGCTTCAAGTATTTCTGTTCTCATTGTTATCTTGCAGGCTAGGATTCTCTTTACAATTAATCATCAGATGACCTGAGCATTATTTTGTGCATCATGCATTCACACACACTTTGTTGTATAACTGTAATACTGCCTTCTCTTTACACCTCCCAAAGAGAGGCAACCAGCACACAACAACTTCATTACATGGAACAACAGGGATATGCACACTGCCTTACATGCTATGCTATAATCTTGCATCAAACGCAGAGGGACTCAAGAATCACACATCACAGAGCCAGATGTGACACACCTTCAAAGGTGTTCAAGGTTTAATGTCTTCTCCATAAACTTCTCATCTTTTTCTCACCGAGCAATTTGGATTAAAGTGGGAATTCAATTCCAACCCAACAAATTCTCCTTAATAAATAAGGAAGGTATGAACTTATAGAGGGTCACCTTAATGGCAATATACTAGTAATAGGAAGCACTTTCATTCCCAACTCAGAACAAGACACCTTCGTCAATAGGTTATCAGGCACATTTGCACAATGGTTGGCACTCCTTGGCTGCTTGGTGGGGACTTTAATTGCGTTTTGGATGTATCCTTAGACATGTCATTTCGCCCCATTCCTCAGTCAGCAACATCACATAACACCTAAATTCTGCCCGCTGGCTGAACAATGGACTCTAATTAATATTTGGCTTCAGCACAATGCGAGTTTAAGGGTTTATGTCTTCTATTCCCCCCCCCCCCCTGCACCAGACACCTTTGCATGGACACAGCTTGACATACCATTGTTTTTTTAGAATTTGCTTTTAATAAACACTCAGTTCATCAATAACACTGTCACTGACAACCCCAAATATATAAGCTATCTTCACAAAGATATCACATACCACTACTAGTGTCATACATTATGACCAAAGATTACAGAATATTACATCAGAGATAAATGTTTTGTATCCTTCTCCCCATATGATATATCTTTGCAAATTAATAAATGAGTCCAGCCTAATCTGCAATTTCTGGCCTGTCATGTAGCAGAGGAACTTCAACTTCTTCTAGTTTTGCAATAATCCCACTCTAGATTTGCAAGTCTTCCTCAACATGTTCATCCCCTTCTAACTATACGGAGCCTTAGTTTTTCTGCTACTGCCCATTTCTTTACATCCTTGAGCCGACCATGTTCCCTGGGCCCCACTGCACTCATCCAGGAAATGGCAACTCGCCGTTTTGCTAGCAGTAAGCCAGTTGTATAAAGCCCCATTCCATTTTCCTACCCTTTTGTCTTCTAAAAGACCCCAAGAGACATGACTGAATATCATTCATCGTCACCCCTTAATACACTACAAAATCCAGGCTACAAAGACTCAGTTATCATGCACAGAAGTACAATACCAGGTTAAGTGGAAGAAGGTTGCGGACCTTTTTGAAATTGGTGGCATCTATCTGATTTGGTGGGGTCTATTCTTTGTAGTAGCACCGGGGTGGCATATGTGCGGTGTAGATCATTGAAATGTACCAGTTAAGATTGAGCATTACTCAACCGCAGCTTTACCAAAGCACATATCCCCTTCCATTGGGCACCCTCCAGAGGGGTAGCCAGTTCTTCCAGAGATGCTCATGCCCTAAACGCTCTTCTAGGCGCATCTGCTAGCATGGCTTTGTATATGTGAGTAACTAAGTGCCTACCTCCCCCATATTCCAGGAATGTCCTAAAAGGTGCTGATGAGGCTGGGGAATCTGGGTATGTGGGCCAGATCTTGTGTACTATACTAACAATACTTGCATATATTAGGTAGTGGCCATGACCCACCAGAAGTTTTCTTGTGCTGTTTCAAACATTACGAACGTCTCATTAGGATAATTCCCCCACTGTCAAACAGCCGCGTCCCTTCAAGGCCTAACATCCACCACAGTGGTCAACAGACAAAGCTGTGGAAGGTCCCAAAATGTGAAATCCTCTGCGAACGGGGCACATCACAAAACAACCTTCACAGCTCGTTCCCAAAGTGATGCTGTGTGTTGTAGTACATATGGCACTGGGGAGTCACCCCTTCCACCTGCATGAAGCAACTGTGGCAACATATAATCACTGGAATCATCCCTAAGCAGGGCTTTCTCCCAGTTGTCCCACCTCCGCCAGCCAATGTGCTGCATGCTGCAATTGTGATGCTTAATAGTAGAACTCCAATTCAGGCAATGTCAGTCCCCCTTCTTTCTAGACAAAAGTGTAAAGTCTCACAGGTGACTACTATGGCCTCCAGCCCAGACTTAGTAATAAGGAGTGTAAGCGCCTACAGAATGGCCTAGGAAGAGTGTCGAGAGAACACTGCAGGGTGTATAGGCATCTTGGTAAGAATATCATCTTTGCCACAGCCACATGCCCTATAAGTGGATGGATGTTCCAAAATTACACGCTCAATATAAAGTTGGTGTCTCTGCCGGGTGGTGTGGGCCACCTTTACTCCTAAATATCGTTAATGGTTAGTTTCCCATCTCAGCTGGAGATCCTGTAATGTGATGGGAGGGGCTGTGTCGCTAAACAGTCCAGTGGGAAATTCAGAGATTTATTCATATTGATATGTAAACCTAGGAGGAGCCCAAAAGTTTCTAACTGTGCTATCAATACTGGTAATGACTCCCTCTGTGCCATCCGTTAAAGGATAGTGTCATCCGCCTACAGCGAGATCAGATTGTTCCCACTCCCCGGATGCACCAGCTGTCTATATCTCGGTGAAGCCACAGAGCAAATGGCTCCAGAGCCATTGCAAGTAACAGGGGCGACAATGGACACCCCTGGCATGTTCCCCTCCCTATCTTAAGGAGATCTGAGCACGGACCAGCCAACTTGACCCTTACAATGGGTTCCGTGTAAAGCAAGCAGACCCAATTTTTGAATTGAGGACAAAACCCCATTGCCTCCAGAACCGAGATGAGATACCTACAGTTCACAGTTTCAAACACCTTGGCAATGTCTATGGATACCAAGGCTAATTGTCCCTCCCTATCCTCAACTGCATGGAGTACATGCATCAACCTGCGAATGTTCATCGTTATATTTTGCCCAGGTATTCACCCACATTGGTCTGGGTGGACCAACCAGGCTATCTCCGGACCTAACCGCATTGCTAGAACCTTACAGAGGATATTCATGTCCAACCTGATCATGGTAATAGGACGATAAGAGGCTGGCTCAGATGCCGCAGCACCGAGTTTCAGGACCACTGCTATAATACTTCCACACATCGACAATGGGAGTATTTTTGTAACTAGTGCTTCTGTATACACCTCGAGTAACCGAGGGGGCCATGGCTGCCAAACATCTGGTAGAATTTGGCAGTGAAGCCATCACTACGGGTGCTCTTCCGTAATGGAAAAGATGTGATGGTGGCTTTAAATTCCTCTAAGGTAAGGTCAGAGTCTAGTGGCCGTTCTGTGACCCTACTGATCTGCGGGATTTGTATCCCTGTCAAATATTTCATCAGTTGTTCACTATGTGGGTCACCCGGGCTGGTATAGACCCGCTCCAGGTGATCTTGAAACACCCCCAGCAAGTCTCGGTGTTCTCACCTCCCCGCCTTGGGGGTTTATAAGGTGAATACCGACCAACAGGGCAACTCTCCGGGAAGGAGTCACGCCAGGAGCCTTCCTGAACAATCCCCCTCACGGTGTAGCAATTGTCAAAAAGGATTTAAATGTGTGACATTCTAGTCTGTCTCTGGTAGCTGTCAACTGTCCCAACAG